>NC_045437.1:109995077-110141920 GCF_002776525.5 Piliocolobus tephrosceles | reverse complement strand
CTGAGGCTTGGGGTACGAACAACTCCCTCACCCAGATACTGAGCATACATAGCACCCTGTTTAGCTTCACAACCCTCCCCTCTCCCTTCCTCCCTCCCGCCTAGTAGCCCCCAGCAGCCCTTGCTGCCATCTTTATGTCCATGACTACCCAGTGTTTAGCTCCCACCTACAAGTAAGAACATGCAGTATTTGATTTTCTGTTCCTTCATTAACTCACTTAGAATGATGGCCTCCAGCTGCACCCATGTTGCTGCAAAGGACGTGATTTCATTCTTTTCTATGTTGTGTCATATTCCGTGGTGTATATGTGCCACGCTTTCTTTATGCAATCCACCATGGATGGGCACCGTGGCTTTGCTATCGTGAATAGCGCTACGATGAAAACACAAGTGCCATGTGTCTTTTTGGTGAAACAATTATTTCTTTTGGATGTAACCCAGTAATGAGATTACTGGGTCAAAGGGTAGTTCTAAGTTCCTTGAAAAATTTCCAAACTGCTTTAGAGGGTGGAGGATTTCTTAACAGTCACCATTTCCTAGGAGCTCAAGGCTCAGGTGGACGTTTACTATTGTCAGCATCACACCTTATGTATCCATTCCCCACAGATGGACATCGGGGAAGTTTCCAGTTTGGACTGCTATGCAATAGAACAGTGCTGCTGCCTCAGCCTCCCCAGTAGCTGAGACCACAGGTGCTTGCCACCACACTTGGATAATTTTTGTATTTTTTGTAGAGATGGGGGTCTCCCCATGTTGCCCAGGTGGGTCTTGAACTCCTGGGCTCAAGTGATCCACTTGCCTCAGCCTCCCAAAGTGCTGGGATTGCAGGCATGACTCACACACCTGGCTGAGAGTGTGTTAAGATACTTAAAATCTCAGGCCAGGTGCGGTGGCTCATGCCTGTAATCCCAGCAATTTGGGATGTCCAGGCCAGAGGATCCCTTGAGGCCAGGAGTTCAAGACCCACCCGGGAAACAAGGGGAAACCCTAGTACTCTACAAAAAATTAAAAAAACTTAGTCACAGCTGCAGTGAGCTATAATTGTGACACTGCACTCCAGCCTGAGCGACAGAGAAGAACCTGTCTCAAAAAAATAAAACATAAATAAAAAACACCTATCTCTGGGCTCCATCCTCAGAGTCTGTTTGCTGGGTCTGGGCTGGGGTCCAGGAATTTTCGTTCCTAACAAGTTCCCAGGAGATGCTGCTGCTGCGTGCAGAACCTCAGCCACAGGGGAAGGCAGCTTTCTGTGACTTGCTGTTTACTACTTATTAAAATTCACTGAGACATTGGATGATAAGGTGTAGCCTTGTGTGGTGGAGATCCAAATGATTCTCATTGTGTATAAAAGATAGCTCAGCAGCTGCAGGTTTATTGCCTTGGGATTTATTAACCTGATTTGTATCAAACTTAGCAGTTATATCCATCCTTCTTCCTCCCTGAGTGCATAACCCCACTTCTCCAACTCCCCGTGACTCAGACTCACCATCCTGACAATTCCCTCATCAATGAGCTATTTGCCTTTGATGTGTTTGCTGTATATGTACATGACATATTGATGAGATACACAGTATGTATATGTGTTGTTCATGTTTCAAAGATTATGCTTTGATGGCAGAAACATATATATATATGCTCCAAGAAATGTGTGGTTGTTCCTTACATCACCGTAGTATAGAAAACCTAGAAGGAAACAATCAGATGTGATCACTAGGAGTGTGGCTACACAGCACACAGTCTATCCACGTTATACACTCAAAAATAGTGAAGTGTGGGCCTCTAGACCTGGCAGAGGGCAGAAGCTGGCAAATCTGTTCCCACACCCAAAAGTATAAAATGGGATAACATTGTCAAGAACAATCACTTTAGAGCTCTCAAAATTGACCAAAGGCAAATCATCAAATGGATAACTCATAATATATACTCATAATAATAAAATAAAAAATAAAAATAAAATAAAAATAAAAAATAAAAAATTAGCTGAGCATGATGGCTTGGGCCTGTAATCCCTGCTACTTGGGAGGCTGAGGCAGGAGAATCGCTTGAACCTGGAAGGCAGAGGTTACAGTGAGCCAAGATCGTACTCCAGCCTGGGTGACAGGGCGGGACTCCATCAAAAAAAAAAAAAAAAGACACTCTTCTGTGTGTGTGTGTTTTTTTTCCCTGAAACTTTTAAATTTTAGCTTCTATGTTTAAGTGTAATTAATTTTAAGTATAATTTTAAGTATAATTATTATGAGTATAATATATATTAATATACTCATAATAAAAAGCTGCCAGAACTTCTAGTTAGAACTGCAGGACTTTGCAGCCTTCTTGCCTGGAGCTGCTGCCATTCTGGCACCCCGCCTTGATGTCCTAGGGTGTTCTGGTCTTGAAAACCAGTAGCCTCATCAGTAGCCTCACCCACAAAGGGGCTGATTTAATTTGGAATTGGGGAGAAAACTCAGACCTGCCGATGAGATGGGATTGTTCCCTTGATTTTGGACCCCTTCATGGGTGGGAACTGGAGAGGCTCGTGTCACTAAGCCTGCCGGGCGGGGTGGGGCAGGGCGGAGGACACTGCATCTATGAACAAATTTAAAAAACAGCCATGTGTGGTGGCTCCCACTTGTGGTCCCAGCTACTTGGGAGGCTGAGGTGGGAAGAATATTGAGCCCACGAGTTTAAGGTTGCAGTGAACTGTGAGTCCACCACTGAATTCCAGCCTGGGCAACAGAGTGGGGCCTTCTCCCAAAAAAAAAAAAAAAAAAAAAAAAAAAAAAAAAAAAAAAAAATTGCATTGTGTGAATATACTGATACAACAGGTAGAAAGAAATTATTTAGGCGGATAGTAAGGGCAAAAGCATTCTCGGCAGAATTTCCCTTCTAACAAAAAGCAGCCTCCAAAATCATTTCTTTTCTAACAAAAAGCAGCCTGAAAAACGGAGCTTGAAACAGAGAGAAGCCAGCTGGAAGGTTGCATGGGGAACGCTGGCAGCCGTGCCAATGGAAAAGGGCCAGACATGGCCCACACAGAGGCTCCATCTTCCCTTTTTCCTTTCCACATGTACAGTAATAAAGAAATGGGCAACATACTGTTGTTCTTGTTGTCTTTCCTTGGCTACTGTAAAGCATTTAGAGAAAGTAACAGGGAGGGAGCACATTCTTCCACCTTCTGGGTGCTGCTGTCTTTCTGGGAGCAGTGGCCGTGCTGTGCAAAGAGCTAGGGATCACCGTGCTGGGTTTGAACGCGGTATTTGACATCTTGGTGACAGGTGAATTCAATGTTCTGGAAATTGTCCAGAAGGGACTACGTAAGACAAGTCATTAGAGAACTTGGAGCTCAGGAACGGGGACCACCTCTTCAGAGTGACCCTTGCTCACCTCCCGAGGGGCTGGGATGCTCCACATGCCCTGGAGGATCATAGGCACGGCCCGCTGGCCTTCACCGAGGTGGACAACCCGGCATCCTTTGCCGACAGCCTGCCGGTGAGGGCCATAAACTACAATTACTGCTATTCATTAAACGCCCAGCTGCGGCTGTGTCCCTGGCGACTGTGTTTTGATGGGTCAATGGGCTGCATCCCCCTCATCAAGTCCGTCAGCGACTGGAGGGTGATTGCACCTGCTACAGAACCAGCACTCCGGTTCTGCCTCATCGGCCTAACATGCCACGCCCCGTGCTCTGAACATGGCCACAAGAGAAGGATCCTTACTCTGGGCCTGGGATTGCTCGTTATCCCGTTTCTCTCCGCAAGGAACCTGTTCTTAGCGATGTGCTAAGGTGCTGAGGTGCGCAGCGGCCAGGGGCGGAGTGAGGAGCAGCTTTGCGGAAGGCCCAGTCTGTGTGTCCTCAGTGCTGAGGTTCCCCACAACACTGGCAACAACCTGGCTGATAAAGGCAACCAGACAGCCGCCATCAGATGCCACTGGGGAGCTGTAAGATGAATTCCCAAGTATGTTCATGCCATGAATAATCTTGGAAACAGCTTAAAAGAAAGGCACGAGCTACAGGAAGCTGAGGAGCTGCCTTCTTTGGCTGTTCAAATACAGCCAGACTTTGCTGCTGCGTGGACGGATCTAGGCATCCTGCAGAACAGCCTGAAACGGTTGGAAGCCGCAGAGCGAAGTTACCGGAGGGCAATTAAACACGGAAGGAACCGCCCAGATTGTTGCTACAGCCTCGGGCTCTGTATGCTGATCTCAGTCGCCACGTGGATGCCTTGAATGCGTGGCCCGGAGCTGAAACCAGAGCGCAGCCTGGCCTGGAACAACATTGATTACACTGCTCGAAAATACAGGTAATGTAGCTCAAGCTGAAGCAGTTGGAAGAGAGGCACTGGAATTAATAGCTAATGATCCCTCTGTCATGTTCTCGTTGGCAAACTGCTGGGGAAATCCCAGAAATACAAGGAATCTGAAGCTCTGTTCCTCGAGGCAATGAAAGCAAATCCAGAGTCTGCAAGTTACCGTAGTAACGTGGCTCTGCCTTATCACGCTGGGGACACCTAGACTTGGCCAAGAAACACTGTGAAATCTCCTTGCAGCTTGACCCCACGGCATCAGGAACTAAGAAGAATTACGATCTGCTAAGAAGAAAGCTAGAACAAATGCAGAAGAAAGACGTCTGATCCTTTTTCCTTCATGTTTTGAGTTTGAGTGTGTGTGTGGCATATCATTAATAATATGTGGTTACATTTAACCATTTGAAAGTCTTAGACATATTATTTTATTGATTTTTTCTATGAAAACAAAGATATGCCAAAAGATTATAGCACTAGCAATATATTCTTGAATGCTTGATATGATTTTTCATTGAAATTGTATTTTTTCAGACAACTCAAATGTAATTCTAAAATTCCAAAATTGTCTTTTTTAATTAAACAGAAAAAGAGAAAAAATTATCTTGAGCAACTTTTAGTAGAATTGAACGTACATTTGGGATCTGAGCCTTGTCAGGTATGGACCAGCCCTATTAAACTTCAATTATGACCAAGAAAGGATAGACTGACTCCTACACTTTGTATAAACATTGAACGTGTCTATATGTTAGCATTTTTATTTAATGACAAAGCAAATGAAGATTCTTGTTTTTTTTATCTCTCTTTTTTTTTTAAAACAACATACTGTGAACTTCGCTTGTAAGGAAATATTTATTTGTATTTTTATGTTTGGAATAGGACAAATAATCGAATGAGGAATGGAAATTTTAACATGTAGCACATCTATTTGCTTTTCCCGATAGGAAGAAATGGATTCTTGCAGTAGTTTTTGAATGCTCTGACTTGTGCAATTTCAATACATAGGAGGTTATATAATGTAATATTTTACATAAATGATTACTATCAACAGAAAGTTCAAGCCATGCTTTAGGCAAGGGCAGGCAGCCTCACATCTTTATTTTTGTTACATCCAAGGTGAAGAGGGCAACACATCTGTGTAAGTTGCTTTTTAGTGTTTTTAACTGAAAAGCCGTTTTCCATTTTGCTTAATGAAACTATAGACATTATTCTATCCAGAAAATGCAAAATTTTCTCTCCAATGGAGCCACATTCGAGGAATTTGTGGTATTTTTAAGAATTGAGTTGTTCTGGCTGTTTTTTATTTGATCCAAACCGTGTTTTTGTTTTGTTCTTCTCTGTGCGCTGTTGACCTAATGATTTACACCATCTCTGTAATTTCTTATGCAGTAAAATTATTACAAACTAGCAAAAAAAAAAAAAAAAAAAGAAAAGAAAAAAAGAAACGGGCAACATGGCGCAGCTCAGGCAGAGAACCCATCTGATAGTAAAAGATTAGGGTGGGGACTGCCAGAGATTCATGGCTTATGCAAATGGCATGCCTGGTCCAATCAGTTTGTCTTGCTCCATGTAGATCAGACACTGCCTCCTCACCAGCTCCTCAATAGCTCCCCCTGCATTTCACTGTGGAGCCACAACCCATTTTTCTGAGGCCCCTCTCTGTAGCAGAGAGTTATCTTTCTTTCTCCTATTAAACTTCTGCTCTTGGCCAGGTGTGGTGGCTCACACTTGTAATCTCAGCACTTTGGGAGGCCGAGACGGGCAGGAGTTCGAGACCAGCCTGGCCAACATGGTGAAACCCATCACGATTAAAAATACAAAAACTCACCGGGTGTGGTGGCACATGCCTGTAATCCCAGTTACTTGGGAGGCTGAGGCAGGAGAATTGTCAAACCTGGGAGGCAGAGGTTGCAGTGAGCTGAGATCACACCACTGCATTCCAGCCTGGGCGACAGAGTGAGACTCCATCTCAGAAACAAAACAAAACTTCTGCTTTTCATCTCACTCTGTGTGTGTTCACATCCTTGATCTCCATGACCATGAGACAACGGACCTCAAGTATTACCCCAGACAACGAGGCCTCCTCAATACACATTTGGTTTATCCATTCATGAATTGATGGACATTTATGTTGTTTCCACTTTTTGGCTATCATGAACGACAATACCATAAACATTTTGAGTACAATTCTTCACATAAACACGTTTTCAGTTCTCTTGAGTATATACCAAGGAGTGGAGTTCATGGGTTGTGTAGTATCCCTGTTTAACCTTTTGGTGTAGCAAAGTGAAACTTACAACATAGCAATTCCACTCACATCATTTCTATGAGTGGAGTTTATATGAAATTTACAGAAAAGGTAGATCAGTACAGACAGAAAGCAGGTTGTCTAGGCTGGAGGCCAAGAGCAGGGCTGGCTGCAGATGGGCGTGCAGGACATTTTTCTGGCAAAGGAACTGTTTTAACAGTGGAGTTTTGTGCTGGTTGCAGAACTGTGTACAGTGACTAAAAACCACTGAGCTGTAGACTTACAATCAGCAGATTGTTTTGTATTAAACTGTGCCCCAGTAAAGCTGTTACGGAATGCTAGGACATAAAAAAACACCCCCAAACACAGCAACGAGGCAGTTAGTGTTTCCCAGGGAACAGCTCAGGTGACAGTTGCATTGTGCAAAGTGATCCCTGTGACCCAGAGCATGCTTAATGTTTAGGTAACGCTTTAATGCAGCCTTGGAGGGCAGGTAACTTGCACCTTGAAACTTGAAGTTCTTGCTAGTGTTGCTTGTAATTAAGCTAAAGTAGTTATATAACTAATACAGATAAGAGTAAATTTAAGGAGATGCCAAATAAATGAAGGAGGTGAGCAGCCACCGCAAGACTGAAGCTGGGAGGGGCGTGATGGAAGTCATTCAACCCAAAACTGCTGGAATGGAGACCTTGCCAATAGATGGGTTTTAAAAAAAACAAAAAGTGTGTTTTACAGAAACGAAATGAGGACCCATCATAAGATCCAGTTTATTGTCAACACGGCACATCCCCCCAACTGTGTGTCTACAGGAGGCACACAGTGTGTGCTGCTGTGTTGTGTGATGTGGAAAGTCCTGGTGTTTGAGGAGATGGGGCACTGGCTTTTATTTTCTACAGCTGTCTTTTATAATCTAAGGAGAGTAAAGCTTCTGTTAGTGAGCGCATGGGGCTGCAGGAGGGTTGTGGTGTTGAGTGTCCGGGCCCTCTGCAGGGGCCGCCTGGGCCAGTCAGCTCCTCCGCTGGCTCTGAGGGTTTGAGTTTCACAACCCCTGGACGTCCCGGTTCCTCTTGTGGAATGGCTCTGTCCAAATTTCCTCTTATAAGGACACCAGTCAAATTGGATTTGGGCCCACCCTAGTGACCTCATTTTGGTATAATCACCTCTTTAAAGACCCTATCTCCAAATACAGTCACATTTTGAGGTCCTAGGGGTTGGAGCTCTAACATATGAATTTTCAGGGGGACACAGTTCAGCACTAGCAAGGTCTTTCAGGCCTCAGGACTCCAGCTGAGTAGCGAGGCAGAGTCCAGAAGGCAAAGGGAGACTCTAGAGGCTTTCACAAGTGGGACCATCCTGTGGCATTTTAGGCAGAAGGTGGAAGGAAGTGATCTTCTGGGGCTGCTTAGCTGGTTGTTCCAATGAATCCAGGAGAAGCAACCAGGTTAGCTCTGCCTCTGCCCTTTGGAAATCCATTTGGATTCAGTTCCAGTGCTGCCTGGGCCTGGAGGCTGTGCCAACTGGGTCCTGGGCACAGTTTAGGGACCTGCTCTCTGACCACAGGCCAGCCACTCCCATCCCTGAGCCTGTTTCACGTCAACAAAATGAGAGGGTGAACGAGATGATCTCTAAGGTCCCTGCTCACCTGCAGTCGCAGAGCAGGTCCGGGATTCCATCTGGCAGCCTGCAGCTGTGGAGTGGACGGGCTCTGTGCCGAGGTCATCTGTGCAGTGTCCACAGCAAGTGAGGTGGGCTGAGTTCTTCAAAGGTGCTGATGCTTGATGTGGGAAGGCAATGGTGTAGATGCCTTTTTCTCCTTGCGCCTCTGTAACCAGGTGGAGATAGCAGTGGGATGTTCTAATCCCTAATGTCATAAATTCGAAGTAATGAAGGAAAAAGTGGAAGGAGCCGTTTCTGCCTGGTTTTGAACCGGGAAGCTTTTGCGTGTGAGGCGACATGGGACTTTGTGATACTTGCTTCCCTTTTGTGTGTGCTTGAAATTTTCTACAATAATGGTTTAAAATATGCACAGGCCAGTTTTTTTTTTTTTCCCCAACTTCCTTACCAAATCTTTTCCCATCAAGTTGTTCATTCAACTGATGGGGAGATTTTGCATCATACATGTGACAAATCTTCATTCCAATCAGGTAGGTCAGTTTCCTGCCTGTGTGAATATGAAAAATTGCTTTAAGCTAGGCATGGTAGTTCATGCCTGTAATCCCAGCTACTTGGAAGGTGGAGGTGAGAGGATCGCTGGACCCCAGGAGTTTGATGCTGCAGAGAGCTATGACTGCACCACTGCATTCCAGCCTGGGCAACAGACAGAGACCCAATCTGTAAAAATTAAAATATTTTAAGTTTCAGCTGGGTAGGATGGCTCACACCTGTAATCCTGTAATTTGTTTGTCTGTTTTTGAGACAGGGTCATGCTTTGTTACCCAGGCTGGAGTGCGGTGGCACAAAACCGGAATACTGCTTATCAGGCAACTGTTTTCTGATTAAGACTCCTCACATCTCATGCCCACCAAGCCACTTCCAGCTTCTCAAATCCAGATCCTAACACTCCTACACATCTACCCTTGATCTTCCACTTCTGAAATACTGCTAAAATGTGGTCATGGTGGTGTTTACCTTTACTGCAAAGGAATAAACTTGGCCTTGTTTGATCAACAGGTTCTCCAGGTGGTCTTTTTTTGAAAAAGTCAATAGAGAATAATTTTAATTCCTAAAAGCTTTGAATATTTTTTCTTCTCCTATGCATGGTTGCTCTAGTAGGTGATCACAGGTGCATCTGGGTGAAGGTTGAGAAGACTGACGTATATATTCATTTAAAGATAATTCTAAAATTAATTGTCACCCATGGGTCATCCAGATGGAAAATTATTGTGCATTATTGTGCAGTTAATCAGATGGTGACTCGAACCACAGTGGCTGTTACAGACGTGCTCATCCTTAGTGGAACAAATCGGCATAGCCTTTTATACCTAATATTCAGTTTTTTGTTTGTTTGTTTGTTTTTGAGATGCACCTGTCTGCTCACTGCAACCTCCGCCTTCTGGGTTCAAGCAATTCACCTGCCTCAGCCTCCGGAATAGCTGGGATTACAGGCACCTGCCACCACCATGCCCGGTTATTTTTGCATTTTTAGTAGAGATGGGGTTTCACCATATTGGCCAGGCTGGTCTCGAACTCCTGATCTTAAGTGATTCACCTGCTTTGGCCTTTCCAAAGTACTGGGATTACAGACGTGAGCCACCGCGCCTGGCCCTAATATGCACTTATTGACATGAAAAAGTATTTTTTCTCTGTAAGAAGTTGCAAGGACCACAAAAAGTGGCTGTGTACATTCCAGGGCCACAACAGTGCATCTCAACAATCTTGCCTCAGAACTCCATCATTTCTCCTCCTGCATAATATAATCTACAGAGATCTTAACCAACTTCACATTCCACAGAACATTGCGTTTTGTGGAACAGCTGGGAAGCTTGCTCGATGGAGTGTGGGCAACGTGGTCACAGTTGTAGGGACAGAGGTTATGTGTAGGTGCACCAACACGGATGTACCCTCACCAAGCCCACCTGGTTACCACCACCACTGAGTGGCCAGTCTTCCATCAGCAGAAACTCATTCTGGGCCCCAACATGGCACCTTTCCTTTTGCTACCAGCCTCCTAGAAGCAGGTTTTTAGATCGGATCCCTTTTGTCATGAACGGCATGGCCATTTGACCTCACTGCAATAGACACCATTTCTAGATTTGAATTTGCCTTCCCTGCCCACGCACATCTGACAGCTCTGCCATCTACGTGCAGAATGCCTCAGATACCCCAGAGTATTCTGCATAGCATCGCTTCTGATCAAGGAACTTCTTTTCTAGCAGAAGAAGGGCAGTGACGGGCTGATATCTGTGGAGCTGACAGGTCCTGTGTTATTCCGTTGCCCGGAAGCAGGTGTTCTCATTACGACACCAGCTCTTTCACAGTGTCAGTTCAGAAACCAGACCCTGGAAAGGTGGGGGCAAAGGACACAGGGAATCAAAAATGAAGAAGAAGGTTCTAAATTCCAATGATGTCTTCATGATCAATTGCCATGTTGGGGGGTGTGTATGTCCCTTTGTGGAAGCTAATTTGTCCTCTCTCCATCCTCTTATCATTTTACACACCCCAGTGGTGGAGGCTGCCATTCAGTCAAGATCGTGACTGTACATGAGGGATGACAGTGCCCACAGGCAGTGCTATGGCTGCTGAAGGCCAGCGTTGTGTGGACACCAACACGTTCTTAGGAAAAGCAAAATGTCCCTGCTGTTTAATGGAAGTTCAGATGTGAGTGAAATGCTGTGTGGACACTGAATGGCCACGGGAGGGCCCTGCACTGGTTTTTAAGCAATTGCCTCAGCCCCCAGCCCACACTCCTGTCCTCTGAGTTGTGATGCTAGGGCTGCTTTGCTGTCAGGACCCCGTCAGGCTCTGCCAGGAGGGGCATTAGAAGGAGGCTGTCAGCCAGCAAGAGGGGAAAGAAACCAGTCCTCATGACGTCCTGTGTTCTCCTGTCCAAATCGTCCCAGCAATGTTTCTTCATCCTGGAAGTTGGCTCCACTTTGCAGATTTTGCTTTCACACTTCAGGCACTCGTCTCATCCTGCCCTTAGGAAAACAAGCACCAGCCGACTGGCCCCCACACTTCCGCAGCTGGGACCTGAGGCCCTCCTCTGAACACCCAGAGTGTCAGCAGCAACCACACAGCAGCTGCTCCTGGGAAGCCTGGTCCCAGCTTTGGACGCTGCTTCTTCTCCCCTGTGCTCCGGAGGTACCACAGGGCAGGGCCAGGCAGCCCTCCAAGGCCCGGGAGATGCCTCTCCAGGGTCTCTGCTGAGCTCGGAACGCCGTGGTCACTGCTTGCCTCCAGATGTTTGAGCTCCAAGGATCCCTAGTGTTCTTGTTTTGGCCATTCATTTCTCCAGTATCTGGTTAGCAATTTTATTTAATTTTTGTGTTTTTTAGACATGGGGTCTCGCTGTCACCCAGGCTGGAGTGCAGTCAGTGGCGCAGCCCTGCCTTACTGTAGCCTTGAACTCCTGGGCTCAAGCCGTCCTCCCTCCTTAGCCTCCTTAGCTCGGACTACAGTAGCTAGGACCAGGCTGGTCTTGCACTCCTGGCCTCAAGTAATCCCCCTGCCTCAGCTTCTCAAAGGGCTGGCATTACAGGTGTGAGCCACCATGCCTGGCTAGTAATTCTTCTTTTCTTTTCTCTTTTTTTTTGAGATGGAGTCTCGCTCTGTTGCCCAGGCTGGAGTGCAGTGGTGCGATCTGGTCTCACTGCAAGCTCTGCCTCCCAGGTTCCTGCCATTCTCCTGCCTCAGCCTCGTGAGTAGCTGGGACTACAGGTGCCACCACCATGCCCCGCTAATGTTTGGATTTTTAGTAGAGACAGGGTTTCACTGTGTTAGCCAGGATGGTCTCGATCTCCTGACCTTGTGATCCTCCCACCTCAGCCTCCCAATGTGCTGGGATTACAGGCATGAACCACCGCGCCTGGCCAGCAATTATTTACATTAAACTTTCTGTTAAAATAACTGATGTGATTTTGTTCCTAAATGGACCCTGACTGATACACAAGTTTCAAAATAATGACTCAGTTTCTCTCCTTATTTCTCTTCCAGTCGTCATCCTCCTAGAGAGAGAGAGTTTTAAACTGTTAAAGAACTTGAGGTACTATAATGAATCACAGCTGCCACAGCAAACTTGACATGTGAACAGGGTCAAGTTTTTAAATGCTTCTGTTTATATTACCTCACTTGATGCTCTCTTCTTGCATTCATTCAACAATGTTTTATTGAGCAATTACTATTTATAAGGCAAAGGGTCTGGTACTGTTAATATACTGTGAACCCCAACATTTGAGACAGGTGTCAGTTTATCTAGAAAGTTTATTTTGCGAAGGTGGAGGACGCGCCCATGACACAGCCTCAGGAGGTCCTGACGACACATGCCCAAGGTGGTCGGGGCACAGCTTGGTTTTATATATTTTGGGGAGACATGAGACATCAGTCAATATATGTAAGAAATACACTGGTTCCGTCCAGAAAGGCGGGGACAACTCAAAGCAGGGAGGGGGCTTCCAGGTCACAGGTAGGTGGGAGACAAGTGGTTGCATTCTATGAGTTTCTGATGAGCCTCTCCAAAGGAGGCCATCAGAAGATGCATCTGTCTCAGGGAGCAGAGGGATGACTTTGAATAGAATGGGAAGCAGGTTTGCCCTGAGCAGTTCCCAGCTTGAGTTTTGCCTGTATCCTAGTGATTTTGGGGGCCCAAGATATTTTCCTTTCATAACACACAAAAAGCAAGATATTCCCCCCACGAGGATAACTACTAAACTGCAGGGATTTATTTTTATTACTTAAAGGAGGTTTTATAAAGCCTCTAATTGAACACAGAAAAAGGCAAATAACTGTCCAAGAGAGTTATATGGACTCAATTTCTGCCATTTAGAAAGTTTCCACTTAAGATATCCACATTTGTTAGCTTAAGTCATCAATTAAATAATTTAGAAAGAAGAGAAAAGGAACAGGAACCTAGAACTTAGCACGCATCCAATAAGACAGCTATTACCAAGAATTAAGAAATATAGCATTAAATAGCAGAAACACACAAAAAATAAAATAAAGAAAATAAAAAATGGAGTAAATTTAGTCCAAGGAGGTTATAAACAATCCACAATGACAATAATAGCAAGGCATTGCTTCTTCATGGAGCTTTGGATTGACACATCGTGATCTTTACAAAATCCCTCAGAGTGTGGGTGTCATGATTCTTTTCTTTTTTTCTTTTTTCTTTTTCTTTTTGGTACAGGAATGTTCATAGTGGCTTTTCTTACAATGGCCAAAACCTATAAACCAGGCAGTGACCATCAACAGGAGAATGGCAGCAGACACTCACAAAGATTGAGTGACTTAGCAATGTGACACAGGCAAGAAGTGGCACAGCAGGCACCAGACTCTGGGGTTCAGTGCTGGCTGCCAATCCTGCAGTGGTTCAGCGCCTTCCTCAGTGCCCCCATCACCTCCTGGTTCCTCAAGCTGTAAATGAGGGGGTTGAGCATGGGAGTAAGGACCGTGTAGAAGATAGAGGCCACCTTGTCATGGCTGGGGGGCCTGTAGCGCCTGGGCCTCAGGTACATGAACATGGCTGCGCCATAGAAGACGGTGACAGCTGTCAGGTGGGAGGAACAGGTGGCCAGAGCCTTTTTCCAGGTCTGAGCAGAGCGCATTCGCAGCACAGCCCCTAGAATGCAAGCAAAGGAGGCCACGATGATGGAGAAGGGAAGGAGAAGCATGAAAACACAGCAAGCAAAGAGGAGGGTGTCAAAAAGGGAAGTGTCTACACAGGCCAGCTTCAGTAAAGCTTGCACCTCACAGAAGAAGTGATCCACATTCCTCGAGCCACAGTAAGGTAAGCTCATGGCTGCCACCATCTGAATCACTCCATCGATTATCCCAAAGGCCCAGGAGCTCCCAATAATCTGGAGACAGACCTTCTGATTCATGAGGATGGGATAGTGAAGTGGGTGGCTAATGGCCACATAGCGGTCGTAAGCCATGAGTCCCAGCAAGAGCCCCTCAGATCCCACAAGAGAGACAAAAAAGCCAATTTGTATGCCACAGCCCACAAAGGAGATGGACTTCCTGCCAGACAGGAAGTTGGCTGCCATCTTTGGCACAACGTTACAGACCAACATGAGGTCCATGAGGGAGAGCTGGCTGAGGAAGAAGTACATGGGGGTGTGAAGTTGAGGGTCCATGTAGATGAGGAAGATGAGGAGGACGTTCCCACAGAGGGCCACTGTGAAGACCACCATAACTGCAGAGAAGAGGACAAGGTCAGTCTGGCTGTGGGAAAAGATGCCCACGAGGATGAAGCCATCTGTGTATGATTGGTTCGCCCATCTTCCCATGGCTTAGTCGCTCACCGTCACCTGAGAACACAGAGAAATTATGAGATTGAGGGACGTGTCTCTATTGTGCTCCAAATTCTTCAGTTCAACAGCATATGCTCTGAGACATGCAGGAGGACACTCTCGTATTCCTGTGACACAGGTGACAGGACCTCTGCCAGCTCTGAAATTGGACTCCACATGGTTATTCGTGCATGTCGAAACCCAGAGGGTAGAAAGGGGATCATTTCATGTGCCCCAGGACTGTTGGACAATTCTCCTCCAGCCAGCAAAGCCCAGGCTTTCCACATAGCTGGGGTCACATGGGTTTAGTCCACTGTCTCTAACAGGCCTTGGACTATTTCATGCCCAAGAGATCATTTACATGTGTTACAAAAAGGAAAGATTATGGAGACGTGAGATGTTCTTTAGTCTTTATTTTGTTCAGGTCAAAAATCCTGGGACCATTTTTAATTTCTCTATTTCTTTAATTCCCTAGGTCCAAACCATCAGAAAGCCCTTTGGCCGTATCCTCAGTGTTTCTCAGAATCTAATTTGCTCTTCCCACCCTCACCAAAACTACCCTAGTCCCAGCCACCCTCCTCTCTCTGATGGGTTATTGTAGCCTCTTCCCTGGTCTCCCAGCTTCTATCCTTGAACCCTTGAGTCTATTGTCACAGCATCTGCAGAGAGTCTGCTAAAATGTAAGGCATTTGTGCAACTTTCCTAGTGAACATATGTCGATGACATCCTAAATTACTCCAAATAAAGCCCAGGTCTTACAGTGGAAAGTAAAGCACACACACACACATAGACACAGAGACAGACACAGACATACAGACACACAGACACACACATAGACACAGAGATACAGACAGACACAAATACACACACACAGACACAGACATACAGACACACAGGCACAGGGAAATAAACACACACAGACACACATAGACACACAGACACACATACATACATATGAAAATACACACGCAGAAACACATAGATACATGGAGGCACACACACAGCCACATAGAGAAACAAAGACACACACACAGATACACACCCGGAGACATACAGATATGGAAATATATACACAGACACACACAGAAACACATAGGCACACATACATCCATATACAGAAACACAGAGATACACACATAGTTATACACAAATACAGACATATACACAGGCACACGTAGACACAGTTACACACTGAGACACACAGACACATGGAAACACCCCCCCCCCCCCGTCCCTCTGAGGTCCCCTGCGGCCCCTCCCTTGCTCACAGAGCTTCCGGGCCTCCTGGCCTGGGTGCCCACGCCCTCCGTCCTTGGCTCGTTTTGCTCCGCGGAACACCCTTTCCCAGGTCTCCCTCCCTCCTTGCTTCCTATATTTCCTCAAATGCTGATCTTCATGGAGAGGTGTTCTGTGGAAGCCGGATGAAAAGCGGAACGTCTCGCTCTCCCAAGCCGCTTCCTGCGGCCGTTTCTCCACGGCACCGGCGCCATCTGACACGCACACGCTCCCGTGTTTGGACTGTGCCCGTCTGTGAGATCCACCAGAGTGAAGGCACCATTTCCCTTCACCATGACCTTGGCAGCCCCCAGAATGGTGCCTGGCTCATAGCGGGACCTCAATCCATACGTGGTGACTGTATAAAGTAAGACGTGGTGGAGTGACCTGTGGCTGCAATCTCCATTTTCTGCAGAAAGGCTCCCACTTCACTGGCCGTGGTCTGAGTGTCACAGGACTTTGCTGTTTGATTCGTTTCTACCAGGGACGGTGAGGGAAAATGGAAGAAACATCTGCAGCTGCTTACAAAGACGAGGACCTGCTCCACACACGGGCGGCCGTTTATCCGTGAGGCCTCTGCATGCTGGTGTATCCATGTCCACCTTACCTCACTGCAAGGCTAAATGAGGCTGCTCCACGGGACACCACACCCTCTGTGCCAAGACCCCGGGGAATTTCCTAAACTGGGATGGACCTGCTCAGGCCCAGGACCCTGGAGCTGGCTGCTTGATCTGTGTCTCTAGGTAAGGGAGCTTGTCCTGGTTCGTGCCCAGGAGGGTGTGCCCAGGGGTCCTTGCCACGGATGACCCCTGGAGTGATGTGGAGGGGATTTCTACAGGAGCAGATCTGTTCCCACAGCGACCAAGCACCATCTCAGCCATATCAGCCACAGGTTCCACCAAGCAACAAAACAAACCAGGTCCCCCCAGATCCCCAGCAGAAGAAGGGATGCCCAGCCCTACCACCGTGTCCAGAGGCACTAGCCACATGCACCTCCCAGGACGTGCACTCCCACTCCCCCTCCCCAAATCTCTTAAACTACAGGACTGCATGGTTGACTGATGCCATTTCTCCCTCCGTCCTTCATGGTTCCCTTGCTCTCAGACTCATACCCACTGTGCACTCAGCATCTCCCCTCAGCTGCCTCACGGGCTTGTTCCACCTGAAGTGGCTTCTCCCCTGGAGAAGCGCCTGTTCTCCCCTCTCAGCTCAGTGAGTGGCAGATCTGTCCGGGTTCACAGGTCACAACACTCGCGTCATCCAGGACTCCTGTCCTTCCCTCCACACACACGTCCCAAACATCGGAAACCCCTGCTGGCTCCTCTTGCAAAACATACCCCCCGGCCAGCACGCACCCCTGCCAGCTCCCACCTGGCCCCACCACCTCTACAGTGTCCCTGGAGGGTGGCAATGATCCCGACTGCATTTGCCTTCCAGTTTACCCTGGCACGCCCCAGCCTATCCCGGTCTATCTGTCACATAGCCCTGGGGTGGACCCATCTCTGCAAGAATAAAGCCGAAGTACTTCCAGAGGAAACGCAGGACTCCTCAGCAGCCCTCCACCACCACCCACGCCTTTCCTTCCACTCTCCCGGGATTCCCTCCCTGCCCGTCTCCCCAGCCTCCTGGAGCTGCTCCCACGCCGCAGGACAAGGCCAGCCCCGGGGCCTGGACACTTTCTCTCACCTCCGTGCAGAAGGCTTTTCCCAGACCGGCCCTGCCTTGCTCCCTCACCTCCTCTTCCTCACCTTCTCAGCAAGGCCTTCCCTCAGCACCCACTCGGAGTTGAAACCCTTCTTCCTCCGCCTCCCTTCCCTGCTTTGGTTCCCACAGCAGGTAAATGAGCAAGGCGGGCCCCAGGCTGCTCATGCGGGTGTCTGTTCTCTGCTTTGCCAACTAGAACCCATGCTCCCTGGTGCCACCGGTGCTCGTGGCGGGATCCCTGGCTCCCAGAACAGCGCCTGGCGCGTCTGTTATGCGCTAGTCCATATTTGTTCAATGAATAAAAATTTTTTTGGTCAGGTACCCTGGCTCACACATGTAACCCCAAAAATTTGAAAGGTTGAGGCAGAAGGATAGCTCGAGGTAGGAGTTTGAGACCAGCCTGGGCAACATAAACGAGACCTCATCTGTATTTAAAAAACAGAGAAAATTAGCCAGGCTATCGTGCATACATCTGTAGGTCCAGCTACTCAGGTGGCTGAGGTGAAAGGATGGTTTGAGCCTGAAAGTTCAAGCTGGCAGGGATCTGTGTTCACACCACTGCACTCCAGCCTGGGTGACAGAGGAAGACTTTGTCTCCAAAATAAAAATAAAATGATACATTAGCTGGGCATGGTGGTGTGCACCTTAGTTCCAGCTACTTGGAAGACTGAGGCAGAAGAATTGCTTGAACTCGGGAGGCGGAGGTTGCAGTGAGCTACGATCACACCACTGCACTCCAGCTGAATGACAGAGCTATGACATTGTGTTTTGGAGGGCATTTCTACAGAAGCAAATCTGTTCCCACGGCGACCAAGCACCCTCTCAGCCATATCAGCCACAGGCTCCACCAACCAGCAAAATACACCAGATCCCCCAGCAGAAGAACGGACTCCCCGCCCTACCACCATGTCCAGAGGCACCAGCCACTTGCACCTCTCAGGACACAGACGGCAAGACCCTGTCTCAGAAAAAAAAAAAAGTATTATGAAATACAACAGAATTTATTCTTGCGTCTCACTGGCTCATCTTCGTGCTCTGTAACTTCAGACCTTTCCGTTGGGTATTTAGTTAATAACTTCACTTTTCTTCCTAGAAACCACAACACAGAAGAAGCCACTGTGTCTCTGCAATATTCTCCCTGGGACGGGAGGACCCCATCCCACGTCAGCCCCCTCCTTCCTACCCCTTCACCTTCGCTCTCCCCACACATCTGTCCTTGTCTTCCTGTTGTGGACCACTCTCCACCCCAGGGACCCAGAGTCCAGTCTCCAACCCAGACAGAGGGAGGGGGACAGGAAAAGGGGAGTAAGACACCGAAGGATAGAGAGAGACGTGGGTCAAAGGAAGAGGATGAGAAGAAAGAGTGAGGAGAGACACCACACCAGCAGAGAGATGCTCCTCCAAAAACCCAAACAAAACAATTACACCCTGATGGAGGCAGACAGGGAGGAAGAGCAAGTGCTGATGAACAAGAGAAATGGGGACG
Organism: Piliocolobus tephrosceles; assembly: GCF_002776525.5. Lineage (NCBI taxonomy): Eukaryota > Metazoa > Chordata > Mammalia > Primates > Cercopithecidae > Piliocolobus > Piliocolobus tephrosceles. The sequence continues at coordinate 110,122,979 of NC_045437.1, read as the reverse complement.
TGAACCAGCAACAGGAGCAGGAGCTGCAGGGAAGAGAGAGGAGGCAACAGGATAAGACCCTCACTCACCTGTGGGTGGGTTCCCTGCAGGGACACAAACTCAGCAGGGACGCCTGCGGAGGAGATCCTAGCGTCAGAATCACGCACTCATCCTCCTGTGTTTGCTCCCACTGGGTCGGGGGACAGGAGGAGCCCCAGCCCCAACCTCCTTCCTCAGCCCCTGCCGACTCCTTGCCAGGCTGTGGAGCCCACTGCACCCTCGGCCTCCAGTGGTCCCTCAGGCTCAGAGAGTGTGGCTCACACAGACCACAGCCTCCTCTCAGAGGGAGAAACAGGCTCAGGGAAGGAGCTCGTGCTGGCAGAACTTCCTCCCAATGTCCACACAGGTACTTAACACAGACACGGGGTGAGGAGGGGGAGTTGACTTCAGACCTCAGCTCTCAGGGGACCCCATAGACTTCAACCTCAAAGAAACAGAGCTTAGGAACAGGACTAGTACTAGGGCCACTGGGAGTAGTGTGAGGAAATACAGGAAGGGAGGGGGCCACAGCGCCCTCGGGCACAGGGATACACAAATGCATTGAAAGTTCCCTGGAACTCTGCCACCTGCTCTGGCAATTGGGCCGCCTTCTCCTCCCAACGTGCTGGGATTACAGGCATGATCCACCATGCCCGGCCTGTTTTTGTTTTTGTATTTGAGACAGGGTCTTGCTCTGCCGTCCAGGCGGGAGTGCAGTGGCACAATCACTCTTCACTGTCACTTGGACCTCCTGGGCCCCAGCTATCCTCCCACCTCATCCTTCCGTGTAGCTGAGATCACAGGCACGCACCACCACATCTGGTTAATTTTTGTATATTTGGTAGAGACAGGCTTTCATAATTTTGCCCAGGCTGGTCTTGAACTCCTGGGCTTGGGTGATCTGTCCACCTCAGCCTCCCAAAGTGATGGGATTACAGGCGTGAACCACTGCACCCAGTCAAGTCCAGCTTTTTTATTTTTTAAGCTTCAAGTCTTTTAGATGACTGAAGTCATCTTTTCCATTCAACATTTCTTCCAAAACTCAATCCATGGTGACCTCAGCCTCCCATGAACCCCTGCAGACCTGTCATCTGTACCTTTGGAGACTTGATGGCCTTGTGACAGCTCCTCTATTGACATCATTTTATTTTACAGGATGAACTTGATCATGTGCAAACAAGGAAACAACCCATACAACACTGTTTTTAAATATGATATCCCAATTCTTCTTTCTCCGTCTTTTCATGGTACCTCATGGAGATTTAAGAGTTTTTTGGTCACTGTGAGGGGTAAGATGAAGGCTTATTTGTGCATTCTGAAGACCAGATCATTGAAAATCAAAACTTGGATTTCACATTCTTTTCAATGTTTTTCCCCTTGACTCAGCGTAAATCAACACTGCTTGGACTTTGGAGACCCATAGTAGGAAAAGAATAGTCTATTAATAACAATTACATTGTTTATCCTTTAAGATTTTAAAGACACCGGAGGTGTTTTTGGAATGTCAACTTTTCACAAATAAATTACCAGGAAGTCTGAACTGATGCCTTCTTTTTATTTTGGAGACTACCTTGCATAATAGAGACATTCTCTTTTATTTTAATGTGTAAGTCTAATTAATTTTTTTGATGGCTAATGGCATTTTAATTTTAGCAGTATAATACAATCAGTAACAATTATAGAAATGTCTATGAGATGTCAATATTGATGTTTCTTTGTTAGAAATGATTTTTAATGCTTATCCTATTATTATTGTTTTTATCTTTTAAAGACAAAACCTTCAAACTGTCCTTCACAGTGATTGTACCAATTTACATCCCCACCAACAGTCTACAAAAGTCCATTTTTCTCCATGCCCTTACCAACACTTGTTTGACTTTTTCATAAAAGGCCAAGGTGATGTCTCATTGTGGTTTCAATTTGCATTTCTCTGATGATTTGTAATGTTGAGCATCTTTTCATATACTGTTTAGCCATTTTTATTTCTTCTTTAGAGAAATGTCGATATGGGTCCCTGCCTATTTTTAATCAAGCTATTTGTTTACTTCCTATTGAGTTGTTCAAGCTTCTTATATATTTTGCGTATCAACCCCTTATGTAATGTATGACTTTTAAGCATTTCATTTCAATCTGCTGACTGCCTTTTCATTTTGTTGATGGTTTCTTTTGCTGTACAGAAGCTTTGTAATTTTGTGTTGTCCAACTTGTTTATGTTAGTTTTTGTCATCTATGCTTTTGGTGAGATATCAAAAAGTTCTTGCCAAGGGCAATAACCAAGAGCTCTCCCCCTATATTTTCTTCCAGAATTTTGATGGTTTCAAGTCTTATGTTTAGGTGTTTAATTCATTTTGTGTTGACTTTGTGTATGGTGTGAGATAAGGGTCCAATTTCATGGTTTTGAATGTGGATATTAGGTTTTCCCAGCATCATTTATTGAAGAGACTATCCTTTTTTCTCCGTGTCTTCTTGGTGGCCTGGTCAAAAATTAGTTGACCATGTATGCTTAGGTCAATTTCTGGGATCTCTATCCTGTTCCATTAGTTTATGTGTCTTTTTTTTTTTTTTTTTTTTTTTTTTTTTTTTACCATACTGTATTGATCACTATTGTTTTTGATGTAATTGAAAATCAGGAAATGTGATGCCTCCAGCTTTGCTTTTCCTTCTCATGATTGTTTTGGCTACTCAGGGTCTTTTGTGGTCCCATACAAATTTTAGAATTGTTTTTTCTATTTCTGTGAAAAACACCATTGGAATTTTGATAGGAATTGCATTGACTCTGTAGATTGCTTTTAGTAGTATAAACATTTTTACCTCATCTAGTTGGGTAGATGATGGTAAAAAAAGAAAAAATGTATACAACAAAACAAAAAGCATTTTTTTATAATATTAATTCTTCCAATCCATGAGCATGGAATATCTTTCGATTTATTTGTGTCTTCTTCAATTTATTTCATCAGTGTTTGAGAATTTTCAGTGTACAGTTCTTTTGCTTCCTTGGTTAAATGTATTCCTAAGTATTTGATTATTTTTGATGGTTTTGCAAATGGGATTCTTTTCTTGATTTCTTTCTCAGATTGTTGTTAGTGTACAGAAATGCTACCAATTTTTGTATGTTGATTTTGTATCTTGCAACTCTACTGAATTCATTTATTCTAACAGTTTTTTAGTAGCATGTTTAAGGCTTTCTACATATAGGATTATGTCCTCTGCAAATAGGAATAATTTAATTATTCTTTTCCAATTTGGATGACTTTTACTTCTTTTTCTTTTCTGATTGCTTTTGCTAGTACTTTCAGTCCTGTGTTAAACAGAATGGCAATAATGGGCATCCTTGCCTTGTACCAGATCTTAGAGGAAAATATTTCTTTTTTTTTTTTTTTGAGACGGAGTCTGGCTCTGTCTCCTGGGCTGGAGTGCAGTGGCCGGATCTCAGCTCACTGCAAGCTCCGCCTCCCAGGTTTACGCCATTCTCCTGCCTCAGCCTCCGGAGTAGCTGGGACTACAGGCGCCCGCCACCTCGCCCGGCTAGTTTTTTGTATTTTTTAGTAGAGACGGGGTTTCACCGGGTTAGCCAGGATGGTCTCGATCTCCTGACCTCGTGATCCGCCCGTCTCGGCCTCCCAAAGTGCTGGGATTACAGGCTTGAGCCACCGCGCCCGGCCGGAGGAAAATATTTCAGTTTTCCTTCATTGATTATGATATTTGATGTGGGCTTTTCATGAATGACTTTTTTATGTTTAGGAAATTCCCTTCTGTACCTATTTTGTTTAGAGCCTTTAAAAAAAATCACGAATAGGCCAGGCGCGGTGGCTCACGGCTGTAATCCCAGCACTTTGGGGGGCCGAGGTGGGCAGATCACCTGAGGTTGGGAGTTCGAGACCAGCCTGACCAACATGGAGAAACCCTGTCTCTACAAAAATACAAAATTAGCCAGGTATGGTGGTGCATGCCTGTAATCCCAGCTACTCGGGAGGCTGAGGCAGGAGAATCACTTGAACCTGGGAGGTGGAGGTTGCGGTGAGCCAAGATGGTGCCATTGCACTCCAGCCTGGACAACAAGAGCAAAATTCCATCTAAAAAACAAAACAAAACAAAACAAAACAAACAAACAAAAAACCATTAATGGATGTTGAATTTTGTCCAGGGCTTTTTCTGCATCAATTAAATTAATCATGTGGTTATACTGTGGTGTATCACATGGATTATTTTGCACATGTTAAACTAATCTTGCATTCCAGGGACAGATCTAACTTGGTTGTGGTGTATAATCTTTGATATGTTTCTGAATTTGGTTTGCCAGGATTTTTTTTTTCTTTTGAGACAGCATCTTGCTCTGTTGTTCAGGCTGAAGTGCAGTGGTACAAAGGTGTCTCATGGCAGCCTTGACCTCCTGGGCTCAAGCAATCTTCCCATCTCAGCCTCCCAACTAGCTGGGACTACAGGTGTATGCTACTGTATATGGCTTATATTTTTAAATGTTTTTGTAGAGACAGGATCTTACTATGTTGCCCAGGCTGGCCTCAAGCAATCCTCATGCCTATGCCTCCCAAAGTGCTTAGAATACGGGCGTGAACCACTGCACCTGGCCTGGTTTGCTAGTATTTTATTGAGGACTTTTGCATGTATGCAAATATGGATATTTTTGCAAATGGATATATTTGCAAAATGCTCTATGGAGCAGGCAGTATCCCCACCCTCCTGTGCGGGCTACAGACGCCCAAACTGCAGCTGTGGATCCAAGCCTCCCTGAGCTCTTTGGGAAGGGCCGGGAGCAGTCAGGATCTGCCTTCCCGGTGTGGGTGTGGCTATAGCCGCCCTCCTAGGTGCAGGAGCCGGGTGTCTCTACAGCCTGTACCCTTGGGGGCCCCAGGAAGGATCCCCCATCCATGCAGGCTCAGGAGTGTCTGCCTGGCCTCTCTCCGCTCCTGGTGCCTGCTCTGATCTCAGAGTGGGTTGGGGCCGAGCACTGGGGCCATGAATGGCAGCAGGAGGCAGACAGAATCCTGGGTGGAAGGGCGCATGTCCCCAGTAAGGCCCCACCTTTGGGCCAGGGAGCACCTGAAGGCTGGGAGCCCGGCCTGCCAGTACAGCAGACCAGAGTAGGGACTCCTGGTGCCTCTTCTGGGCCCAGCATGGCTGCCCATGGACCAATCAGCACACACTTCCTCCCCTTTGAGGTCCATAAAAGCCCTGGGCTCATCCAGAGCTGGGTAGAGGATGGCCGGAGAAGGAAGAGGGCGGACAGACCGACGATGGGACTGACAACTGAGGATTCCCTCTCTGCTGAGAGCTTCGGAGACATGCAGAGACATCATGCCTGTGGAGAGCAGAGGAGCCACCCTCTCCAGGGCATCCGCTGAGCCACCTTATCCAGGGCCTCCTCTCTGCTAAGCGCTGAACACATGGCTGGATGACCTGCCTGCAGAGAGGAGCTACCCTCTCCTCTTGAGGTGTTTTAAATACAAATACAACTCTTCTTCCTTCTTCACTTGTCTGTGTACCTCATTCTTCCTGGATGCAGGACAACTCCTGCGAAAGCGCCCATCGCTCATTGACATCCCAGAGATCCCATAGTAGGACGAGCCACAGACAAAACTCCTCAGACACTGAGTTAAAGAAGGAAGGGGTTTATTTGGCCGGGGGCATCAGCAAGACTCCTGTCTCCAGAGCCGAGCCCCCCGAGTGAGCAATTCCTGTCCCTTTTAAGGGCTCACAACTCTAAGTGGGTGCATGTGAGGGGGTCGTGATTGACTGAGCAAGCAGGGGGTACGTGACTGGGGGCCGCATGCACCGGTAATTAGATCGGAACAAAACAGGATAGGGATTTTCACAATGCATTTCTATACAATGTCTGTAATCTATAGAAAACATAACTGATTAGGTCAGGGGTTGATCTTTAGTGGTTAAAGGTAGTTTTAGTGACACCAGGCTGTCTGCCTGTGGATTTCATTTCTGCCTTTTAGTTTTTACTTCTTTCTTTGGAGGCAGAAATTGGGCATAAGACGATATGAGGGTTGGTCTCCTCCCTCACCGTAACATGATGGGACACGCTGCTCCTAGTTAGCCCACCTCCAGCACCCCCACAGCCACAGCCTCCCATCAGAGCACACCTGAGGCTTCTTTTTCCACTTGAAAGCTTTTCCTCTTCTCTGACAAAGTACAAGTGGCAGTGGCTGACTCCTTCACTATAGGGAACTCTGGGTAAATAGCCTTTGATTCTCTTATTTGGTTGGTCTTCATTTATTTCCAGAGTGTTCAGTAACTATTTGTTGAATGAACAGTGACTAACCAATGATTGAGTGCCTCAAAGTACAGGCCATCAACTGGGGACGAGGTCCACAGAGTAACTGACTGGGCTGCACTTCCTGTCAGTCATGCATTAACAAAACTCCACGTGGAGGCAGATTCTCATGTGACACTCAGTAGGGTCCTGTTCCCTCACAGCCTCCACGAGCGAGAGCCTCTACGAATGAGAGCCTGCACGAGCGAGCTGAGGGGTACAGGGCAGGAAAAAGTGGCTTCCCTCCACCTTCCTAGGTTCTTTGTCTGGGCTTCAAGTCAAATTGACATAGGACAGATTAACAGGAGGAAAAATATATTTAGTTATATACACATGGGAGAGTCATGAAACATGAGACTCAAAGATGGGTCAGATGATTGAAGCGTACACATCCTGAGCTGCAGAAAGGAAGATGAGTGTGGGGCTGTCGTGGAGACAAGTTATGGGAGGTGATGATGTGGGAGAAGTTAATTAAGAAATTATTGGCCGGGTGCGGTGGCTCAAGCCTGTAATCCCAGCACTTAGGGAGGCCGAGACGGGCGGATCACGAGGTCAGGAGATCGAGACCATCCTGGCTAACACGGTGAAACCCCGTCTCTACTAAAAAAATACAAAAAACTAGCCGGGCGAAGTGGCAGGCGCCTGTAGTCCCAGCTACTTGGGAGGCTGAGGCAGGAGAATGGAGTAAACCCGGGAGGCGGAGCTTGCAGTGAGCTGAAATCAGGCCACTGCACTCCAGCCTGGGCGACAGAGCGAGACTCTGTCTTAAAAAAAAAAAAAAAAAAGAAATTATTTTAGGCAGATAGAGAGGAAAAGAGGCCCTTGGAAAGTTTTTGTTTTTAACTCAGCTCCAGAAACGTTTCTTACCTAGCTAAAAAGCTGTGGCTTTTAGAGCTGGGCTGGCAACTTTGATATGCAAATGCCATTAGAAACGGGTTCCACCCAAACATGGCGATTCCCGCATCCCTCTTGCCTTTGCCCCAATAGTGCCTGGCAACATGGCCACGCCCACATATCCCCACAGGGGTAGAACATCAAGGCTCCCTGCATTTGCATATTAAAAAGCTAGGGTGGGACGGCCAGTTTTTTCATGGGCTACCTGAATGTCATGCCTGGTCAAACCAAACCCTTGAGCCCTACGCAAATCAGACGCCACCTCCTCCAGTCTCTACATATACCTGGCTGGTTTCTACCCCACTCAGGGTCTCCTCTTTCAGCTTTGGAGCCCCCTCCCTCTGTCTCTGTATGGGGGAGCTTCTACCTTCTGCCTTCTTCCTTCTTTCTTGCCTATTAAACTCTCTGCTCCTTAAAACCACTCCACATGTTTCTGTGTCACTGTATCTAATTCCACTCCAGACAAGAGGCCTGGTGCTCCTCCAGTCATTGGAGCCATATCATTTTGGTGCATGGGCCAGGAAAGGAAATTTCATTCAACAGACTGGTGAATACGGAGCGGACCTCAACTTTAAATCTGTCCTTTCATCTCAAGGCTGTCTTCCAGCTACCCTGTCACCAAACTTTCTTTCTCTTTCTATCCACAGTCTCTTACCCTCTCTGTGTGTGTCTAATGTGCAGGAATCTTTACAGTTCAGGGAAACAGGTCTGTTAGAAAGGATTGCGAATTGCAGCAGGCAGTAACTCAATAAATGGTCTCTCTCTCCAGTTTCCCTGGTAAGCACATGGGATTTCCAAGCCACCTAGTAGAAATCAGGCTCTAGGCCTTTTCTGGGAACAGGAAGTTTCTGCCTTTAGCAGTTAGGAGTAAGATGTCTTCTGCAGACAAATTTCAGTCTCGATAATGTCCCACTGGCAGGAAAACAGCCATTCAGTTCCTACATTCCTTTAAGGCTTAATTAATAAGGGGATTTTAAGTCCAGAAGTTAACTAGGACCATTTTTCTACAGGTAAATGCTTTAGTATGGGCCATAATAGCAGGATATAGAGTTCAATCTAGCATGCCCCCTCCATTAAACAGGCCGTGCCCAATTACGTTGTTTTTCTTGGAATCCATTTTTTGGAGGGCACCCAGGACACAACTCTAGGAGGTCAAAGGGAAATAAAAGGCAGAGGACTGACTGCTTAGGGACAGCATGACTAAGGCCCAAAAGTTCAGTTCCTCTGGTGCCATGGCTTGGAGGGCCATGCCTGCAGTCATGGGTGGCACATTTAAACGTGTGCCGGGAATCCAGGAGCCACGGATAAAAAATAGTTGGGGTATGCCCTCTACTGTTTTCATCTCCATCCTGGATCACATACCTAAAGGAAGAAGACTAAAAGGACACTTTTACCCTCACTTCTCTTTCTAGATGGGTAACAGATAACATGCACTCCCCTGGAGAGTATTTTGAAGCACTGGGATTCCTTTGACCTTGAAACTTTGAAGAAAAAGTGACTTATATCCTTTTGCGCAAGGCTATGGCCTTTTAACTAGACCTTTGCCAGTGTTGCAAGATCAACCCAGCTCTTTCAGCAACAATATTGGGCAGGCCCAGAGAAAACTGCAACTGAGACTGCCGCCTCGCCAAGGGTGGTGGTCCGGGGAGCTGAGGGGTTTATTTATAATAAGAGATTAAGTGGAAACTATAGATCAAGTGGCTTCCAGGCACCAGGTATCCTGGGAGACTCCGAACATTCCTTGTCTGATGTCATCCCTACCTTGGCTGATGAGATTTCTGATCAGGACAGCGGGCATGGTAAGATTTCGGTTCTCTGCTTTTCCTTCCTTCCTTCCTTCCTCCCTCCCTCCCTCTCCCCCTCCCCTCCCTTCCTTCCCTTCCCTCCCTCCTCTCCTTTCTTTTTCTTTCTTTCTCTCTCTCTCCCTCTCTTTTTTTTGACAGCATCTTGCTCTGTTGCCCAGGCTGGAATATGGTGGTATGATCTCAGCTCACCGTAACCTTTGCCTTCCCTTCCCAGCTCAAGCCATTCTCCCACCTCAGCCTCCCGAGTAGCTAGGACTACAGGTGTACATCCCCATGCCTGGCTAATTTTTATTTTTGGTACAGATGGTTTTCACCATATTGCCCAGGCTGGTCTCGAACTCCTGACCTTGTGATCCACCTGCCTTGGCCTCCCAAAGTGCTGGGAATACAGGCGTGAGCCACTGCAACCGGCCAGTTTTGGGAGTTTCTATTGACATGTCCTCAAGTTCAGTGATTCCTCAGCTGTGTCCGGTTCACTAATGAGACCAAAGGCATTCTTCATTTCAGTTACTGTTTGAACTCCAGCATTTCTTTCTGATTTTGTCGTAGAATTTTCACGTCTGTGTACATCACCTTCTGTTCTTGCATGCTGTCCACATTTTCCATGAGAGCCTTGGCATATCATTCACAGTTGTTTTAAATTCATGGTCTGTTAATTGTACCATCCCTGACATATCTGAATTTGGTTCTAACGCTTTGCTCTGTCCCTAAACTGTGCTTTTTGCTTTTTAATGTGCCTTGTAATTTTTGTTGTTGAATAGCAAAATGATGTACTACTGGGTTAAAGGAACTCTGGTAAATAGGCTTTTAGTGATGTGGCATTAAAGTGTGGGGGACGAGCAGTATTCTAAAGCTTTGTGGTTGGGTCTCAGGCTTGCTTGCTTTCTTTCTTTCCTTCCTTCCTTCCTTCCTTCCTTTCTTTCTTTTTTGAGATGGAGTCTTGTTCTGGAGTGCAGTGGTGTGATCTTAGCTCACTGCAACCTCTACCTCCTGGGCTCAAGTGATTCTCCTGCCTCAGCCTTCTGAGTATCTGGACTACAGGAGTGTGCAACCATGCCTGGCTAATTTTTGTATTTTTAGTGGAGACAGGGTTTTGCCATGTTGGCCAGGCTGGTCTCGAACTCCTGACCTCAGGTGATCCACCTGCCTTGGCCTCCCAAATTGCTGCGATTACAGTTGTGAGCCACTGGGACCAGCCCAGGTCTCAGACTTTTAGTGAGCCTGTGCCCTTGGGCTATGAACTTTACCACTGGTTTTCAGTTTCTTCCCACTCTTAGGTGGGACAGGAGGGCTAGAGGGGGCTGGATTTGGGTATTTCTCTTCCCCCAGGTCAGTTAGGCTCTGGTAAAGTAGTTTCTCTTGAGGACAGGCTGGGTGAAAAGCAGAATGTTCTGGTGTGTTTCAAAATGGCTCTGTTTCCCCTTCCCCTACTGTAATTAGGAGGGGATTATTCTGTGATCATCACTGAGAACCTGGTAGAACTGGAGGTGAAATGCATCACAGTGTAGGGCCCCCTGTGACTGAGGCCCCCTGGAGATTTCAACTCACAGACTCGTCTACAGGGAGCCTCCAGCAGTTCTTCAGTTACTGTTCTGTCTTCCGGCCGTGGCTTTGGCGCCCATGAGTTTCTGCTCTGGTAAGTGGTGACTCTTTGTGTCTGCTTGTCTGTCTCATACTGTGGAGGCAGTGGTTTGCCGTGTGACCTCATTTCTCTGGATCTAAGAAGAGTTGTTGGTTTTTTCAGTGCGTTCAGCGTTTTACTTGTTGTTAGGGCCAAGTGATGACTTCCAAGCTCCTTCTGTGGTGGGCCAGAAACTGGAAGTCTGACCACACGCACTCTCCCGATTTGGGGCAAGGCCTCAGCACCAAGGGACAGAGCTCGGGAGCGTCAGGGGTGGGGTGAGCAGGGCCCTGAGATGATGGGAGCATTGGGTGGACCTACCTCCCTCATGCCAGAGCTTTAACAGGTTTTGTTGGCACAAATGTGTGGGGAGGGGTACGCAAGAGGGTTTTTCATATTTTTTGGCAAGTTTTTACAAGTAGGTCTCACATGCCCTTGTCTATTTCCTTCTCCATGCCACAACCCTGGAGGAGTTTGTTATGAGGGAAGGATTCTTGTCTTCCCTTTTACACCCATATCCCAAGCCCCAGCCCTGTGCCTGATATGGAGGAGGAAATAGATGTCAGGTCAGGAATGATGCCAATGCTGGAATACATAACCAAAAAATATTTTGAAAAACTAGAAATAGAAACAAGAACACGCAGGATCCTAGAATAAGAAAGCATGGTGTGGGCACAGTGGCTCATGCTTATAATTCCAACACTTTGGGAGGCTGAAGTGTGTGGGTCGTTTGAGCCCAGGAATTCAAGACCAACCTGGGCAACATGGCAAAACCTCGTCTTTACAAAAACTACAAAAATTGGCCAGGTGTGGTGGCACATGCCTGTAGTCCCAGCTACTTGGGGGTGCTGAGGTGGGAGGCTCATGTGAACCCAGAAGGCAGAGGCTGCAGTGAGCTGTGATCGTACCACTGCACTCCAACCTGGGTGACAGAGTGAGACCCCATCTCAAAAATAATAAGAATAAAGCATTGTTGGATTCTTGCCAGAGGCTGCCTGCAACACATCTGTAACTGCAAGTTTTAACATGGAGTGAAATCTCATTGTTTTAATTTGCGATTCCCTAAGAATGAATGATATCATTATCATTCATTATTATATAATATCATATATATATAAATGAATATCATTATCATTCATTATATAAGAAATGATACAAGTTGGGTCTATTCCTTGTTGCGGTGAGGAGGAACTCGCCCCATGGGAACTGTGGGGCATCTCAGTAAGAGAGCGTTAGGGGAGACTTAGTATGCGATTAGGACTCTTGTCAGTGATCTTGGGGAGCACTGAAGGACGCAGGGCTTTGCTTAGGTCACCTGCTCTTGAGAAGCCCGGCTGATTCTACAATGGTGTGGTGATAAATCCTGTCCAGCAGGGGGCAGACCAGAGCCACTCACATTAGCCAGGGGCGGGATTTGTGGTATTCGTATTTTTGTGACTTGCACAGTGACCTTGTTTCTGTCGGTGCTCAGAAAAGATTACAGATTATCTTGTTTTTTTCCTCATTTCATCACAATTACAGAGTGGCGTTGTCTGGTGTTGGTGTCCCGTGGAACGTTTTATGTTCCACAGGAGCGCACCAAAGCCTAGCTGAGAGCCTGGCTGAGAGAGCCAGGCCACGTTTGAATTGTCAGGGGTGCTTTTCCCTTTTCCAATATTTTTCAACATGGTAAATATTCAAATAATGTGCTTACTACTTAGAGAAGAAGCAGACCTCTTTATTTTTATTTTTTAGAGACAAGTTCTCACTGTATTGCCCACGCTGGTCTCAAACTCCTGGCCTTAAGCGATTCTCCTGCCTCGGCCTCCCCAGTAGCTGGGACTCCTGCGGATTTCTAGTGTGCTACCAAGCGCAGCTATTTTTTTTTTTTTTTTTATGTTTTGTAGACACAGGGATGGGGTGGGGGCCGTCTCCCTATGTTGCCCAGGCTAGCCTTGAACCCCTGCCTCCAGCAATCCTTCTGCCTTGGCCTCCCAAAGTGCTGAGATTTCAAGCGTGAGCCAATGCACCCAGCCAGAAACAGATCTCTTATAAAGAATAAAGAATTTATAGTAAGCAAGTAAGCTGAGGCATATGTTCAACTTCAGTTGATAGGTAAAGATCATTCTAAATGAATGATCTAAAAGTTCATTTCTAAATTAACAAAGAAATCACAAAGACTGGTACTTGAATATCTGTTTATCAAAATATCCAGGCATAAAACAAACGGAGAGAGAAGCCCAATCATCACACATTATGTCAAGTAAGAGCTAAGGAAAGTACAAAACCACGTTCTTCTGTCTTGTGACCTCTTCCCAGCCCCGTGACTGGTTTCTTGTCTTTGGCCTTCAGCCCTCACATCACCTCAAGGCTTCTACTTGGTGATATCCATCCCACCCTCCTCCTCTCCTTGTAATTGGCCCACCTTTCTCCAACAGCACAGACCTCATCCTGCATTCTGGGCGCATGCTCCAGGGACCTAGCTTCCCTTGCCTGTATCTCACCTTCCACTTACTGGACGCAGAGCCTTATTGCCGCTGCTGACTAGGAGGGGCAGTGAGCATCTTCCTCAGCTCTTTTTCTTGGGGCAGAAAAATCTCTAATGGAGGGGATGGAAGAAAAGGGGAAGGGAGAGCCCTTTCCGTGGAGCTGACACCCAACAATTCTCTGACCTCAAGCCCATTGTCTGGCCCTGGCAGCTCCTGAGAGTTTCTGCTTCTTGTTCTGAAACTCCATACAGCAGGTTTAACAATAGATAAGTAAATACTAGTCCTTAGCACTGATCCCCCAGGACCGACACGGGCAGGAGTCCTTGTAGCTCAAAGAGCAGCAGCTGGCAGGGCTGAGTAAGGCCATTTTGGAGGGGAAGACTGGATTTGGAAGTCAGGGAGCCTCGCGTCGCATTGCAGCCGGAAAACAGGTGCAAATGGAGAACTGAGCGGGCTGCAAGAAGCAATAATCTGCTCCAGAAAAGTGATGGGAGGATCAGGTGCCACTCACTGAGTCTTCACTGGGAGGCAATATCCTCACTTGCACGTAATGCCAGAGACCGTGGTGCCTCATCCGGACCTCTGTCTAGCAGGGCTGCCCTTTGGCCTTGTTCTTTCTTCCCTATCTGCACTCCCGCACGTGCCCCCGCGGCCCCAGCTCCCCAGAACTGTGAGGAAATGTGCAGTGGTGATGACTCTCAGCCCCTCACTCTTCTCCTTGCAGCTTCTAACAGAGTCCACCTGAGTCAGACTCGCCCAGACCCTGTTACACCTGCGGGTTCCAGGACTCCACCCCAGACGGCCTAAATAAGTATCTAGGGTGCAGCCCAGGATCCGTGTTTATGACAAGATCTCACATGGTATGGATGTGCCCTCAGTGTGAAGACCAGGCTTGAGTGCCGCCTGCTGCTGGTGTTTCCCAAGCTCTGCCCGCCCTGGCTGTTCCCACCCGCCACCTGTCCTGGAGCCTTGCTTACTGAATTTCTTGCTGTCGTTCTGTGGCTGGGAGTCCTTGACAGCAGCTTCATTTTGGTGCCCAGTGCCTGGCACTCAGTGGGCCCTGAGTCAATGTTCGCCTTTCCTGCCTGTGTGTGGGGGTGGTGGGGGAGTGGGCTGGTGGGGGAGCACAGGTAGCTGTATTTTTGTGACTGGTCACTCACACAGTGGCTCAGGGCCCTGCTGGAGGGGATCCATCCCACTCCACAGTCTGGAGGAGATGCTGAGCCTGTAAATAAAACATGTCAGTGACAGCCCTTGGGGCGGGACAGGGCCCCATTTGAAAGCAGAAACAGAATTCCTGGTGAAAGTGGTTTAAATTGGAGAAGAATGTGCTGGGATTTGGTGTAGGATTCCACGTGGCTGTAAAACCAGCTGAATATCCTCAGAGTGGCAGGAAGGCAGTAGAATGGTGCCCAGAGTAGGATTTGAGTACACGTTCCACTTGAGCCAAGGGACAGGCCTTTTGCTGTGCCTCAAACAGAATTATCAAACTCCCCAGTGTAAATCTGGGCAGCACTGACCAGCATGCATCCTGAATGGTTTTGGGATGACGTGATGACCATCAGCTTTATTCTACAGAGGCTTAAGGTGTCAGGGATCCCACAAGCTCTGAGGGATGGTGCATCAAAGTGGATTTAGCCTGGGGTGGGCTGGGAGACCAGGTGGGAGCTAGTGCTGCAATCCAGGTGCAAATGATGGTATCTTGGACCAGGTGATAAGACGTGACCTCCTGAACTTACTTGGAAGGTAAAGCTGGCAGAATTTGCTGACGGTCTAGATTGGGGTGTGACAAAGGCATGAAGGATAACACCAAGACTGTGTGTGTCCTGAGCAATGGGAAGAATGACGTGAGTTACCGTTACCCACAAGGGTGAGGAGCAGGCTGGTTGGGGAGGGAGCAGCAGGGGCCTACTTGGATGCAGGTTAGGCTTGCTATGCCGCTTAGACATCCTAGTTACTCTTGCCACCCTCTCCAAGCCACTATCCCCTGTTGTCTATGCCTGAGAAATGACCTAAGCCATCTCCCCACACTCACTTTTTGACATCCAGCCAGTTCATGTTCTAACTTTTGTATTCTGAAAGAGTGCTCAGAAGTCAAAGTCTGATTCAAATTGCGGGACTGGCCAATCTTCCATGGTCTGTTGCCCTTGAGGGAATGCCTGGCTTCCTTCTTGTGGTTCACAGACCTCCTTAGTCCAGCCTTGCTGTGACTTCAGCTTCTTTCTGCATTTCCTTCCTCCCCGGCACTGATTGCATTTCCCTGTCCCTGGCGCTTTCTCCACATTGAGCTAACTCCTCGTTCTTCAGGCCTCTCGTCCTCCCGGGACCCTCTCTGTCCCCACTCGGTCCCCTGCTCAGGTGGGGATCTTGTCACATTGTGCACCCTTCACCCCCCAGTTTCGAGCCCGCAGGCTTCTGCTATTTCAGCAGTTGGTGTCTGGTCTGTGTTCACACTGGATCCTTGGCCCCCAGGCACAGGGCCTGATGCTTTCTAGGCTTTGGGAACACAAGTTCAGTTCTCAAACAGATGGATTTGCTAAGTACCTGCTGCTAGCTGAAGCCTCTTCTCTGAAGGTAGGATCCAAATGGTCCACCAGGGCCTCCGCCGTGTCTGCGGTCTGGTGAGGCCGGCAGCACTGTGTCTACCCTGCCAGATTCTTCAGAGCTGTTTGAGCTGCCACATGGCTCCCTGCAGTTCCTCTCCCTTTGCAATCAGAATCACTGCCATGTTTCTCTCAGAATTCTGTAGTGACTCCCTCTCCCCATAGTTCTGGAACTATTTATGAGTGGTTGTCAGTATGGGGCCATGGGATTCTAGCCCTCCTTCCTCTAAGTTTTTGGAAACCTGCTTTCCCCAAATTTGGCTACCATTTGTCTTATTAATAGACTTCATTTTCTAGATAACTTTTGGGTTTACAGAAAATTGAGCTGACAGTACAGGAAGTTCCTATTTACGCTTTTTTTCCCCAACTCCCAGTTTTCCATGATTAACATCTTGATTTAGTATGGTACTTTTGTCACAACTGATGAACCTGCATTGATATGCTAGTATGAACTAAAGTATTATTAACTAAACTCCGTGGTTTACATTAGGGTTCATTCTTTTTCTTACAAAGTCTTTTGCTAAGTGCAAAATGCCATGTATCCACCGTTATAGTATCATGCAGAATAGTTTCAATGCTCGGAACATCTCTTGCACTGTACCTATTGAACCTCCATTTTCCCTGAACCCAGGCAACCACGGATCTTTCACTATTTCCATAATTTTGTGTTTTCCAGTATTTCATGTAATTGAAACTATACAGTATGCAGTTTTTAGACTGACTTCTTTCCCTTAGTAACATGCATTTATGGTTCCTCCATGTCTTTTCGTAGTTTTTTGGATCATTAATTTTATTGCTGAATAATATTCTATTATGAGGATAGAGCACAATGTGTTGATTCATTCACCTTTTGAAGGGTATCTGGTTACCTCCAGTTTTTGGCAATTATGAATAAAGCTACAATAAGAATTCATGTTCAGATGCTTATGTGGGCAAACGTTTCAACTCGTTTGAGCAAATACCTAGGAGCATAACTGCTGGATCATATGGTAAGATTATGTTTGGCTGTGTAAGAAGCTGTCAGACTGTCTTTTCAGGTGACTATCACTGGCCCCGTGTCCTTGTCAGCATTTGGTGTTTGTCATTGTTTTAGATTTTAGCCATTTTAACATGTAGTAAAACCTCATTGTTTTAATTTGGAATTCTCTAATAATGAATGATATCAAGCATCTTTTCATATGTTTATTTGCCATCTGTACATTTTCTTTGGTGAGATGTCTCTTCAGATCTTTTGATCATTATTTTTATTCTTTGAGAGAAAGTCTTGCTCTGCTGCCCAGACTGGAGAGCAGTGGTGTAATCACAGCTCACTGTGGCCTCCAGTTCCTGGGCTCAGGCGATCCTCCCTACTCAACCTCCTGAGTATATGGGACCACAGCCACGTGCCACCATGCCCAGTTAATTTTTTATTTTTTGTAGACCTGGGGTCTTGCTGTGTTTTGCAGGCCAGTCTTAAACTCCTGGCTTCAAGCAATCCTCCCGCCTCAGTCTCCCAAAGTGCTGGGATTGCAGGTGTGAACCACCACACCAGCCTGCATATTTTTTAATTGAATTGTTTGTTTTCTTATTGTTCAGTTTTTGTTTGTTTGTTTTACTTTTTGAGACAGAATCTTGCTCTTTCGCCCAGCTTTTGAAGTACAGTGGCATGATCATGGCTTGCCACAGCTTCCAACTCCCGGGCTCAAGTGTTCCTCTTGCCTCAGTCTCCTGAGTAGCTAGGACTATAGGCAAGTGTCACCACACACAGCACATTTTACAAAAAATTTTTTCTCCCTATGTTGCTCAGGCTGATCTTGAACTCGTGGGCTCAGGTGAACCTTCCATCTCAGCCTCCCAAAGTGCTGGTATTGCTGGTTAAGACAAGTGCCTTATTAGATATGCATTCAGCAAATATTCTCTCCTCATCTGTGCTTTGTCATTCCATTTTCCTAACAGTGTCTTTGCAGAGCAGAAGTTTTTACGTTCAGTGAAGTCCAACATACCAGTTTTTCTTCAGAGATCATGGATCATGCTTTGAAAAACTTCCCCAGATTTTCCTTAGGGTTGTCTCCTTAGGGTTGTCTTCTAAAAGTTTTGCATGTTAAATTTAGGTCTATAATCCATTTTGAGTTAATTTTTGTGAGAGGTGTAAGATCAGTGTCTAGATTCATGTTTTTTTTCCTTTTTTTTGCTTTTTTTTTGGCATGTGCATGCCTAAACATTCCAGTGTCATTTCTGGAAAAGACCATACATTATCTGTTGAATTGCTTTTAATTCCTGTCAGAATATCAGTTAACTATATTTGTGTGGATCTGTTTGTTCTCTGTTCTTCTTCACTGATCTAGTTGTCTGTTCTTTTGCCAACACTATACTGTTGATTACTATAGCTTTATCGTAAGCCTTTAGGTAGTGTTAGTCTTCCAACTTGTACCTTCTTCAATATTGTGTTGGCTATCCTTGGTCTCTTGCCTTTTCATACAATGTTTAGAATCAGTTTTTCAGTATTTACAAATTAACCTGCTGGGATTTTGATTGGATTACATTGAATCTACAGATGAAATTAGGAAGAATTGGTGTCTTTAAAAGATTGAGCCTTCCTATCCATAAACATGGAATATCTTTCCATTTACTTAGAACTTTTTCTGATTTCATTAGATCTCCTTATATGGACCTTGTCCCCCCCCCTTTTTTTTTAATGTATTACTAAGTACTTTTTAAGTGCTAATGTTAAGTGTTATTGTATTTTTAATTTTTAAATCCCAATTGTTTATTGCTGGCATATAGAAAAGCAATTGACTTGTTTATTAACTTTGCATCCTGTATTTAAAACTTATGATCTTTAAGTAAGATGGAGAGCGACACTTCAATGATTAAGAGAGACACAAAATAGACATAAGGATTTTATTACTTACAGGTTCTGGTAGTAGATGACATGCTTGAAGGCCCCCCACACAGAGGTTAGGTCAGGGAGTATAGGCAGGGAGAAAGAGTGCAGAAATTAGCAGTATATATCGGAGAATACCGTGTGGGTGACTTTAAGTTCAAGGGCAAATACCTGAATGGTCCAATTAAAGGAAGCGGTGGACAAGTGGGGACTGTCACCTAGGCAGAAGAGATTCCTCCAAGGTTTTCATCCTTGGCCACTGGCTTTTGGGCCATTTGGGTGTGGTGTTCTACTTCTAATACACAGACAGCAACCTCTGCTGTGTCAATACCATTGAAATTGACCCTGTAATGTCTGGGCATTGAGCCTTGTCATGGGTGCTATTTGAGTAGCAGAGACACTAAAGGCTCCTGGAGAAACCTGAGTCAGGCACCTAGTAAGGCATCTGATGAGCATAATTAAACAAAAAAGCAGTCCGAAGGTACGCACTATGACTTGAAATCTCATGTGCAGCCATCCATCCCACTACATAGAGTAGGCAGGGCTAGTCGAGTGGGCTGTATGTAGCTGTCCCATGTGGAGGTGGGCACCAGGAGGCAGTTGTGCAAAGCAGATATCTGGACTGATCACCTTGAGGAACTGGGAGGAGATGTAGAACCTGAAAACTGTGTCAAGGGTGACTGAGCTCTCCTTCTGGCATAGGAAAGTTAAACTTCCCTTAAAAATGGGTGCTGAGGCAACATAAAATTATGATAATTCACTACATTGTAATCTTGCTATAATGTGGCTGGTGCAGTGGCTGATGCCTGTAATCCCAGCACTTTGGGAGGCCGAGGCGGGTGGCTCACTTGAAGTCAGGAATTCATGACCAGCCTTGCCAACATGGTGAAACCTGGTCCCTGCTAAAATTACAAAAATTAGCTGAGCGTGGTGGCTCATGCCTGTAATCCCAGCTACGGAGGCTAAGGCAGGAGAATCACTTGAACGCAGGAGGCAGAGGTTGCGGTGAGCCGAGATTGAGCCACTGCACTCCAGCCTGGGCAATAAAGTGAGACTCCATCTCAAAAAAGAAAAGAAAAGAAAAAAGAAAAAGAAAAGAAGAAATCTTGCTATAATCATCTATCCGTTCAGGAGTTTGTTTGGTCAATACTTTGGTATTTTCTACATAGACAATCATGTCATCTATGAAGAAAGACAGTTTCTTTTTTTCCCCCCGATCTGTATAGCTTTAATTTCCTTTTTAAAATCTTCTTTCATTAGTTAGGACTTGAGCACAATGTTGAGTAAGAATGACAGTATGGGACATCTTTGCTGCTGATCCCAGGGAGAAAACACCCAGTCAGTTTCTCACTAACCATTAAGTATGACATTAGCTAGTTTTTTTCTGTAGATGTTTATGTGTGTGTGTGTGTGTGTGTGTGTGTGTGTGTGTATGTGTCTTTTTAGAGATGGAATCTCTATGTTGCCCAGGCTGATCTCAAGCTCCTGGCCTCAAGCAATCCTTCTGCCATGGCCTCCCACAGTGCTGGGATTGTAGGCATGAGCCAGCATGCTCGGCCTGTAGATGTTCTTTATCAGACTGAGGAATTCCCTCTGTTCTAGTTTGCTGAGAGTTTGTATCATAACTAGGTGTTGAATTTTGTCAAATGTTTTTCTGCATCTATTTATGTGATCATACGATTTTTCTTGCTTAGCCTGGTGAGGGCGTGAATTACAACGTTTTTTGTTTGTTTGTTTGTTTTGAGACAGGGTCTCACTCTGTCGTCCAGGCTGGAATGCAGTGGCATGATCAGGACTCACTGCAGCCTCGGCCTCCCAGGCTCAACACATCCTCCTGTCTCAGCCCGCTGAGTAGCTGGGACTACAGGGATATGCCACCATGTCTGGCTAATTTTTTGTATTTTTAGTAGAGACAGGATTTCGCCATGTTGGCCAGGCTGGTCTTGAACTCCTGAACTCAGTGATCTGACTGCCTCAGCCTCCCAAAGTGCTGAGATTACAGATGTGAACCATCCTGCCCGGCCTTGATATGATTTAATACATATGAGTCTTTTCATATTGTCTCTTTTCTTAGTGTGAATTTCAGTAGATTGTATCTTTTAAGGAATTAGTCTATTTCATCTAAGTTATCAAATTTGTGAGCATAGTTGTTGAACATATTTTATTATACTTTTAATGTCCCTGAGATCAGTAGTAATGTCCCATTTTTCATTTCTGATATTAGCAATTTATGTCCTTTCTCTTTTTTTGTTAGCCTCTCCGTAAGTTACCAATTTTATTGATCTTTTCAAAGAACCAGCTTTTGATTTTATTGATTTTTTTGCTATTTGTCTTTGTTTTCAATTTCATTGATTTTTGCTCTAATTTTTATTATTTATTTTTTCTGCTTTTTCCGGGCTTACAGTATGCTTTTCTCTCTAGTTTTCTAAGATGGAAGCTTAGATTATTGATTTTAGATCTTTGTTCCTTTCTAATATAGGCATTTAATGCTATAAATTTTCCTTATAGCACTGCTTTCACTACATCCTATAAATTTTAGTAAGTTCTATTTTCATATTACATTCAGGTTAAAACATTTTTAATTTATCCTGAGACTTTGACCTGTGCATTATTCAGAAGTGTCTTATTTTAATCTTCAAATATTTGAGAAACTTTCAGCTGTTACTGACTTCTAGTTTTTATCCATTGTGGTGCAAGAGCATACTTTGTATGATATTTTTCTTTTAAATGTTTTGAGGTGTCTTTTATGGCCCAAAATGTGATTTATCTTCTGAATATTCTGTGTAAACTTGAAAAGAATGTGTATTCTGCTCTCAGTGGATGAATATTCTATAATTGTCAAGTTCAGTTGTTTGATGGTTGAGTTCAACTGTGGTTGAGTTGTTTGAGATATTAGCTTCTGCCTCATGTATTTGGATAATCTCTTGTTAGGGGAACACATGTTAAGAACTGTGTTTTCATGGAAATTGACCTCTTTGCAACGTCGTGCTTCTATTTATCCCTGATAATTTTTGTTCTGAAGTCTGCCTTGTTTGAAGTTAATATGGCTATTCCAGGATTTTCTTGATTTGTGTTAGCATTATATATTTTCATCCATCCCTTTATTCCTTATCTGTGTCTTTATATTTAAAGTGGATTTCTTGTAGACAACATGTAGTTGAGTCTCATTATCTACTCCGTGAGTCTCTGCCTTTTAACTGGTGTATTTAAACCATTTATATTTAAAGTGGTTATTGATATAGTTGGATTAATATCTACCACATTTGTAACGTTTTATTCATTCACTTGTTCCTCACTTCTTTTCTTAAAAAAGCTTTCTTTCCTTCTGTCTTCCAGTTTTAACTGAGCATTTTGTATTATTTTATTTTCTCTCATCTCTTAGCATAGCAATTAAACTTCTTTTAAAAATAATTCAGGCCGGGTTTGGTGGCTCATGCCTAGAATTCCAACACTTTGGAAGATTAAGGGAGGAGGCTGGCTTGAACCAGGAGTTCAAGACCAGCCTGGGCAATACAGCGAGACCCTATCTCTATTTTAAAAAATTAAGGCTTCCTTAGGGTTTTCAGGATAGTTTTGCAACTAATTGATAGGTAATTTTTGCTGTTTATTTTTGAGACAAGGTCTTGCTCTGTCACCTAGGTTTGAGTGCAGTGGTGCAATAATAGCTCACTGCAGCCTTGAACTCCTGGACTCAAGCAGCCCTCTCACCTCAACCCCTCAAGTAGCTGAGACTAAGGTATGCACCACCATGCCCAGCTAATTTTTTTAAAACAATGTTTGTACAGATGGGGTCTCATTATGTTGCCCAGGATGGTCTCAAACTCCTGGGCTCATGCAGTCTTCCTGCTTTGGCCTCCCAAATTGCTGAGATTCCAGGCATGAGCCACTGCACCTGGCTAGTTTATAGGTAATTTAAATCCATTCTCAAATCCACTTCATGGGTAGCATGGGTACCTTGTAACAGAAGCATTCACATTGCTGTCATTCATTTGACTTATCCATAAGCTGTATTTACCCAGTATATTTTTGCTATTATTATTTTGAAGCTATCTATTAGGTCAATTATAAGAAAAATTAAGGTTTTATTTTACCTTCATTTATTATCTAACATATTTCCCTTCTTTATGTAGCTCCAAGTTTCAGAAATATAACATATTTTGCCTTCTCTCTGAAGAACTTTATGGGTCTACTGGCAACAAATTCCCTCAGTTTTTGTTTGTGTGGTTTTTGTTTGTCCAAGAAAGCCCTTAATTCTCCTTCACTTTATAAACATTTCTATTTATTTTCTATTGTATATATTTCAGGCATACAATGCAATGTTTTCATATATACAAACACAGTGAAATGATTTACTATAGTCAAGCAAATGAACACACCATCACTTTACATAGTTATTTTGTATGGTAAGAGCACCTAAAATCTACTCTTAGCAAATTTTCAGCATACAATGTTATTAAATGTAGTCCTCATACAGTCTGTTAGATATTTAGATTTGTTTTATATAACTGCAAGCTTGTACCCTTTGACCAACGTCTCCCAGTTTTCTCCCACCTCTCAGCCCCTGGTAACCACTGTTCTGCTTTTTGTTTCTGTGTATTTGACTTCTTTTAAGATTCCACCTGTACATAAGATCATTTAGTATTTTTTTTTCTGTGTCTGACTTATTTCACGTAGCATAACGTCCTTCAGGTTCATCCATGTTGTGGCAAACAGCATATATCCTTCTCTTTTAAGGCTGCATAATATTCATATGTTTGTATTTCTCACAATTTCTTTATGCATTCACCCACTGATGAGCCGTTAGGTTGTTTCTATATCTTGGCTGTGGTGAGCAATGCTGCAGTGAATATGGGAACACAGATATGGCTACAAGATACTGGCTTCATTTCCTTTGGGTATACATGCACCAGAGGGATCACTGGGTCATAGGGTGGTTCTTTTTTTTTTTTTTTTTTTTTTTTTTTTTTTGAGGCAGAGTCTCACTCTGTCGACCGGGATGGAGTACTGTGGCCGGATCTCAGCTCACTGCAAGCAGGGTGGTTCTATATTTGATTTTTATGAAGCACCTGTATGCTATTTCCCATAATGGCTATACCAATTTACATTCCCACCAACAGCATATAGGGGTTCCTTTTTCTCCACACCCTCACCAACACTTACCTTCTGACTTATTTATTCCTTTCTTTAGTTTTAGAGACAGTTTCACTCTGTCACCAGGGCCAGAGTGCAATGGTGTGATCGTAGTTCACTCCAACCTTGAATTCCTGGGCTTAAGTGATCCTCTGGCCTCAGCTTTCTGAGTAGCTATGACTACAGGTATGTATCACCACATCTGGCTAATTATTATTTTTTATTTTTTTGTAGAGATGGGGTCCCACTATGTCACTCAGACTGGTTTTCATCTCCTGCCCTCAAGTAATCCTCCCGCCTTGGCATCCCAAAGTGTTGGAATTACAAGTGTGAGCCACCATGCCTGGCCACCTTGTCTTTTTGATAATAGCCATTCTGACAGGTATGAAGTGATACTTCACTGTGGTTTGATTTGCATTTCTCTGGTGATTAGTGATGTTGAACACCTTTTCATATACCTGTTAGCCATTTGTATGTCGTCTTTGGGAAAATTATTCAGGTCCTTTGCCTGTTTTTTATTTTTTAATTTTTTTTTGCTATTAAGTAGTGTGAGGTCCTTGTATATTTTGGATATTAAGCCCTTATCTGATACATGGTTTGCAAATATTCTCTTCCAATCCATATGCTGCCTTTTCATTTTGTTGCTTATTTCCTTTGCTATGCAGAATGTCTTATTTTGATGTGGTCCTACTTGTTTTGTTTTTGCTTTTGTTGCCTGAGCTTTTGGTGAGATATCCAAAAATTCATTGCCAAGGCCAATCAATATCAAAGAGCTTTTCACCTTTGTTTTCTTCCAGGGGCTTTACAGTGTCAGTTCTTACACTTAGATCTTTAATTCATTTTGAGTTGATTTTTGTATATGGTGAGAGATAAAGTCTAATCTCATTCTTTTGCACATACAGTTGTTTCAACATCATTTATTGAAAAGATGGTCCTTTCCCCACTGTGAGTTCTTGGCATCTTTGTTGAGAATCAATTGATTGTAAATATATAAATTTATTTCAAGGCTTTTTAGCCAGTTCAATATGTCTAGTTTTATGTCAGTACCATTCTGTTTTGATTACTACAGCTTTGTAATATGTTTTGAAGTCAGGTAGTGTGATACCTCTAGCTTTGTTCTTTTTGCTTAAGATTCCTTTGGTTATTTGGGGTCTTTTGTGGTTCCATATGAATTTTAGGATTTTTTTTTCTATTTCTGTGAAGAATGTTATTGGAATTCGTATAGGAATTATATTGAATCTGTAGATCGCTTTGGGTAGTATAATAATTTTCACAATATTCTTCTAATTCATGAACCTGGGATATCTTTTTATTTCTGTGGTCTTTAATTTATTTCATCAATGTTATATAGTTTATGTACAGATCTTTCACTTCCTTGGAAAAATTTATTTTTATGTATTTTGGGAGACAGCTATTGTAAATGGCTTGATTTCCTTTTTTGACAGTTTATTGTCAATATATAGAAATGCTGTTGATTTCTGCTGGTTGCAGTGGCTCACGCCTGTAATTCCAGCACTTTGGGAGGCCAAGGCGGGTGGATTATGAGGTCGGGAGTTCGAGATCAGCCTGACCAACATGGTGAAACCCTGTCTCTACTGAAAATACAAAAATTAACCGGGCATGGTGGTGCACACCTGTAATCCCACCTACTTGGGAGGCTGAGGCAGGAGAATCGCTTGAACCTGGAGGGCGGAGGTTGCAGTGAGCCAAGATCACACCACTGCACTCCAGCCTGGGCAACAGAGCGAGACTCTATCTTAAAAAAAGAAAAAAAAAAAGAAAAAAAGAAAAAGAAATGCTGTTGATTTTTTTATGTGGTAGCCTGCAAGTCTACTGAATTTATTTATTAGTTCTAACCATTTTTTAGTGATGTCCCTAGGGTTTTCTACATATAGAATATGTCATCTACAAACAGGGATAACTTAATTCTTCCTTGCCTATTTGTTTGTTTTGTTTGTTTGTTTTTTGAGAAAAGGTCTTGCTCTGTTGCCCAGGATGGAGTACAGTGGTGTAATGTTGGCTCACTGCAACCTCTGCCTCCCAGGCTCAAGTGATCCTCCCACTTCAGCCTCCTGAGTAGCTGGAACTACAGGCATGTGCCACTATGCACAGCTAGTTTTTGAATTATTTTGCAGAGACAGGGTTTCACCATGTTGCCTAGGCTGGTCTCAAACTCCTGGGCTCAAGTGATCTGCCCACCTCAGCCTCCCAAAGTGCTGAGATTGCAGGTGTGAGCCATCGCATCAGCATTCCTTTCCAATTTGGATGCCTTTTATTTCTTGTGCTTGTCTATTCTTGCTAGTTCTTTCAGTACTATGTTAACTAGAAGTGGCAAGTGTGGATCCTTGCCTTGTATGGAGTCAAATCTTTTTCTGCATCTACGGAGATGATTTGGTATTTATTTCCCTTTTATTCTGTTGATGTGATGTATCACATTGATTGATTTGCATATGTTAGACTAACCTTGCATCCCAAGGATAAATCCTACTTTCTCCTTCACTTTTGAAGAATAATTTCACTGAATATAGATTTCTAGGGTGGCATTTTTTTTTCTTTTAACACTTTAAATATTTCACTACCCACTTGTTGTTTGCATGGTTTATGACAAGAATTATGATATAATACTTATCCTTGTTCCTCTACCAGTAGGGTGTCCCCCCACCCCCCACCCCGACAACCTTCCTGCACCTCTTTAGCTTCTTTCATGGTTTCCCTTTTTGTCTTTGGTTTCCTACAATTTGATTATGATGTATCTAGGTAAAGCGTTTTTGTTTTTTATTCTACTTAGTATTCTCTGATCTTCCTGGATCTGTAGTTTGGTGTTTTGACACTAATTGTGGGAAATTTGTAGCCATTATTACTTCAAATATTTCCTTTCTCTCTTTTCTTTTCTCTTCTTTTTTTTTCTTTCTTGGTCTTTCTCTATTGCCCAGATTGGAATGCAGTGGTACAAACATGGCTCACTGTAGCCTGGACCTGCTGGGCTCAACTGACTCTCCCAGCTCAACTTCCCAAGTAGCTGGGACCACAGGCATGTGCCATCATGACTGGCTATTTTTTTACTTTTACTTTTTGTAGAGACATGGTCTCAGTATGTTTCCCAGGTTGGTCTCAAACTCAAG
Source organism: Piliocolobus tephrosceles (assembly GCF_002776525.5). Classification (NCBI taxonomy): domain Eukaryota; kingdom Metazoa; phylum Chordata; class Mammalia; order Primates; family Cercopithecidae; genus Piliocolobus; species Piliocolobus tephrosceles. Next base: position 110,096,175 of record NC_045437.1, on the reverse strand, counting down.
CAATCCTCCTGCCTCCACCTCCCAGAACGTTGGCATTACAGGCGTGAGCAACAACACCTGGCCCTGTTCTGGCGTTTTTCCTTCTCTTTTCTCATATTTCAGTTTGGGAAGTTTCTATTGAGATATTCTCTGTAGCAAATTCTCTTCTGAGATATTCTTAAGTTCAGAGATTCTTTCCTCAGCCATACCCAGGCTACAACTAAGTCCATTAGAGGCATTCTGCATGTCTGTTATGGGGTTTTCATTTATAGTGTTTCTTTTTAAAAATTAAAAAAATAGTTTTTGTAAATTAATTTTTTTCCCCTTTTTTGAGATGGAGTCTTGCTCTGTTGCCCAGGCTGGAGTGTAATGGTGCGATCTCGGCTCACTGCAACCTCTGCCTTCCAGGTTCAAGTGATTCTCCTGCCTCATCCTCCCAAGTAGCTGGGATTACAGGAACCCGCCACCATGCCCAGTTAATTTTCATATTTTTAGTAGAGATGGGGTTTCACCAGGTTGGCCAGGCTGGTCTTGAACTCCTGACCTCAGGTGGTCCACCCGCCTCAGCCTCCCAAAGTGCTGGGATTACAGTCGTGAGCCACCACGCCTAGCCATTTTTTTCTTTTTTAATAGAAACAAGGTCTCACTTTGTGGCCCAGGTTGGTCTCGAACTCCTGGGCTCAAGCTTCCCAAAGTGTTGTGATTACAGGTGTGCGCCACTGCAGCCAGCCTCTTTTTATTCTTTCTCAGAGTTTCAATCTTTCTACTTATATTATCCATTGTTCTTTATATTGTTCACCTTTTTCATTAGCATCCTTAGCACATTGATCATACTTATTTTAAGTGCCTAGTCTGACAATTTTGAAATTATTGCCATATCTGAATCTGGTTCTTCTGCTTTCTTTTCCTCTTTAGATTGTTTTCTGTTGCCCTCAAGCATGCCTTGTAAAGTTTTGTTGAAAATCAGACATGATGTATTGGGTAATAGGAACTTAGATATATTGGTTTTAGGGAGATGGTTGGTGTTTATCTCGCTAGGAGAATTATGCTGTGTTTACTATTTGCTGTAGCTGTAGATGTCTGAGGCTTCAGTTTCCTCTAGTGTTGCATTTGCTTCCTCTGGAAAGCCCTTCTGAAATAGTCTGAGCCTTGATGGTCTCTCACTGTGATCCCCTGTTGCTGTATGGGAGTCCTGCTGCCATGGAGGTGGGGAGGGGAATATTCCCTCATCTTGTGATTAGGTCTCAGTGGTTCTGTGGTCTCTGCATTTGCTGTCTGACCTCCGCAAGTGCTGCTCCCCTCCCCTCCCACTTAGATGTGACAGGGTGGCTAGAGAGGCTAGCCCTGGGTCATTGACCCTCCCTGGGTCAGGTCAGGCTTTCATCTAGACTCCCATGTGTGCTGGCCTTTGTTGCAGGGAAACTGGAGGAGAAAAGAATGCTCTGCTACATTTGCAAATGGTTGCTTTTCCTCTGCCCCTGCTGGAGGCATGAGATTTCCCTCCAATCTTCACAGTGGGGACCTGGTGGGGCTCCTGGAGATAAAACTCAAGAAAGTGTGGGAGCCCTCAAGGCTAGGGTTTTTAACCCTGACTGGTCCAGCCACTGCCTCCAGCAGCTGGTTTATTTCAGTCTAGTTGTTCCTACTTGTTTTGGCTCCAGGCAGGCTTCTCCTCTTGGACCTCTGCTCGTGGTGAGTTGTGATTTTTTGTATCAGCCTCCCTCCAGTTTTCAGGGCAGCAGTTTGCCCTGTGATCTACGAGGAGCTATTGTATTTTAGTTTGTTCAGTTGTTTCCCTGTAAGTGTGGGAATGATGCCGCTGAGCTCTTCATATGGCAGAGCAAAAATCAGAAGTCTAGGATGCCTTTTCACTGTGCCAGAGGTTCCCTCCCCATGACAGTCAACAGAGAAACCTAATTACACTTCAGCATTTTCTCTGCAGTGACCTTGCTTAGTTTCACGATCTCTGTCCATTATCCCGCTTCTCCGACCCACTGAGAGCAACTTGTTCAGCAAGAAGGTGAGAGTTAAAAGCTGTGGTCAGATGGCCGGTCGCAGTGGCTCACGCCTGTAATCCCAGCACTTTGGGAGGCCGAGGTGGGCAGATCATGAGGTCAGGAGATCGAGACCATCCTGGCTAACATGGTGAAACCCCGTCTCTACTAAAAATACAAAAATTAGCCGGGAGTGGTGGCGGGTACCTGAATCCCAGCTACTCAGGAGCCTGAGGCAGGAGAATGGCGTGAACCTGGGAGGCGGAGCTTGCAGTGAGCGGAGATCACGCCACTGCCCTCCAGCCTGGGGGACAGAGCAAGACTCCGTCTTTAAAAAAAAAAACAAAAAAGTTGTGGTCAGATGCACTAAGTCTCTGGCTCTACAGTGAGCGCTCAGGTTAGTAATAGATGACAGCTGGGCTCCAGCTCGTGCAGGGCTCACCCTTCCGAAAACAGCCTTGGGCCCAAGAAAGACCCAGCCAATGCCAGTGCTGCCCAACCCACCTGCTGCTTCCCTGTTTCCCAGTTCCAGGGCTCCCCCAGGGCCCCTGCTGCCCAGCTCTTTTCCAAGGCCACACTCCGCAGGAGGACTGGAGAACATCTCAGGGAGGCAGCCACAGCAGCCACTGCGTGGAGTCTCAGCAATGGCATGGTTTTGGACCTTTTTCTGCAAAATCTTTGAATGGTTACTGGGAAAGGAGGTGAGAGGTCCTCAGCCTGATGTGGACTGTGGCAGCCAGTACTCAGGGGTCCGCTGGCTAGAGGAGGAGCCCTCTAAGTCTCATCAGTGTGGAGGACCCCCTGAGCCTTGGCCCCTGATGGACTGAATTCTGGGCTTTGGAAGCAGCACAATTTCCAGACACTGCACTGCCTGGAGCCAGGGTAGACAAAGATCCTGGGAAGGAAGAAGAAAGGAAGTGGAGTTGTTGGGAGGCCTGGCCCTGGCATACAGATTCCAAACCAGAGGCTTCCATCCCGGAGTTAGGGTGGAAGAGACCAGCATTATTAAACTTGCAACAATTATTTTAAATTACTTTTGAAAATACTTATTTTTTAACCTTTAGCAATGTGAAGAGTTACATTTGGAACACTTTCTATATCTGCTTTTATTTATTTAAAAACATTATTTATTTTATAGAGATGGGGGTCTTGCTTTGTTGCCTAGGTTGGTCTTGAACTCCTGGCCTCCAGTGATCCTCCCACCTCAGCCTCCCAAAGTGTGGGGATTATGGCATGAGCCATTATACCCAGCATTGTATCAGTTTTTAGATGTTAGAAACCAGAGACTTAATTCTGGAAAGCATATCTTGACAGTAGTTTAAATGTGAACATGTATTTTTAGAAACAAATTTTGGCTTATGTGAACACAGATTCATTGTAGTATCTGATGTTGTCACAGTCTTCAAGAGACAAAAACCACCATTCACCATCCTTGGACATATGTGTTGAAATGCATGCTGCTGTGTGTGCAAATGAACCCACTTTTATACTTGTATTATTTTGCATTGACTGTCTATTTTGAATTTAAATAATCATGCTTTGATTCTTCATAAGTTTTTATGTTATGGAATTGTTTGCACTGATCATAAAATATAAATATAAATAAAATAAAAATAAAAATAAAAATGTGTGAAATAAAAAAGTGGTCCAAAGAGGAGCTCATTTCTTTGGGAGGGGCTGGGGGTGGGACGTAGGCTGGAGAGGGAGTCGCCATGGCCCTGGGCATGGAGCTCATGGGAAGAGGTGATCACCTGCCCTCCATGGGGATGGAGTTAGGAGTACTTGCCACTCTCCAAGCTGCCCCTAAAAGAATCACATGGAACTTTGGGGGATGCCTGCAAGAAGAGGAGCTCGGTATCTTGTTCTGATGGGCTGGACAACCTGCCCAGAGGAAGAGAAAACTGGGAGATGAAGCCCTTGGAGAGAGCCCGCCCAACCCTCCCCAGTGCCAGCTTGTGTTTCCCATGGGTCAGGTCACCTGGGAAGCAAGCCATGTTGAACCATCTGGCTGCCTCCTTCCCAGGCCGCCTGCCGGGTGGGGAGTGCATGGGCGTGTCCTGGCACAAATGGCGTGGAGCAGAGGCTAGGGGTTCAGCCAAAGCACAGCTGAAGGAACTGAGGAAAAAGGAGGACTTGGGGAGGGTGTGGCCACCTCATTTCCTTTTTAATTGCAAAGCGATACATGCTTCCTGTAAGAATTTATGTGTACCATAAAAATGTACAGTGCCATAGTACCCCATAGTATGAATAAACTATGTCTGTTCCCCTAGTAGCAGGTAGATGTTTTCAACCTTTAGCAGTAGAGGTTTTCAACCTCTGCGTACATACTGACGAACTGAGTATCTTATGTCTTTAGGTGCTAATGCAAATATTTCTGTAGAACAGATTCCTGGGAGTGGAATTGTTGGGTCAAAGGATGTTCACATTTATAAACTGGCAGATATTACAAAAATTGACCTCGAAGTAGCTGTACCAATTTATAAGCCCACCAAAAATGTGCAGGAATGCCCAGTTCTTGGGAATCGTCGTCCCATTAAGATTCCCTGTGGTGCTGGGGATCACTTGATGCCCGCTTGGCTGAGGTCTTTCCCCCACTCTGCTGATGGCAGTGGCTGTTGCCAACATGCCGGCTGCAGCACGGCTGGGGATGCACACTCCACGGAGCTGGTGGGAGCCCCGCCCCTTCTGAGCTGGGACCGGAGCTCCCAGCGCCCAAACCGCCGCTGCAGACCCTGGCCTCGTGCTCTATGGAGCAGGCAGGAGCCCCACCCAGGAGGGCGGGGCTAGAGCAGCCTGAACCGCACCTGTGGCTCTGAGCGCTCCTGGGCTCTAGCGGGAGGGCCAGGAGTAGGTAGGGTCGGCCTTGGCCTGCCCAGGCGCGGCTGCCTCTGCCCTCCTGGACGCTGCAGCTGCCCTCTTACCAGCAGCACCCGGGCATCTCTGCGGCCTGCACCCTCGGGGGCCCCAGGAAGGACCCCTCCCTTCTCCGCTCTGACCCCGTAGGCTCTGGGGCGTCTGCTCCCGTTACCTGGCCTCTCTCTGCTCCTGGCGACCGCTCCAATCTCGGGGCGGGTTTAGGGCCGAGCCCTGGGGGCCTTGAATGACCACAGGTGGCAGACGGAGTCCTTGGCGGAGGGGGGAAGGTCCCCCCAGTAGAGGTCCCACTTTCAGGTCAGGGCGGGCCTTGAAGGCTGGGCTGCCAGTCCTGCGGACCTGAGTGGGGACTCGCGGTGCCTCCTCTAGGCCCGCCCGTGGCCACGCATGGGCCAATCGGCGTGTGCTTCCTCCCCGCTAAGGTCATGAAAGTCCCGCATGAGGCAGAGCAGACCGGAGGACGACCAGAGAGCCAAGAAGAGAGACAGGTGAGTGGACAGACGGACAGCTGGAGAGAGCAGTCGTCGTTCCGTTGAGAGCCGTAGAGACCTGCAGGCAGGGAGGAGCTGCTTTCTCTGCTGAGAGCTTCGGAGACGTGCAGAGACATCCGAATTACTTGCCTGTGGAGAGGAGCTCATCTCTCCAGGGCTTCCTGTCTGCTTGGAGCTGAGCACTCCATGGGCAGCCAGCCTGCAGGGAGGAGCTACACTCCTCTGAGTGGTTGTAATACTAAATAAAACTCTTCTTCATCCTTGGCATGTCATGCTGTCCGTGGGATATCTTTTTACTTATTTGTGTCTTCGCTTTATTTCATTGTTTTAGAGTTGTCAGTGCACAGATATTTCACTTTCTTGGTTACATTTATTAAGTATTTTTTTTTTAATGCTATTGCAAGTCGGGTTGTTTCCTTGGTTTCTTTTTCAGATAGTTTGTTGTTAATGTGTGGAAATGCTGCCGCTTTTTGTGTGTGGGTTTTTTATCCTGCAACTTTATTGAACTTATTGGTTTTAACAATTGTTATTGGAGTCTTTAAGGTTTTTTACATATAGAATCATGCTCTCTGCAAATAGGGATAATTTAATTTTTCCCTTCTAACTTAAAATGTTTTTATTTCTTTTTCTTTCCTGATGGCTCTTGCTAGTACTTTCAGTTCCGTGTTGAAGCGGTGAGAGGGGCATCCTTCCCTTGCACTGAGTTTCAGAGTAAAAGATTTCAGTTTTTCCCATTATAATATTAGCTGTAGGCTTTTCATGAATGGCCTTTCTATGTTTAGGAAGTTTTCGTCTATACCAATTTTGCTGAGAGCTTTTTTGAAAAAAATCATGAATGTTAAATTTTGTCGAATGGTTTTTATGAATCAATGGAGATAACCATGTGGTTTTCATCTTTCCTTCTGTTAATGTGGGGTATCGTATGGATTATTTTGCCTATCCCAGGGATAATTTCCACTTGTTCATATGATGTTTTTGATGTGTTGTTGGATTTGGTTTGCTAGTATTTATTGAGAATTGTTGCATCTATGTTCATTGGAGATATCGGCCTGTAGTTTTTTAAGTAGTGTCTTGGTGTGGCTTTGGTATCAGAGTAATGCTGGTCTCATCAAGTCAGTTTGGAAATCCTAGCTCCACTTCAATTTTTTGGAAGAGCTTCAGAGATACTGGTATTAGTTCTCCTTTAAATGTTTTGTAGAATTCATCAGTGAAGCCATCAGTTTTTGAGCTTGTCTTTGGTGGGAGACTTTTTATTACTAATACAATCTCCTTACTCATTTATACTTGTTTTTATTTTCTTTGTTTTTCTTTTCTTTTCTTTTCTTTTTTTCTTTTTTGAGACAGAGTGTTGCTCTGTTGCCCAAGCTGGAGTGCAGTGGCACATTCTTGGCTATGCAACCTCTGCCTCCTGGGTTCAAGCAATTCTCATGCTTCGGCTTCCCAAGAAGCTGGGATTAAGGCATGTGCCCTGACACCCTGCTATTTTTTGTATGTTTAGTAGAGATGAGGTTTCTCCGTGTTGGTCAGGCTGGTCTTGAACTCCTGGTCTCAAGGGATCCACTCACCTTGGCTTCCCAAAGTGCTGGAATTACAGGTGTGAGCCACCACGCCCAGTCTATATTTTCTACTTCTTAATGATTCATATATGTTTCTAGGAATTTATCCATTTCTTCTAGATTATCTGATTGGTTGCTGTACATAGTAGTTTTTTATGATCTTTTTTACTTCTGTGGTCTCAGTTGTAATGTTTCCTCCTTCATTTCTGTTTTTATTTGAGTCTTCTGTCTTTTTTATTGCTTAGGGAAAGGTTTGTGAATTTTGCTTATCTTTTCAAAAAATCCAATTCTCAATTGTATTGATTTTTTTCTGCTGTTTTTCAAGTCTCAATGTCATTTATTTCTGCACTGATCTTTGTGGTTTCTTTTATTCTGCTAACTTGGGGTTTAGTTTGTTCTTTCCCTGGTGGCCTGAGCTGTGAAGTCAGGTTGCTTCTTGAGATTTTTCCATTTTCATATTGTGTTGTATTTTCACTTTTATCTGTCCCAAGATATTTTCTGTTTCCTCTGTGATTTCGTCTTTGGCTCATTGTTATTCAGGAGCAGGTCGTTGAATTTCCACATGTTTGTGCATTTTCCAAGATTTCTCCTGTTATTATTTTCTAGTTTCATACCATTGTGATTACAACAGACACTTGATATAACTTCAGTCTTCTTAACTCATGTTGTGCTGTAACATACACTCCTGCACAATGTTCTGTGTGCTCCAGGAAAGAGTGTGTATTCTGTTGCTATTGGATGAAATGTTCTGTATATGTCCATTAGGTCCATTTGGTTTAAAGGCCAATGTTTCCTTTTTGATTTTCTGTCTGGATGTTCTCTTCCTTGTTGAAAGTGAAATATTGGCGAGGCTCATGCTGGTGGCTCACGCCTGTAATCTCAACACTTTGGGAAGCCTAGGAGGGAGGATCCCTTGAGGCCAGGAGTTCAAGTTGACCAGCCTGCACAATGTATCTAGACCCCATCTCTACAAGACAAAAAAAAAGAAAAAAATTGCCAGTCATGGTGGTGGCACATGCCTGTAGTCCCAGCTACTTCAGAGGCTGGAGGCAGGAGGATTGCTTGAGCTCAGGAGTTCAAGGTTACAGTGAGCTATGATTATGTCACTGCACTCCAGCCCAGGCAGCAGAGCAAAACGCTGTTTCTAGACAAAAATTAAAAAAAAAATGTATTAAAGTCATCTCCTACAATGCTTTTTAGTTTATCTCTCCCTTTAAATTATTTTAAATTTGCTTTATATATTTAGTGCTCTAATTTTGGGTGCATATATATTTACAATTGTTATACCCTCTTAATGTATTGAAAAATTATTATATAATGATATTCTTCATCTCTTTTTACAGTTTTTGGCCTAAAGACTATTTTGTCTGATGTAAGTATAGCTAACACTGCTATCTTTGTGTATCCATGCACATGGAATATCTTTTTGCAAGGTGTATCTTTTTCTATTACTTTACTGTCTTATCAATTCTTTATTTTTAAAGTGAGTTGTTTGTCAGTCTCTTCTTTTTAATTGAAGTATTTAGTCCATTTGTATTTGTTATAGCTATCTTTCTGGTAAGATTTACATCTAACACTTGCTTTTTGTTTTCCACATATCTGTACCCTTTTCAAAAAACACAGTTCCTCCTATTTGCATCCTATTGGACTAATCAAAATTGTTTGGTATTTTATTTTATCACCTCTATTGATTTTTTCAGTATAAATCTTTGTTTTTTGCTATTTTATTTTGTTGTTTTTTTCTTAACTTTAGAATTCACACTATGCAGTCTCCATATACTGCAGTCTACCTGGATTTGTTGTAACAGTTTACAGATGACATAGAAAATTGAAAATGTTACATACCTTTTTGTGGAAAGGTCCCACTTTCAGGCCAGGGAGGGCCTTGATGGCTGGGCTGCCAGTCCTGCGGACCTGAGTGGGGACTGATGGCTGGGCTGCCAGTCCTGCGGACCTGAGTGGGGACTCTTGGTACCTTTTCTGGACCCACCCATGCCACCCATGGAATCAGTCCGCATGTGCTTCCTCCCCTCTAAGGTCTATGCAAGTCCCGGGACCAGCCAGCAAAATCAACAGTGCAGAGATCCCATAACACTGCCGCCAATGAGCTTCCCATCCTCAGGCACACTCAAGCAGCAGAAGCCTCCCAAGCAGGTTCAGCGCTGGTGTATTCTGTAGACTGGACAGGGATACACACAAAAGTGTTGTGTTCACCCTTTTCCTACTTTGAGGGTTAGCTGCATGGAAAATGTGAACGGTATGGAGAAGGACATCCACCATGTGCTAATTGTATGCATTTGCCTGGGGCCACTTGCAGGAGGGAAACGTGGGTTTTTACTCTGCATGCTCCACCCTTCTGGGCAGCCTCCCCTTGGGCCTTCATGGTTCACAAAATGTATACCTGAATGTCTCAGGTCTTTCTCAGTTTAAGGCTGGGTATGCCCCCCCCCCTCTTTTTTTTTTTTAAAGTCCCCAGCAGGTATTTATTTTCTCTTTTCAACATCCTGTTCTGCAGCTTGCCTCAGCTCTCCATATGCTGAAGAGCTAGGTCGTGGCACAGGCCATGCGGAGACTAGCAAAGGCTTTGAAGTTCTCCTCCTCGGTGATGATTTAGGCTTTCTTCTTCCCGTAGCCATTCCTGATGGGCATAACTGGTCCTGTCAACCTGGTGGCCAATTTCAGTTCTTCTGCTGAACCGTCTCCCTTTCTGGGGGCCAGGCTTCCTGGAGAGAGGACGCGTTTGGTCCCGCGCACCTTCCTGGGGAGAGGATGCATTTGGTCCCGCACCCCTTTAGCTGCTGTACATTGGCCTGCGGGACTCAGTGGACTTGTTGTGTCGTGTTGGATCCACAGAGATGCCAATGGTTTGGCCCAGCTTCTTGTGAATGCCAGCTACCCTTAGCTCCTCCAGTCTTCAGACCCTGCCTACTTTGGTGTGATGCCTTAGCATGAGGCACCTTACTGTGGGCTGGGTGGGCCCAGGAGCGGGGTCGGGCTGATGGGATCTTTGGTTGGCTGGTTGAACCACATGGTTGTGTGCCACTGCCAGCCCTTGTGAGAGAGGGGTTTGAACTTCGTGCCATTCCAGCTGGGGCTTCTGGCTGCCCACAGCCCTCCTGCACAGGAAAACAGCCTTCCCATTGAAAGTGGGCGGATCAGAGCCACTGATTATTTAAACACAGTTTAATGTTGTTTTTTATATTAGCTATGTGTTTGCTTTTCTTATTTATCACATAAATACAGTCCTAAAGGAATAATAACTACAGATGGAGAGGAAACATATTTTTAATGTTATAACATATTTTTAATTATCACATCATAATCCTTTACCCCTTAATATGTAAGTGTGCATTTTCTTAAGAGCATTCTTCTACATCAAAATCAGGAAATTAACATCTATCCAATAATAACCTTGTTAATGTTATCACAAAAACATTCATGAGTAAGAACCCCAAATATTTACACACTAATGCAAATGACTGTAGAAAATAAAACTTGCATTTTCTGAATATCATGTGTTAATAAGGGGAATAGCTTTCTCCCAACAGGTGACCAAGAGTATTTTCATAAGCTTAAAATGCACTTATCTGACTTGATGGAGAAACAAATTACAGTCTCCCTCTAGAATTTCACAGACAGTGGTGTCTGGACCTGGCATCTCATGAGGGCTGGTCATGGGTGTCTCTTCCTGCTGTGGTCTGAATGTGTCCCTCTCCACCACGCCCCACACACATGTTGAAATCCCAACACTCACTGCAATGTAGTAGGAGGTGGGACTTGTGGGAGGGGATTAGGTCATGAGGGTGGAGCCCTTATGATGGGATTAATGCACTTATCAAAACAGATATGTCAGGGGCTGGGTGGCTCACGCCTGTAATCCCAGTCCTTTGGGAGGCCAAGGCGGGCAGATCATGAGGTCAAGAGATCGAGACCACCCTGGCCAACATGGTGAAACCCTGTCTCTACTAAAAATACAAAAATTAGCTGGGTGTGGTGGTGTGCACTTGCAGTCCCAGCTACTCTGGAGGCTGAGGCAGGAGAATTGCTTGAACCCAGGAGGTGGAGGTTGCTGTGAGCTGAGATCACACCACTGCACTCCAGCCTGGCGATAGAGTGAGACTCTGTCTCAAAAACAAAATAAAACAAAATAGAAACAGACCCTGGTGGGGGCTGGGTGAGGTGGCTTATGCCTGTAATCTCAGCCCTTTGGGAGGCTGAGGTAGGTGGATCACTTGAGGCCAGGAGTTCAAGACCAGCCTGGGCAACATAGCAAGACCCTGTCTCAATTTAAAATAAAAAATAGAAACAGACCCTGGAGAACTCTCTTGCTCTCTGACATGTGAGGATACAAAGCAAAGTCAGCAGTTTGCAACCAAGAAAAGAACCCTCGCCAACCCTGACCGTGCTAGCACCCTGATCCTGGACTTCCAGCCTCCAAAACTGTAGAAATACATTTATGTTGTTTACAAGCCACTCAGTGTATGGTATTTTGTTACAGCAGCCAGAGCTGACTAAGGCACTTCCCAAGTCTGTCCTCAGTAGTGTCACATCTTCAGCTTGAAGTCAATCATAGTGGGAGTGCTTGCACCAGGGAAATCAGCTCAATGTATTTTTTTTTCAGAAAGCCGGTTATTAAACATTTATCAGATATCACTGCATTTCTTTATCATTTTCTCTCTCTCTGTTTATATTACTATATGTTTTAATGAGCATTTGAAAATAAGGTACAAACATCATAATCCTTTACCCCTTAATACATAAGTGTGCATTTTCATAAGAGCATTCTTCTACATCAAAATCAGGAAATTAACATTTATCCAATATTATTTAATCCACACACCTCTTTCAAAATGCCCTTTTTTCCCCCAATAATCTCCCTCTCTTTCTCTCTGGAATCAAGCAATCATTCCACCTCAGCCTCCGAAAGTGCTGGGATTACAGGCCTGAGCCAACTTGTCTGGCCCAGTGATGTTTTTTATAGATCCAGGATCCCATCCCGAGTCACCTATTGCATTTAGTTGTCCTGTTTCCTTTAGTGTGAAGCAGTTCCTTAGTGTTGTCCTGTCTTTCAGGACCTTGACATTTTTGAAGAGTACCCATCAGTTTGTCTAATGTTTCCTCCTGATTTATGCGTTTTTGGGTGCAGGAATACCTCAAAAGTGATGCCGTTTGTATTCTCCACTGCATTGTATCAGGAAGAATGTGATGTAAACTGTTTTCCCATCTGGCGATGTTAACTTCTGTCATTTGGCTAAGGTGGCGTCTACCAGCCTCCTCCACTGTAAAGTTAATTGGTACGTGTTTTGTACTTATGAGTTAAGAAGTAATATTTTGAGACTCCTATTGTAGGGCAGAGCTTTCTGTTCTCTCCATGAATTTGTTTATGTATGTATGTATATATTTATGTATGTATATCAGTGGGGAAATACTTACGGATTCCTATTTTATTCAGGGGTTCAAAGTCCATACTGACATCGAAATCCATTAGACTTGGCTCTTCTGTCCAATCTACTCGCTTGTTTTCTGGTATAGGCTCTTCTTGTATTTTCTCTGCCCTAGCCCTGGACTCAACCATTTCTCCAAGGAGACTTCATTCCTTTTGCTGAAAACAGTACTAAAAACTAAGTTCTGGGTCTTGGTGTGCCCATCGGTACTGGGGTGTTATTGTTGCTAAGCCTTCAAACAAGACAGAGCTGGGAACGAGCTGCATGCACACACACATCTATGTATCTGTCCACGTGTGTGCGTGCATTCCATCTCTACATACAGTAAAACCCACGCGTTCACATTGATACCTCTCATTCCAGTCCACCTTAGACTTACTCTCATCCTCTACTTTCCCCTTTCTGTATTTCCGTATTTCCCTTCACTGATAGAGAAACCTGACTCTCAGCACACTTCGTGAATTTTTTTATTTGCACACCCCCCTTTGGTGTGTAACCAAACTCCTGGGCCTGTGGGGCGAAAGCTCATCCCCAGAGGTGTCCCTGCCCCATCCATTCCCATTCCAGTGCTGAAGGCCCTGGTAGAAATCTCAGTTCCCATGAAGAGGAAAGGAAAAGGAAAGGGAAAGAGGGAAGAAGGAGGAAAGACCAGTTAGAAAGCTTGGCTGCGGACTAGTCTCCCTTCCTTATTCTCCTTCTCAAGCAAGATGGGCAAGGAAAGCTCTGCCTGGAATAAGGGCAAGGGGCGGAGAGCATTACTCCTCCGAATTTTACTGTCAAACAATGCCCTAGGAGATCGTCCAGCAGTTTCATTATAGTTCCTTTCAAATGAATGATTTTGAAGATGAGTATTTTAAAAAAAACAGCTTCTTCCCCTTTATTACAGAACTGATACATATACATTATTGAACATTAAAAAATACAAAGAAGACATTTAAAAAATACAATTACCAACCATTTTCCCATCCAAAGGTAATCACTAAGCTTTTTGGTGTATCCTTCTCCCCGCCACCCAACTCTTTTAGTTTGTAAAATTTCAAACCCACAGCAAAGCTGCATTGATAGTGCAATGAATATCTGTCGACTAGTCACCTAGATTGACCAAGTGTTGTCATTTTGCTACATTTGACTTGTCTCTTTCTTTATATTAATATGTTTTATATTTTTCCACTTAGTCACTGGAAATTCAGTGGCAGACACTGTGGTAATTTATATCTAAAAAACTTCAGTATGTTTGTTAAGAACAAGAATACTCTCCTACATAGCCACAGTACAAATGCCTCACTCTGAAAATGAGGCCGGGCACAGTGGCTCATGCCTGTACACCCAGCATTTGGGGAGGCCCAGGTGGGAGGATTGCTTGAGTGAGGAGTTTGAGACCAGCCTGGGTAACAAAGTGAGACCCCGTCTCCATAACAAATTTAAAATTAGCTGGGCATGGTGTTGTGTGCGGAGGTGGGAGGATCACTTGGGCTCAGGAGGTTGAGGCTGCACCCCAGCCTGGCCGACAGCGAGACTCTCTGGGGGGTAGGGGGTGAAGAACACTTCTCCAGTGATATCCTGTTCGTGTTTCATTTTCCCCAATTGTCAAACTAATGATGTCCTTGGTGCCATCACTGATGGTGTTAAATTTAATCACTTGGATGATCTGGCAGACCTCTACATTGTAAAGTAAATTTCCATTTGAAATTTCCCCTTTCAAATTTATAAGTAGTGTATAAGGTCACTGCTTTGAGACTGAAAATACCCTGTTCTCCAAAAGACTCTCACCAGTAATTAGATTTCACCTCTAAAAGAAACCTTCCTGTTTCTTCTTTTTAAAAAGAAATTTGAGAATCAGCATGAACTCATGGATTATGTTTTTATTCAATGTGTTATCATCTCTCCTGTCATTATTCATCCTGATGTTCAAATTGTCCCACAATTGGTCAGTGAGGTCCCTTCAACCTGGCGCCTCTACCCTTTTGCCATGTTGCCGTCACGTTTTGAGCGTTTATTTTACTTTACCACACACAACGCTCCAGGCTCACCTTGAAATTTTTGTCCCAGCCCCAGAAGCAGCTGTTTCTTCAACTTCATTTTAATGGGAAATGCTATTTAAAACTAGGATCTGAGGCTTACTTAGGTGAACTCATTGCTTACGAAGTGTCATTGCGTCTCGGCTTTTTTAGAGCTAGCAAACATATACAAAAAATATAAAACGATACAAATTAACTGATCCCTCTAATGCAGTCACCAAAGCTTTCTCCCTTCTTTCTTCCACGCTGGCTTCTTTCCCACCGCCCACCGTAGGCAGCCCCGGCTCTCAGCGACATGGATGTCTTTGTACTCATTCGCTCAGTCCCACAATCCACATACGAGTTTTGGACTTGTCTCCTTTCCTTGAAGAAAATCGCATTACACATACGCATCTACGTAGGCAAAGGTCCCCCTCTTTGTCCCCCTGGCTGACATTTTGGCTGGTGCACCTGCTCACTTCAGAGGGAGCAGGAGAGCAAAGCAAGGGCCTGGGATCCAGGGAGCCTCCCAGGCCAGTCCTGCGGCCAAGAGGGCGCCTCACCACCAGTCCAGGGCGGGGTCCGCGGGCTCATAGGGCTGCAGCCAGGTGTCACTGTCGTTCTCTTCGGGGACGCACGTCCCTCTAACCCGCAGCGGACAGATGGTCAGGGGATCCGGACGTTCGCCGCCGTCGTGGGCCCTGGGCCTGAAGTAGGCACACAGCGCGTCCGAGAAGGTGTCGTGGAAGGTGAAGATGTGGGAGCCGTCTGACACGTTGAAGAAGGACAGCTTTCCCGCCTCGCAGTCCAGGAAGACGCCCAGGCGCCGCGGAGGCACGCGCAGGGTGAGCGCGACGCGGTGCGGGGCCAGGACGAAGTACTCGCAGCCGTTCCACAGCCCCAGCACCCAGTAGCCGGTCGCCGGGCTCAGGCGCACAGGCCCCGCGCGCGGCACCGCGGCCAGGCAGGCGCCCAGGAACCAGCGGCTGCGGCGGCCCACGTGCACCTCCCAGTAGTGGCGGCCCGCGGAGAATCGCTCCAGGCTCAGCGCGCACGTCTGCTCCGAGAACCGCTGCGGGTCGTTAAGCGCCGGGCCTGGCGGCGCCCGGCGGGAAGACACGCTCTTGCCATCCTCCGACACTTCCAGGCTGGGGTGCGCGGAGGCCGCATCCAGAGTCACATCCACTGCGCAGAGCCGCAGCGTTAGTGCCCGCCCAGGACGGTCTGGGGCCGTCCGTCTCTTCCCCAAGACAGACAAACCTCTAGTTTCTCTTGGTGGAATAATCAGTGAAATGAACTCCTTACTGCGACCCTCACCCCTGCAAACCCCCTCCCCAGGACTGAAGTGACACGTTGTAAGTCACTCCTGCGTGTTTGATAGTGACAAGGAGTCCTGCCCTTTCTTGAACTCCATACCAGAGATAGCAAGAAAGTAGGCTGGTGGGAATGGAGCCATGTCATCGTCAAGGGGAAGGACCTATGGGCTGTTTCTAGTTCCTGCTGGTGGCACCACCCTGTGTGACCTTGACATAATCAGGAGAGTCCTGAGCGTCATTTTACAGAAGTTTTTGGATTTTTTTTTTTTTTTTTTTTTTTTTTTACATACATAAAAAGGATTTTAAAAGGACCTTTGAGATCATCTAGTCCAGTGCCCCACATTTCAACACCCCATCCCATCTGATAGATGGGAACCTAGGGGACCCCTTCTGTCAGAAGATCCGGGAGGTTGCTTATAAACTCTGCACTCTCGCCTGCAAATAGCCCCGAGCCAGATGGAAACAAACCTAGTGTAACCCCGAGGAGGGATGTGTTTGGGAGCTCACGTGTGCGTGTGTGTGCACACGTGCGTGTGCATGCAACCACGCGTGTGTGTGCATACACATGCAGGCATATGTGTCGTGTGGCGTGTTTGCAAGTTTGCGTGTGTGTCTGTGTGTGCAGGCCCCATACTTGGCTCCCAGAAAGCCCAGACCTGTAACCTCAGATCTCCCCACCTCCCTTCTGTTTTAAGATCCAGCCAACCCAAAACACAAATCAGTTTCCTGGCTTCAGTTACCTGCATATTTTTGGGCTTCCCTCCACTCTGAAACCAAACAGAGAAGGAGAAAAAAAGGTCAGAAATCTCAGTCAGTAACTCTGGAACCTTAGCAAAGGCTCCAGATACATGAGGGATACATGCAGCGTGAATGACCCCATTCCCACCATGACAACGGGTTTGAATTCAGACTGGTCTTGGCGTTCACCATGTATTTTCCTGAGAAATTTTAGATCGAGTAGAGGCCTGTGTCATTGATACCAGAGCTACATGCAGGCTGAAATTCTGCTGGAAAAAGCAGGAGAATGGAGCATGTAGGTGAAGAGACTCTATAAGCAGCCTGGATGCCCTGAGACACAGAAGTGGAGCCTCAGACTCTGGCCAGGCTGTGCCCAGGAGGACCAGCTGAGCCTGACAGATCCCAAAGATGCCCTCTAGATGTCCTGTCTTTTCGTGACATGCCTCCATTCTTAATGTGAATCAATCTGAGTGGATTTCTGTTGTGTTTCATCTTGTTTTGTTTTGCAACAAAAATATCACCAAGTCGCAAAAGCAAAAGCAACACAAGACATTCTCAGAGTTCCAGATATTTACAGCAAGGCTTTGTTGCCCCAGTTTTGTGTCAGGATAACTGGTGAAGCTTTAAACACAATAGCTCTTGTGTGGAATATCTCAGTTCTACAAAGATGTTGATTTTCCCTAAGTTTATCTGTAAGTTCAAAGCAATTCTATGTAAAACTCCTTTTTGGATTTTTTGGGGAGATTTATGAATTTGTCCTAAAATTTATATTTTAAAAAGGTTCATTCACTTTAAAAAAGGAAGTGGAAATGGAGAAGGAAAACTTGTACTTTCAAATACTACAAAAGCCATAGCAGTAAAAACAATGATGTAATAGGTGGCCAATGGACAAACTCATATAGAGACAGGAATCCAATGTGCATCAAAGGTGGTTCCCCACATCAGTGGCAACCCTGTAATGGTGGAGTAAATGGCATTGGTAAGCCCAACTCACTATATGGAAAAAAATCACAGGATTCTCACCCAACACCTCCTAAAATGGCAAATTTTAGATGGATTAAAGATCAAATATAAAGATAGTAGAAAGGTTTTTGTAGTTACATAAAGAAAAAGAAATAGAAGAAAGTGTAAGAGAATATCTTTGTGACCTCAGTGTGAGGAAGGTTTTCTTCAATAAAACTTCAAAAACACAAACCATAAGGTAAAAAGGTGATGGATTACATTTTATCAAAATTAATAATTCCTTTTCAATAAGGGGAACTATGGACACAGCTAATGGCAGATGGCACAACAGAAGAAGGAATTCACAATGTTTACTCACGAAGGATTAATCTCTCTCTCTCTCTCACATACACACACACACACACACACACACACACACACACACACACACACACAGACATATAATATTCCTGTTAGTAATAAAAGACAGCAATCCCAAAAGCAAAATGGGTCAATGATACAAACTGGCAGTTTTCAGTAGAGGAAGCTCCCGAACCAACTAGCATATACGGAGATGCTCAATCTTCTCAGCATTCACAGGTGTGCAAACCTAAAGAACCATGAGCCATCACTTATCCCCATTGACTGGCAAACTTAGAAAGCTGGCTCAAGTGAGATGTGGGCACATGGAATGTCCCTGCATGGCTGGTGGCAGGATGATGATGCTGCCTTCAGGGCATCCCAGTATCCCCTTACCCCATGGGACACACCCACCATGGGCCAGCAATCCCCCTCCTAGTTATAGACCCCAGAGAGATCTCCACACAGGGCCATAAGGCAACGCGTTTGAGACTATGCATTCAGTGTTGTTGTGGAGTTAGAGGCAGCCTGGATACCTTCCCCAGGAAGGTGGCTGGCTAAAATGAAGCACTCTGTGGCAAGGAGGAAAAACAGACTGAATACACACGAGTGGCAGCGATGGATATTAAAGCATGGTGAACACGAGAAAAGCAAGGAACAGCACAGGACCATAAATGTCACTTACATGAACTAAGATGCATATGCATAAGTCGATATTCACATTTTGCAAGAATATATACAAACTATATACATTAGACTGTCTGCATTATGGGTGAATAGAGGGAGGTATACAGAGAAGTATTTACATGTACAGCAACACACTCATGCCAGAACCATGAGTCTGCCCATGAGGATGGGCACCAGGAGTCAAGGTAACTCTGATATGTAACCAGGATTGGAACTAGTGGTTTGCAGTACACTTAGTCCTCAGGACAGAGTATAACCTGTACCCAGTGACATAGATTAACACATGCTGTGTGAGGCCGCGGAATGCAACCAGAATGAAGCCCAATAGGTTCATCAGGGTGAGTTGGACCAGGGTGCTCAGACATCAATGAGGAAGAGTCAGAGAGAGACGGATTCCACTCACCAGCCTGGCCTTCAGCCCGTCTCCAGTCTGAAGCAACCAAGGGAAAACAGGAAATTAGCACATCAGGACCCCAAGCTTCCCTGCTCACACATCACATCTTGCACCCACGCATCTCCTCCCCTCTCTCCCGCCACCCACACCGCCAGCAGGGGTCCTGCCTGAGCATCATACCTGGTTGAAAGATGAGAAGATATATCGGGAACCAGATGCAAAATGATGAATAAAGAGAAATAGTTCTAAGAGGGTCACTTACCAAGCTCTTTCTGAAGCTTCTCTGCAAGCAGAACACACAAAGAAAACATCAGCCTGCAGATGGGTGGAACCATCTTCCCAAGACAGGCCACTGGGAAGAGCTTCCTCAGTCTTAAGCCATTGCTAATCATAGCTTCTTTTTTTTTTTCCCTGCAGCTTCATCTTTGCCCCTTCATTGCCCTCAAAAAGGAGGCCCACTTGCAGGACTCTTATGCCTCATCCTATCTTAGCTCAAAGGTAGAAATCTGCACAGGGCCTAGAAGGGGAACCAGATCTTAGTACTGACATGCCTCTTCCCAGGGTTCAGGTTGTTCCTTCTGTCTGAAATCACAAGCTTCCTGGGGGCAGAGCTCCTATGTAAGTCCAGGCACTGAGCGCAGCCTATGTGAGCCTCAGGGTCACTTACTGGGTACGTTATTTAAAGGACTGGAAGGACATCACACCCAATTATTTCCCCTGACCAAATACCAAGGACGCCAACATTTTGCTACTAAAAATGCATTCCTTTGATCTGTCCACCCAGTGTCAAGCTCTTTCAAAGGTAAATGCTCCTGGTAGAGGCATTCGTACTATAAGTGTTATCACTTACAATTTAGACTATAGTGTGAATGACTTATTAGGGCTATTTTTTTTCATTCCCCTTGAAGGACTATGTAGACGGCAAGACAAGCTTCCCCAACCTTACAGTTTCATCTGAATCGCACCCCAACCCCAACACCATAATGGCCTTTTCCTCCATTCCCCCTCCCTTGGGTTCACTCTCTCTTCCTCTCTGCAGAGACACATTCCACGGTTTCACATCTCTGAGTCCCTCTGGGGAGAAAAGTGAATCTGAGAAATTATTCCCATTTTGGTGCAAATTAAAGGTGTCACCCTTCCTAGTGCCATTTGCATTAAAAAGAGAAGGATATTTTAGGAAGATGAACCGAGACAGTAAACGTTTTATGACGGAATTTTAACTGAATTGTCTAATTTGCAGGGGAGGAGTTGGCAGGGTCTGTCCGGAGGGTCTCAGGCAGCTGCACAGCGGCAGGCAGCCACCCTTTCAGCCCCGTAGCAAGAGAAGAGGTGGAGGCTCACAGGGATGGTCTAGAATTAGACAGTTGCCAGCCGACTCCGTCCAAAGGGAGCCTCTCCTCCCACTGCACAGGCACAGGGGTCCACCCCACTGGCTGACAGGCAGCCCTATGGTCCCGCACCCAGAACTTACCCAGCTCTGCAGTGAGTTTCCCTAGAGAGAGAGAGAAAAAAAAAAAAAAAAAAAGAAAGACTCTCAGATTGGGGAATGAGGCAGACAGAACAGATGGATGAACACTGAGGCCACACCTCCGATGTGGCACTCCCTCCCCCGGTGGTCTGGGGGCCCAGCTGGGCTGGACAGTGAGGCTCCAGGCAGGGGATGGGGAAGTGCCCACCCTTGGCTCCCCTTCTCCATAGGAGGGTGACCCAGCGCCCTCCCTCCTGCTAGTGTGAAAATAAATGTCGGAGCCTTCCAAATTTACTATGCCCAGGGGAAACATTAAGCCCCGGACACTGCGTCACATACCACGGCTGTTTTCTCTGGTGCCTGACCGCTGCTTCCTGACCTTGTGTTGAGGTGTTACCCATCAGCCCGACTCCCTGTGCTTCATGAAAACCTGGACGCAATGACGCTGGCAGCAGAGACCCTGGTCACTGCTCCCTCTGTACAGTGCAATGTTAAGCGAGCTCCGAGGCTGTAATCAACAGCAGCCAATCAATCCTGGCACCGTACACTAACCTCTGTGTGGAGGATGCAACTGTTCAGCACCTCCGCTTTTGCCCCTGTGAACAATCTTCCCTTTTCCCCACCGAGGGCGCTGATCGCCGTTCCCGGGGGCCGCCCTGACACCTTGCGCTGGAACAAACCCTTGTCATGGGGTCCAGAGCCTTGGATTTACTGTACTGCGGGTCGGCACTTCGGGAGGTGGGTGCAGAGCGCCCTGTCCCCGCTCACCTTCTCTCTTCTCGGCCTCCTTCTTCAGCTTTTCTGAAGGGAAAACGGGAGAGGAGAGGGCTGAGTGTGCGCCCCCCGCTCTTTCCAGGCCCCCTTCCCGCGCCGCGTCCTGGGAGGAGGCGCTCCCGTGGCCCCGGGGTCCAGGACCTGCCGGGCGCCCCTCCCCGCCCCACTGCCCCCGAGCACAGCCCGCAGGGGCGGGCGGCCCCGCGCAGGTACCTTGGCATCTCCGCCGCTGCTGGAGGACGCCCAGCGCCAGCCCCGCGAGGACCGCCAGCAGCGCCGCCAGGGCCCCGACGAAAGCGCCCTTCCACGGAGAGGCTCCGGGGGAAAACACGTCTGCAAAACACCCCCGGGGCTGTCTCGATTCAGGCGCCACTGAACACCGAGACACAAGCCCGGCCTGCCCGCTGCGCGCCGGAAAACCTCCCGAGGGAACTTCGCGGGCAGCCGTGGGTGAAATGCGCGTGGGGCGGCCGCCTGGAGCTCTGGAGGTGGGAGCCGAGCGCGCTCTGCGGACGGGGCCAGGGCGAGCTGCAGCGTGTGAGGGAGGGAACCAGCGCCCCAGCCCCGCTCAAGGCTTCTGCGGCCACGCGCTGCCCTCGCTCCGCTCCTTTCCACTCTTGCCCCACGTCCGAAGGCGGGAGGGTCCCCGGGGCTTGGCAGGCGCTGCACGTCCAGAGGGCTCCTGCTCTGCGCCAGCGCCGTCTAGTCCACAACTCGTCTCCTCGCTTGTTTGCAAACATTCGGCTTCTACCTTGGTTCTTACCACGCTTTTGGAAAAAGTGAGAACGAAACCACCTGCGCGTGGCCTCGAGCTCCCACCTCCCTCCCGGCTCCCCAGGGAGGACCCGCCCCGAGGCCGGACGAGGCCGGAGGCAGTGCCTACAGCACCAGCCAGCGCAGAACGCATTGGCCTTTCACACACGCTGCGGCAGTTTAATTAGTGTAACTTTCTGTCTGTGTCGTCTAATTATTAGAAAATGGTGCTTTGATCTCAGATCTTTAAAAAATATTCTTTTTTTATTGTAGTAAAATATACGTAACATTTCCCATCTTAACCGTTTTTAAGTGTACAATTCAGGGGCGCAAGTGTATTCACCATGTCGTGAATTCCAACTTTGAATTCCACTAACATGGTACAAGAGAGCTTGCTTCTCCGTAGCTCCATCAACAGCCCGTGGAAGAGCTTTTGAAATTTTGCGTCTGACAGTTTAAAAAAAAAATGCATTTTAACATAGCCTTGATTTGCCTTTCTCTCACTACTTTCGGCCTGCTTCATTTTTCTCTACAGCATCTACCCCCTTCTTTTTTTTTTTTTTTTTTTTTTTTTTTTTTGAGGCAGAGTCTCACTCTGTCGCCCAGATCTCAGCTCACTGCAACCTCTGCCCCTCCGGTTCAAGCGATTTTCCTGCTTCAGCCTCCCAAGTAGCTGGGATTACAAGTGCCTGCCACCACGCCCAGCTAATTTTTGTATTTTCAGTAGAGATGGGGTTTCACCATCTTGGCCAGGCTGGTCTTGAACCCCTGACTTCATGATCCACCCGCCTTGGCCTCCCAAAGTGCTGAGATTACAGGTGTGAGCCACTGCGCCCGGCCGCACCTACCACCTTCTAACTTGACGTGACAGGATGCACTTCTTTTGCTTATTGTCTGTATCTTCCACTGGCATGGGACGTGAGGGTAGGGACTGGGGTCACATTGCGGAAACTCAATAAATACTGTTTGGGAGATAGCATGATGAATCTATTGGCTCTCATGATGGCCTCTGATGAGCAGAGTTTTGGGTTTTAGTGTATGGCCTTACGCACAGAAAGGTGGGCTCTCTGGGGCCTCCCTCACTGACTGTTTGGGGTCTCAGCAGTGTTCTTAGTGTGTTCCTAATATCCAAGTTACTGACTTTTCAGGTGTCAAGGCCAACACACCCTATACGCAGACAGGCGCAATACCATTGTGTCTTTATAGACTGCCTTTGGGCCAATGTGTATGTAGGATGTGAGGACTAGGAAGACGGGTGTGAGCTGACAACCACTGACCTGCTATCTGGACCACGAACTCTTTCTTCTGGTTCAAGAGGAGATTCTGGATGGAGAGGGACACATTGCTGAAGGCTCCCTCTCGGACAACCACAGATGTTTCCAGACTGAACAGGCCCTGGGCATCCCAGACGATGGCTTCAAACTCTGGAGGCAGGCACTGTCCCTGGTGGTCTCTCCACTGAGCCTTAGGCTTGGGATACCAGCCACTGGATCTGAGCCTCAGCTGAATGCCTCCTTCCTTGAAGCCCTCAAGGGAGAGGTGAGGGTCTGAGCCCAGCCCTGGCGGAGGCAGGAGGAGTGGGAAAGATCAGGGTCCTTCCGAGAAATCACGCATAAAGTTCATGCCACTGTTCACCATTTGTAGTCACCATAAAGCATTATGAAGTGTGGCTGCTATTAAGACATGTGTGGGCTTGCAACTCCCCACCCATGAACTGGAAATGACAGTCTAAGTCAGTGGTAGCATGTAGGGACAATAATACCCCTGAGGGACATTTGGAAATGTGAAAGGGGTCATTGGGTGGGGAAGGACTCCTGGCATTTAATCATATTAGGCAAGGGACAGTTTCCTAGAATGAAGAATAGCACCACCCTAAATTCTAATACATTCGAGTTGTGACTCTTCTCTTTTTCTTGAATCCCCCCAGAGCTCCAGTGCCTGCATCATACACACTCCTTTATCTCTCCATCCTTGTGGAACTAGCATTATATTTTGAGTATGCAAAACATTAATGTGGTTTAAATGCCAATGCTGTATAGAAATGTATATCAGGAAAAAAACTCCATCCTTTCCATGTCATCACACCTCACCCTAGGTAACCAATTTCATTAATTTCTTGTTTATCCTTCCCATGTTCCTTTTTGCAATGTTTCTCCTTCTTTCTTACACATGCAAGTATATATTATTGAACCTTGCATTTTAATTTTCTCCCTTAACAATACTAGAAATCACTCTGCATCCATTCAGAGACCACCTCATCATTGTTTCAGATGCATACTACATAATATAGATTACTCCATTGGGTGGATAGAGCATACTCAGCTTTTATGCTTGGATATTTAGGTAGTTTCCACTATTTTGCAATTGTTTTTAAAAAGTTTTACAAAGATTAAACTCATACATATGCTTTTCTCATATTGGAGGGGTCGGAGGTGGCGTAAGTTCCTGGAGGTGGGATTGCTGTGTCAGAGGGTAGACACACAGCTAGTCCTCTTAAGTGTTACCAAATTCCCCTGTTCTGGAGCTTTCCAACTTTGAATTCCACTAACATGGTACAAGAGAGCTTGCTTCTCCATAGCTCCATCAACAGCACGTGGAAGAGCTTTTGAAATTTTGCTAGTCTGACAGTTAAAAATAAATTGCATTTTGATGTAGCTTTGATTTGCCTTTCTCTCCCTATGAGTAATTTTGTTACTCATAATATATTATATATAATATGTAACATTTTAATATTTATATATGTATAAATTTTATAATTTATAAATATTACATAATATATAATATGATATATTATATATAAATAAATAGATGATATATTATATATAAATATATATGATATACAACATATATCATATACATATATATTTTTTGAGACAGAGTTGTCGCCTAGGCTGGAGTGCAGTGGCAAGTGAAGCTCACTGCAGCCAGATCCTTCCACCTTGCCCCGCTGAGTAGCTGGGACTACAGGCACGCACCACCACACCTGGCTAAGAGATGGGGTCTCCCTTTGTTGCCCGGGCTGGTCTCGAACTCTGGGGCTCGAGTGACCTGCTTGCCTCGGTCTCCCAAAGTGCTGGGATTAAGCCTGAGCTTAAGGCTTGAGCCACTGTGCCCAGCCTTTTCATATGTTTAAGGGCTGTTTGTGTATGTTTTGGTGAACTGTTTGTTTTATTTGTTGATTTGAGAATGGGCCTATCCATCAGCTTTTATGTTTTTAAAAAATTACCAACATTCTTCCATTCTCTGTGACTCTACCTCTACTCGGGCAAAGCACTTGTGTCTCCCTCTCCCCTGCAGGGCCTTAGGTCAGTCCACGCACCTGCTACCTCCAGTTCCCAGAGAGCTTCGCCAGAGAAGTTGTTGGAGAGGAAGCGGCAGCCATACGTGCCCTCGTCGGAGGGGACGACGCTGTGAAGCTGCAGGATCACGCTGCCATAGGCGATGTAGTCCTTGACCAACTTGGTCCTGTTCCGGAACGCCTCCATCTGCCTGCCAGGGAGCTCCTGCTGCTCCTGGTACAGGTGCACCACGTCTGAGGTGTGGCTCCGGAACCAGCGGATCTCCATGTGCTGGGCATCCAGCTGTGGCCATAGGTGGCACGGGAGCTCCACCTCCTCCCCGACGAGAGCCAGGATGGGATACTCAGGGCCTACCACCTTGACCTCTAGGATGACAAATCAGAACAAGCAAAAGCAACCCTCATCCAATTATAAAAAAGTTATCACACCCCTTTACAGCTGAGGAATCTACAGCAAGCCATGCAAACAAGAAAAGTGAGATCCTCTACAGGACAACTGGCCTGGATCCTTGAACAAGTAATTTTTTGAAAAAATGTGAGTGCACAATTAAACAAATACACAGGTGACATCACAACCAGATTTGTGGTGCTGAGCTGGTAACTGGTTTCATCCAATCAGGTACAAATGTTATTTTGGGGACAATTATGTAAATATGACCAAAGCATGAAGTAAGATGGAATCTTTGATCAAAAAAGCAAGTTTCAAAATAATCTGTACAATATTATCTTAAGTAAAAACATGTATTTGCATAAATACGCAGAGAAAAATATCTGAAAGGAGACACCAAATTGCTGATGGTGGTAATTTCTGCATGATGAGAATAGATATTTTCTTATTTTTGTTTGTCTGATTTTCCGAGTTTAAAAAATAATTCACATGTACAGGTTCCACAAAGGATATCAAAAATCATCTACGAGGGTTCCCTGCTCCACAGGTTTTCTTATCAAAAGGTCAACCAAATCCTTCCGTTGAGACTTATTTGTTGGGCTCTTTCGTTTGATCACCCTCCTCTTTGAAGGCTTCTTTATGGGACCTCTCTGCTCCCTTTGGTCTGGTCTGGTTTGCAGTTCCCATGAGAGTCACTGTTCCTGCGCAGGTCTTCCACATGCACAGTTCCCTGCCACCCCACAGGCACTCCCTCTTCTCTCTGGCCTCTGTACCTGTTCTCTCCTTTCTTTCCAAGTTCAGCTGAAAGCATCCCAAAGCTCTCTTGTCATGGACCCCCCTGTCCCGCACTTGGCCCACAGGAAATGGAGGGACCTTCCTTTGTTCACACTATTTGAGGCCCCTCATTGCCGGCTGGGTGAATATCCAATACCCTTCCGACAAGTTTCCCTCTCCAGGTTCTCTCCGGCTGTCCCTCCACACACCGATGTCTGGCTGTTTCCCTGGGCACACCCTACCTCAGCTTATCCCCTACCTGTCATCTTCCTGGAGAATGTACATCCTGCAAGCCTCTGCTCAAACTCTATTCCCTCTCTATGGCTCTCCTCAGCTTTCTGGGAACAAATCATTGCTCTTAGCTGTGCTCCCAAAGTCTTTGGACACAAATCTCTCTCCCTTTCTGTCTCTCTCTCTCTCTCTCCCCTCCCCCCCCCTTTCTCTCAGCCATGGTCACATAAATGGACAGCCATTTATGCCACATCCACACCTCTCCCTTGACTACAGACTGCTGAAGACCTGGGCTATGCTGCGGTCACCCCAGTATTCCTGGTTTCCAGTCCAGGAAATTAGGAAATCACCTTTGAATTATTAGTTTACACCCTCTGTTGGCTACATCTTTCATGAGAGAAGCTTTGCAAGGGGTAAAGTTAAAAACGTGTATCAATGGGTTCAGCACAAACACAGGCCAATGAGTTTCCTGGCACCCTCTCGCTCGGCTCCCTGCTATGCCTGCGGATTTCGGAGTGCTGGGAAGTGTGCAAGAGGCAGTGGGAGCTGGAGAGACGGTGGAGGAACACTACAGGCTGGATAATGCTCAGGCGTAGTGTTTCTTTAACAACCAGGATGGAAGTCCTTTTTGTATTTTAGCATCTGGCACGCCCTGGTCTGTTCTAAGATCTTATCCCTGGGGAGCACCTGACAGGAGGGGTGGCATTCATGTCCTGGCTGGCTGGGCTGCGGATCAGACACAATACCTGAGTTGGGCTCCCCAGGCTGAAGGAGGAGGAGGTGCATGAGGAAGACTAGACTGCTGGTCAGAGATACTGGCTTCAAGAAGTCCAGGGAGACTGGGAAATCCACCATCTCTCGTCAGCAGTGGGGGCCACCTGGAGAGGGACAAAGGGATGCTGGAGCAACGTGCAGAGGTTGGGGGAGCTGGAACTCACTCCATCAGACGTCAGTTGTGACCTCAGTTATTTTTGTCTTGCTCTTAAATTCCTGACAAGCCTCAGTGCTTGACTTCTTTAGCCGGATGTGAGAGCTGCTTCTAATTTTTCCAGGGGACACTGTTAATGGCATCCCTGGCCTTGCTCAGGTTCACAGAGCTGTAAGGGGACAAGGCTGAAGGGTCCCAGAGGAAGCAGCTTCTGTGCTTATTGTTTAGAGACAGGAATAGAGTCACACAATGTGTGGGGGCTTAGTGCCCCCGCCCCCCCACATTTCTGGGCTTAGCAACTTTGCTCAAACAAAGGGCAATCTCTGAAGATCTCAGATGCATTTTCATTCTCCCTGCCTCACCACCACCAACCCAACCTTCGTCCCACTTCCCTTTGGTCTGGAACATTGGGTCCACAACACAGAGGAACAAACACAGAGTTCTGCTCTCTCAGAAGTGGAGTGCATGCGGGTGGCTGCCTGCCAGCCCCAGTGTCATCCTGGGACACTTTCCTCCAGGCCTGGGACCTCGAGTTGTGCCTTCAGGAGGCCAGCTGGTAACTGTCTCTGTCGAGAGCATCTTGGGGGCCACAGTGATGGAGTCATCCCATCTAGCCACCCCTTCCTCATCTGTGACCCAGGAGGCCCAGACCCAGCCCAGGCGAGGGCTGCCCCCTCACTCTTGATGCTCTGCTCCCTTGGGCGCCACTAATGACTCAAGGCCAGAGAGTGTGTTGCAGCCAGTGAGTCTAGAGATACACAAAACTCTCCATATTTCTCTTGCATTTAGCTGTGCAAGATTTTAGGCAGATTTTGTAATTGGCTGGACCTAAATCTCTGCCTGAACCATGGAAGAAACCAGTGCCCACTCCCATGGGTTGCTGGGAGCTCTTGAAATCAAAGTCAGCACCCCCTTCCCCTCTGCCTTGCAAATGTCCACACACTGTCTTCATCCTGGGACTGCACCCCTTGTCTTTCACTGTATCACAGTGCCCTTGTTGGGGAAGGCCATGGTGGGCTCCTCTGTCCAGCCCTCTCTGTCTCCCCGTCTGCCCCCATGGCTTGGCTTTTCTTCTTACACCTTGGCATGGCAGGTGTTTCTGGTGTCCTGTGGCTGCAAGACACGGGCCATGCTGTCAGCAACACCACCAGCAGGTGTGAAGGAAGGACTTTCAAAGCTGCTGGGCCGTGCAGTGGCCAAAGGATCACGGGGGTGTGCAGGGTGAGTTAATGAGGTGGTAGAGGCTTCCCAGGGACCCTTAGGCTGGGAGGGACCCGGGTAGGCAGGAATACAAGGGAAGAGGGGTGGCCCGTGAGGCTCATGGGCTGATGGCCCTGTCTCCTAGAGCTGAAATTGAGGGGACAAACAGAGGACAGGTTGGGACAGCTCCAGGTGTGTTTCAAGAAGGTCTCAAGGACAGGAGGTGGCGTCCCCCTGAGGCGGGGCCGTGTTGACAGCTCTCAGTTATGGGAATCCGATTCACACAATGACATGGGCAGAGGCCTTGGGCAAGGTCCAGGCTCTGGCTGGGCAGTCCGGACTCTCACCCTCGGTGGCTACTGGTGGAAGCCGCTCTGTGACAGGTGGGGAAGCTGCAAGGAAGGGTTCTAGCAAAGGGGTCTACACTGGCTGTGCAGCTTCTCACCCTCTCTTCTGTTCCCTTCTCTTTTCCTTTATGCTTCAGTCTTTTCTTCTGGATTCTAGACACAGGTTAGAGCCCTATGACAGCAAAGCCAGGAGGGGCATGTCAGTGTCCAGCTAGTGCCTTCCAAAACCAAGCGGGGCTCAGAGTGTGTTTGTACATCCATCTGGGTGGGCTGGGTTCTGGGGAATTAGTCGAGGTTGTGTAAGGTTGTGACACAGGTCCCCTCATAAGGTAGTAACAGGGCGTGAGACAGGTCCCATAGCTGGCCTCCTTGCAGAGGAACACTCGTTCCAATTTCCCTGGGCTGGGGGCAGGCTGCCACCTCCCGGGGACAGGGGATTGGGGCAGGATGTTCCAGAACCGTGGAAGTGCTAGAGGGACCTCCGTTCTCTGTTGTGATACACCCGTGTGATTTCCATCATGGATGCTTCAGGGGAGGAGGATTGTAGACACACACACAGACACACACATACACACACACGTGCTCACGGTAATAAAAACGAACATGCATTGGGTACTTCCTATCTATCAGGCACTTATCTATACCTCAAGTATTATTAATATTTTTATTATTATCATTACTAATAGGTCCAAATTATAGCTAAGGAAACGGAGGCCGGGGAGCTGAGTGACTTGCTCTGACCCACAGTGGGTGAGAGGTGGAGGGGGTTCCATCCCCACTGTCCGGTTCCAGAGCCACGCTCTGTGCTTCTCGAATTCAGATTCGTCACCAGCTGTGTCGTGTGTCTGGGAACACCCTTCAGTCACTCCTGTTACCCAAAACCATGATCGTCTGAGGAACCAGCTGGCCACAGACCAAACACTCACCCTAACCTGCCATCACACAGAGACACTGAAGAAGTGACCGGCTCACAGGGTGCCAGCCACAAAACCAACCAACCAACCAACTAATGAATAAAAACTTTAAAATCCCACTGCCAGATAAAACAACTTAAAACTGAGGTCTCCCTAAGACTTTGTCAAGAGCATCTTCTCAGCCAGGAGGGACATGTACCTGGTCCCTTTGCTCCCAACACTCAAGGGTATCATCTTGAAAGCCTTTAGTCAGAGACAGATGGTCTGGCAAGTTCCTGAAGGAAAAAATCAGCGACTACTGAACAGCACCCTCCTCCCTGTTTGCTGCCCCGAGTCCGCCCTTTCTGACCTCACTCTCCAGTTAAGGATCGAGGATGCTCAATCCGTACTTGAAGTTCAAGTCCCCTCCTTGAAGGAAACACTTTCCACTCTCTGCTATTTTGATTACAGTGTAAATTGATTTCAGGTTCTATTCCTGGTGAGGAGGTTTTGCCTGGGGAAGGAGTAAGGGACTGGACGCATGGGGAAGATCGAAATCCGGTGTGCGCAAGGACCACCAAGGGATCCTCCAGCTGCAGCTGAGCTCCAGCGGTGCGCACCTGCTCCTTGTCCTCCAGGAGCCATGGGCTGCTCCCTCCGGAAGGCACAGGGAGAAATAAGTGTCCTGAGAAATGTCACCGCCTGCACCCAGGAAAAGCCCATTTCTTTCTTCTCCTTCTCTTTTTATTTTTATTTTTTTCTTCTTTCTCTCTCACTGCCCCCAGCCCACCCCATTCCTGTTCTCTCCTCCTGCACCTGCAATTCCTAAACAACCCTGACATTATTTTGATTTCCGGTCCCTCCGTCTTGAGTCTGTCTTTAAAGATGAGTACTTTTTGCTTTGCTACTGTTTTTTTTTTTTTTAAGATAATTTATTGTTAAATGAAGAACTTTAAAGCAAAATGCAGTGGGACAGATGTCAAAGGCAAGTTGAAAACATAATTTCTATCGAATAGTATTCTGGATTTCCTAAGATTAGGCACAAGAAAAGCTTCGAATGAAAGGTACTTACTCAAGCTAAGTCTTTTTAAAAGGTCTGTATTTGAAAGGAAAACAACTTTTAACTAAACATATAAATCATTCTTATTACATGAAAACCGTAATTTAAGAGACTGAGAAAAAAGCTTTTTGATTCACAAATAAACGGCATCTCCCTAATACACTTTGGAATGTTTATTTTTAATCAGTGACTCTTAAAAATCACTGCTTCCACCTGACAAACTCACACGAATCACTATGGATTGATGTCCTCTGATCCACCCTGAAATGTCCCATTTTTCTCTACACACGTCCTTTTCTGCAACTTTCAGCAAAGCAAGATTAGAGAAAAAGAGCATTAGAAGGAACCTCAGCTGATTCCCTGGTGATTAACTTAACAAAATAAAACCTGCTTTTCCGTTTGCATTACACATTCACAATCTCTCTCTTACTTACTATACTGGTGTATTTCAGATTCTGTCCACACATATAATTATTTGCCTGAACTTAACACTGTCTTCCTGACAAAAAGGTAAATCTCCCAAGGACATCTCCGAACCTGGCAGTGTCCAAAGGCCACATCCTCCCACAGGACTCCCTCGCCTGCCATGCAGCTGTTGGTGTTGCCCTGAGCGGTCCCAGGGTCTCTACGGGGTAGGGTAAGATGTTGGGGATTCCCCAACATAATTTTAAGACTACGTTTAACACTTACATGACCACATTAGGAGACCCGGGAGGAAAATCCATTTTTATTAATAAATGCCATGTCACTTGCTCTCCCAAACACAGGAGGCATTTTTTGCCCTGCATGTGTGTGAGGAGACTATGGGGTCCCAGAGCAGAAAACTTCTCCAGTAATAAAGTACAGAAATTATCCCTGAAAGTATAGTCTTTGCTTTGCTACTTCTGTAAGCTGTGGAACTGGTGAATTTTGCCTGTCTCCTATCCTCCACTCCCCCAGCTGCAAGTCCCCAGGTGTCAGTGGGGCCTTGGCCCTCTCCCACTGGCCTCCCTGGCACCCCTGCAATGCCCTTGCCCCCGGCAGACCCCAGCTAGTGCCCACTGCCTGCACTGGTTCGATTTCAACAGGTCCACAAGAGGATTTCTACCCTCTTAGTCTCTACGGAAGATGGACTGCCCCAACAAGGGAACTGCCATGAGGCTTGAAATCTTTTTCATCTGGTGAGGGGCAATGGGATGTATCAGGATCCTGCCTCCTGAGATGGGACCTACCTAAACAGGCATGGACATCTCCTCTTGGCCACACTTGGAACGTCCCATGCTGCAGCCAAGCTCAGATAATAAAATGCTGCCACTAATTGTACGCCCTCCCAAAGCCTCCCACCTTCATTTTCTGATTGCCATTTCTGAAAAGTGGAGGTGTAGGCAGCTGTTGAGAATGAGCCACTTACCTGTCAGGTAGCAGCAAAACGTCTGCAATGGTAGATGAGTCCTGGTGATCTCACCGCCTCTGCAAAGGGTGATGCTTGCTGTGAAGTGTCTTGGTCCTAGATGCTAAGATTCCGTAGACGTGGACTGGCAGCTGAGCTCCAGAGGCCAAGGTATGTGAGAGAATTATTTATCCATCTTCCTCCCAAAGATATATGCTGTTTGCTCTGCCCTTTGCTATGAAAACCAAGGTGGATAGAACAAAACAAGGAAGTCATCACATCCTGTCTCTGAGAAAAATCTTGAATTCCCATATAAAATCTCTCTCCAGGGTCACAGAAGGAGGGGAAAGGTATCTGAGAGTTTTGTAGACAGTGACAGCTGCAGAGGCTCAAAGTGGGGAGAAAAGGCTCCAGCTGGGTGCAGGGTCTTTGTGCCAGTGAAGCTGGGACTCCTGGGAGGCAGGGTGGCAGTCCCCGAACAGTGAAAGAGAGTAGACTGTAATCTCCACTAACTAAGCATGAGGAAGGGGCTGATGCCCAGTTTTTAACCCACCATAACCTTCTCCTCAGGGCAAGGTCAATAAGGAGTAACTCCTGGGGGCATTGCTGTTAGTGCAGCCTGCAAAACCTGCTCCCGTGCCGCTTGGAAATGCAGGGGTGCTGGATTGGGATTTCTCTAGTGGAGCAGAGCTCAAAAAAGAAGAAGCAAGCACTACCCCACCCCAGCCCACCCCATCTTACTGTAGGCCATGGTGCGACTTGGGCATAAGTGGACTGAGGCACTAGCCACCCAGCTGCAGCCCACACTGACATCCCCTCCAGGGAACAGGCCAGAGCTGAGGCACGAGCAGCTCAAACACATGCAGTATTGTGGTAAACTGAGGACCGGAGAGACGGACGTGAAAAACAGGAGGATTGTTTATTTTAGGTACACACCGGCTCAGTGGACTCACGTCCAAAAAGCTGAGCCCTAAACAAAGACAAAGTGGGGTATTTGTCAGTGAACTTACAATAAACAAAACAACAACAGTTAATCATACGTCACCTAATCTATAGCACAGCATAACTTGTGGCCTTGCGTAGCCGGTGGTCTTGAAGCTGCATTGAAAGAAAAACAAGAACTGACTAAATACAGACATTCGTAAAACACGATCACGCTGAAGAAGCCAGGGGAAAGAGGAACAGTAAAAGAATTTGCCTTTCTTTTTCCTTCAACCTTGCTCTGGAAGTGGGGCAGGGGGTGTCTGGAGCCCATTCCTTTGGCCTTGGCTTTCTGGACAGTGTTATCTTATAACCATCCTTGAAGTGAGCTTGCTAGGCAGAGGAAAAAGTGTACTTTTCTTTTTAACCCTTGCCTTGCCTGTTACTTTTCTTAGAGTGAATGAATGCATATGTATTTTTAATTTTTCTGCCTCAGCAGGACACCGCAGGGACTCCCAGAAGTGCCTGTGTTTGGAGAGGGGCCTGTGCAGGCGGCAGGGCTCTACATGGGAGGGAGACAGGAGCCAGCGAGCTACAGCCATGGACCTGGAGGTGACTGTCCGTGCTCAGACAGGCTGGCGAGACTGGGCACCCAGTCTTATTAATGTGGAAAGATGTCCCTAGAACAGCAAAAGGGGCTGAACAGTGAGCTCAAACAGTTGGTGCAGTTCCCCGGGCCTGCGGAGACAGAGGAGGGCTCAGGGCCAAGGTATACTTAAAATGGATGCTGCATAAACAGTAGGATCAGGGAAGCAATGGGGCAGCCCAGGAGGACATTCTTCGTGGAGGGAGGTAATTAGCATGTGGGAGGTAGGAAAAGGCTAGGGGCTAGCCCCACACAGGAGGGCGGGGATCCTGCCTGATCTGTAGAGCAGGCGGCCTGGGTCTGCAGTCACAGTTTGGGTGACTACAGAGGCACCCGGGGAGCACCCGCCTCGCTCGAAGGGGCGGAGCTGTTACTGGCTCCACCAAGTGTGTGGCCCCAGCCAGGCCTCGCTGCTGCAGCTGGTGTGAAGCCAGAGGCCACCACGTGGAGGGGGGTAATTAGCACGCGTGGGGTAGGAAAAGGCTAGGGGCTAGCCAAGCCAGTATGGAGCCATCAGGTGGACAATGGAGAACATGCCCCATTGTATAGCCTCCTTGGCGCACAGCAGCCCTCACCTTGAGGTCGTCTGAGGGAATTCTGGAGGGCTAGTGGGAGAACCCTCATCCCCAGGGCAAAGGCTGTTCTCACGCCTGGCGTGGGCTACCAGAGGAGACAGAATGCAAAGTCATGCCAGCCTCGCAAGGAGTGGATCCCTCCTTTTCTAACTCCCCATCCACCTTCCCCCGGCAGCCCACACACGGCCCCTTGAGCTTCCTTACCGCATGTTCTCCTTGGCCGTTCTCCGGGGAGCTCACATTGGCTTTCTGGTGCCTGTCAGCTGGCACAGTGCCCACCATTGTGCTTTGTCACAGAGATGGAGACATGCACAGGCACTGGGAAAGAGGAGAAGCCCACTGGCTCCCTCCGAGCCACAGGTGCTCATCTTTGGCTCCTGAGAATGTGAGAGCTGCAGGAGCCACACACCCTCTACTCCCAAACAGCCTGGCCTCCCCAAGGTCCTGACTCTCTGACTCCCAAGCTTTGCTATTTGTTCTTTACTGCAATGTATTATGTGGGCATTTCACTGTCTTTTTTTTGAGATGGAGTCTCGCTCCGTCACCCAGGCTGGAGTGCAGTGGTGTGATCTCAGCTCGCTGAAACCTCTGTCTCCTGGGTTCAAGCGATTCTCCTGCCTCAGCCTCCTGAGTATGGGACTACAGACGTGCACCACCACACCCAGCTACTTTTTGTAATTTTAGTAGAGATGGGATTTCACTATGTTGGCCAAGTTGGTCTTGAACTCCTGACCTCAAGTGATCCCCCCGCCTCAGCCTCCCAAGGTGCTGGGACTACAGGTGTGAACCACCACACCTGGCCTGGGTACTTCACTTTCTAAGTGGACTGTATCTTTTACCAGTGTCAAACATCTGTGCTACGTTTAATTTTTTTTCTTGTATTATGTTTTAGGTGATATTACTATTGTCATTTCAAGTTTCCTTTTTGCTTTCCTGCTAGACTGTCTTTGCCCATTCCTTTGTTTACAAACTCTTTCTGTGGTCTTGTTTTATTTTATCTCTAAATAAGTTACTAAAAATAAGTTGCTAGGCCAGGTGTGGTGGCTCACACCCGTAATCCCAGCACTGTGGGAGGCCAAGGCAGGAGCCCAGGAGTTTGAGACCAGCCTGGGCAACATGGCGAAACGCTGTCTCTACAAAAAATTTTAAAAAATTAGTGAGGCATGGTGGCGCATACCTATAGTCCCAGCTACTTTGGAGGCTGAGGTGGGAAGATGGCTTGAGTCTGGGAGGTGGAGGTTGCAGTGAGCTAAGATCGTGCCACTGCACTCCATCCTGGGTGACAAAGCCAGACCCTGTCTCCAAACAAACAAACAAACAAACAAACAAAAACTTGCTATATATAAAGCATTTAAAACAGTATCTGGATTACAAGTAATAAGTGTTTGCTGCTTTCGTCATTATTAAGAACTATTATAAGAAGTGTCACCTTTCTTTTCTGCCTCAAGATAAAATCTTCATTTTTTAAGGGAAATTAAATTTGTCACATTTATAGCAGTTACTAATTTGCTTTGACTTAGTTTTGTTCTCTTGTTTTATGTTCCTATTAAACGTGCTTTCTGTTTTATATTTGCTTTTGCGACTGAGTGATACAGTATTCTTTCTTTGAGATATATATAAAACTCAAAGTTTATATATATATATAAACTTATATATATATAAACTTATATATTATATATATATATAAACAATATAAACTTTGAGACAGGATCTAGCTCTGTCACCCAGGCTGGAGTGCAGCGGCACAATCATGACTCACTGTAGCCTCAAATTCCTGGGCTCAAGCTGGGCTCAAGTGATCCTCCCACCTCAGCCTCCCAAGCAGCTGAGACTACAGGCACTCACCATGCCAGGCTAATGTTTTAATTTTTTTGTAGAGCCAGGATCTTACTATGTTGCCCAGGATGGTCTTGAACTTTTGGTCTCAAGCAATGCTCCATCCTTGGCCTCCCAAAGTGTTGGGATTACAGGTGTGAGCCACCTCACCCAGACTATAAACTATATCTACACTTTTATATTTTTTCTTTAATGTCTAGAAGTGATGGTCATTCCTGAATGAGACAAAATGTGGATCATGCTTTTACTTCTCTTCCATTCCTTTCTACTCTTCCCCACCCAAACTTCCAGGTTTTGTTGAAGTCATGTGGAAGTTAAATTTCAGATGCTCTAACATAGAATCTTTTCACCTTCTATTTTAGGAATTGCGTCCTAGAAATTGCATTAAGCATCACAGATGCACTTGGAGCTGCTACAGCAATAATCACTCCTTGTGGTGGTTTTGTTCACCACCGTTTCTTATGTTACATGTCTCATCACTTTATTTTGCTACGGGTTCATTTTGCTTGAAATGTCTCAAGTATTTTATTTCCACCATTGTTAATGGGCAGTATATTTTTTTCCATTTATCTCTGAAGTTCTGTAAAACTTTCTTAGTTGAAAGGTATTTGTTCAAAAATGTAGCTGTAACCCTGGAGGAAGTGTAAATAGTGAGGAAGTAAGGACCGGGTAAGGAGGTAGAGAGCACTGTTGATGCCTCACAGCCCTGACCCCTCACAGCAGAAAACCAATCGACAGGTAGTGGTGATATAAACAGGTAACTTAAGGAAGTTAAGAACCTGAAAAACCCCAAACAGAAGCCGTACAGTTATTTCTCTGGGAAACAAGACCTGGAAGCATAGGGAAAAAAGGCAGAAGGGAGCACAGTTGGGAGATTGTTGCTTTTTATTACAGTGCTTTTTGTCAAATTTTACTCTTGAAAGGTGAGCCTGCATTACTTTCATAAGAATAAGTTTCCAGTAACTCAAAGGGACTTCTTAGTCCTGGCCAATCTAGGATGTCAAGTCAGGTTTTAGGTGTGAGTAACTCAGCTGGCTTTTTGTTGGCTGCATTAAGAGAGATTAAACCACAGAAGAGCCCACAACCCACCCCCCCGTCTCACAAACACACAAATACCTCTGTGTGTGTGTGTGTGTGTGTGTGTGTGTATGTGTGTGTGTGTAGCCAGCCCTTTCCCTGGTCAGGGCCCTCCCTGACTTTTTTCTACTTTCCTCTCAGGAGCTAAGCTTTTGATGCCTCCTTCAGTAGCATTCCCTGAGCTGACCATTTTGTTCCCACACAATGCCCCTGCCTGGCCCAGCCTACACTCATGTCCTTCATGACTATCACCTGCCAGTTCTTGGACTCATATTTACTACTCCCTGCAGGACACACAGGGAACCGGCCATCACCTCTGCCACTCACCGCATGCTCCTAGACTCTCTGCTCCCTCTGGTCCCTGGACTCAGCCCAACCTCTACAACCCACTCTGCTTCCTCTCCTTGAGGCTCCTCAGGGCCATCCATCCTTCCCCAGGGACAATAAGTCGGCCTAACTCCTTTTGAAAAAACTGTTGCAACTAAAAAAATTTATTTATATAAACTTAGGGGTGCAAGTGCAGTTTTGATACATGGATATATTGCACAGTGAAGTGTAGGCTTTTAGTGTAGCCATCACCCAAATAGTGTACACCGTATCCATGAAGGAATTTCTCATCCATCGTCCCCCTCCTATCTGCCTACCCTTCTGAGTCTCCAATGTCTATTATTCCACACTCTATGTTATCATATTTTAATTTATTTTTTCAGTTTATTTTTATTGTAGATTGGCATTATGATGTTATATATTTATGGAGTACAAAGTGAGGTTGTGATATATATCATATGCATATAATCATTGTATATATATTGCATAGGTATACACATAGACAATATGGGATGATTAAATCAAGCTAATTAATATATCCATCATCTCAAATACTTATTTTTTTTATGATGGGAACACTTAAAAACTCCTCTTTTAGCAATTTTCAAATATACAATATATTGTTATTAACTACAAATACCGTTATGTACAATAGACCCCTTGAACATATTCCTTCTATCTAACTGAAATTTTGTATTATTAGACCCACATCTCCCCCATCATCCCCCACCCACCCCCTAGTAACTGCTATTTTCTACTGTCTGCTTCTATGAGTTAAACTGTTTTAGATTCCACATGTGAATGAGGCCACGCAATGTTTGTCCTCCTTGTGCGTGGCTTATTTCATGTAGCACAAATTTATTCCAGGTTCATCCAATTGTTTCATATGATAGAATTTCCTTCTTCTTATGGCTGAATAATATTCCATATTATATATATAATATATATGCCATATTTTCTTGATCAATTTATCTGTTGATGGACACGGGTTGATTCCATATTTTGGTTATTGTGAATAATACTGCAATAAACACAGATACAGATATCTCCTCAACATATCGATTTCCTTGACTGCTGGATCATACGATAATCCTATTTTTAGTTTTTTGAGGAATTTCTATACTGTTTTAAATAATAGCTATAGTAATTTATATCCCCACCAACAGTGTAGAAAAATTCCATTTACTTTATATCTTCTCCAATACTTGTTATCTTTCATCTCTTTGAAAATAACCATTCAAACAGCTATAAAGTGATATCTCATTGTTGTCTTAATTTGCATTTATCTGATGATTAGCAAGGTTCAGCATTTTTTCATGTTCTTGGCCTTTTGTATGTCTTCTTTTGAGAAACATTGATTCAAGCCCTTTTCCCACTTTTAAATTGGGTTATCCTGCACTTTTGAGGTTGTATCCAAAATATCATTTCCCAGACTAATGTTGTGGAGTTTTCCCCTATGTTTTCTTCTAGTAGTTTTATAGGTTCAGATCTTATAATTAAGTCTTCAACCCATTTGGAGTTAATTTTGATATATGATGTGAGACAGGGGTCTAATTTTTTTTTTTTTTTTTTGCATATGGATATTCAGATATCCTAATAGCCTTTATTAAAGGGACTAGTTTTTTTTTTTTTTATTATGTGTTCTTGGCAACTTTGTCCAAAATACATTGACCATAAAATTGTGGGTTTATTTCTGGGCTCTCTATTCTGTTCCATTGGTCTACATGTCTATTTTTATGCCAGGACCATGGTGAATTACCATCATTTTGTAATATAGTTTGAAATCAATTATTGGGATACCTTCAGCTTGGTTCTATTTGCTCAAGATTGCCTTGGGTTTTGTCTTTTGTGATTCCATATACATTTTAGGATATTTTTTCTGTTTCTGTGAAAAAA
Organism: Piliocolobus tephrosceles; assembly: GCF_002776525.5. Lineage (NCBI taxonomy): Eukaryota > Metazoa > Chordata > Mammalia > Primates > Cercopithecidae > Piliocolobus > Piliocolobus tephrosceles. The sequence continues at coordinate 110,056,642 of NC_045437.1, read as the reverse complement.
ATACATTTCACCCATGAAGCCATTAAACTTGGGCCTTTTGTTTTGGATGGAAGATTTTTTCTATTACTGATTCCATTTCCTCACTCATTATTGGCCTACTCAGATTTTCTATTTTTTCATTATTCTTTCTTGGATGGTGGTGTGTTCAGGAATTTATCCATTTCTTCTAGGTTATTCAATTTTTAGCATACAATTTTTTATAACAGTCTCTCATGATTCTTTGTATTTCTGTGGTATCAATTGTAATGTCTCCTTTTTCATCCCTGATTTTATTTATTTTAGTCTTCTCTCTTTTTTTTATAGTTTGTCTTGCTAAAGGTATGTTGATTTTGTTTATATCTTCAAAAAACTAAGCCTTTGTTTCATTGGCCTTTTGTATTTTTAGTCTCTATTTTACTTATTTCTGCTCTAATAGCAATTATTTCTTTTCTGCGGCTAATTTTGGATTTAGTTTTTCTTATTTTTCTAGCTCCTTGGGGCGCATATTAGGTTGTTTATTTGGGATCTTTCTTCTTTTTTTAATGTAGGTTTTTTTTTTGTTTGTTTGTTTGAGTCAGAGTCTCCCTCTGTTGTCCAGGCTGGAGTGCAGTGGTGGGATCTCGGCTCACTGCAACCTCTGCCTTCCAGGATTCTCGTGTCTCAGCCTTCCAAGTAGCTGGGATTACAGGCATGTGCCACCATGCCCAGCTAATTTTTGTACTTTTAGTAGAGATAGGGTTTTGCCACGTTGGCTGTGCTGGTCTCAGACTCCTGGCCCCAGGTGATCCATCTGCCTCTGTCTCCCAAACTGCTACAATTATAGGCGTGAGCCACCACACATGGCTAATATACATGTCTGCTGCTATAAACTTCCCTCTTAGAACTGCTTAGAACTGCATCTCAGAGGTTTTGGTATGTTGTGTTTTCAATTTTACCTGTTTTAAGACAGTTTAAATTTGCTCTTTTAATTTTTTAATTGATCCATTGGTTGTTGAGGAGCATGCTGTTTAATTTCCATGTATTTATAAAGTTTACAAATTTTCTCCTGATGTTGATTTCTAGTTTTATACCATCGTAGTTAGAAAATATACTTGAAATGATTTAGATCTTAAATTTGTTAAAGCTTTGTTTTGTGACCTAACATATGATCTGTTCAGGAGACTGTTCCATGTGCTATGGAGATAGATGTGTATTCTGCAGCTTTTGTCATGTTTGTTTGCTTGTTTTTGAGACAGAATCTTGCTTTGTCGTCCAGGGTGGAGTGCAGTGGTGCGATCTCGGCTCGCTGCAACCTCCACCTTTCAAGTTCAAGCGATTCTCGTGCCTCAGTCACCCAAGTAACTGGGATTACAGGAGTGCACCACCATGCCCAGCAGATTTTTGTGTTTTTGGTAGAGACAGGGTTTCGCCATGTTGGCCAGGTTGGTCTCTAACTCCTGGGCTCTGTGATCCACCTGCCTCAGCCTCCCAAAGTGCTGGGATTATAGGCATGCACCACCGCACCCGGCCTTGAACAGCATGTTCTGTAAATGTCTGATAGGTTCATTTAGTCTAGTGTGTGGTTTAGATCTGATGTTTCTTTGTTTACATCCTGTCTGATGATCTGGTCATTGCTAAGAGCTGAGGCTGAAGTCTCCTACTATTGAGACTGAAGGGAAGTGCTGGGAAGGGAAGAGTGTGGTCCCTTTAAACGATACAGAAGCGGAAGGGAAGCGCAGGTAGATGAGGGCGTGGCTAGGGCTCCACCCCCAGGGATCCAGGTGCCGACAGGCGTTTCCCGCCCAAATGTTGTATTTCCCAAGACCACCCTGGCCTGCCACGCCCCCTTCCTGTGTCTATAAAAACCTCCCAGACCTGGCGGGCAGACACTCAGGCGGCTGGACGTCTAGAGAAGCTGACACCAAAGGCCGACGACCAGCCGAAGCACAACGATGATGCAGCGTTTTGCAGGACAGCTGGAGACGAACCCAGGATGCTAAGCGGCCTGACTCCAGGGGAAAACCTTCCCACTCCATGTTGAGCTGGTTAACACAAACCGCCTATATAGACTGCAAAACTAAAAGAACACCCTGTAACATACGTCCACTGCGGCTTCCAGAGCTGTGAACACTGACCCCTAGACACTGCCTGGGCCCGGAGCCCCACAGCCTGCCCGTCTGTATGCTCCGCTAGAGGTATGAGCAGTGGGGTGCCGAAGGAGTGAGCCACAAGCCCTGCTTTGGGGACAAGGGAACTTTTCCCGTTTCACTATTGTTGTATTGTAGTACTGTATTATTTTATTGCCATCTCTTTTTAAATCTAATAATAGTTGCTTATATATTTGCTTCAATGTTGGGTGTACATGTATTTACTATTATTATATCTTGTTGAATTGACCTGTTTATTATTATATAGTGACTTTGTCTCTTTTTACAAAAGTCTAATTTAAGTGAACTTAGCTACTCCTATTCTTATTTGTTTCCCACTTATGTGGAATATTATTTTCCATTCCTTCATTTTTCATTTATATGTGTCCTTACAGGTGATGTGAGTTTTTTGTGGGCAGCATATAGTTGGATCTTTAAAAAAAAAAAACCCTCAGCCACTCTGTATCTTTTAATTGAAGCATTTAATCCATTTACATTCAAGGTTATTACTGATAGGTAAGAACTTACCCCAGTCATTTTTTAAATTTCTGGTTGTTTTATAGATTCTTTTCTTTTTATTAGTTCCATTTGTGATTTGTTGGTTTTCTCTAGTGATAAGCTTTGATTCCTTTTACTTTTCATTTGTGTATCTGCTGTAATTTTTTCTTTGTGGTTATTCTGGGATTTATATAAAAATCTTATAGTTATAATAGACTTTTAAACTGATACCAACTTAACTTTTGTCACAAACAAATACTCTAGACTTTTCCTCTCTCACAATTGATATCTTGTTGCTTCAATTTAGATCTTTCTATACTGGGTGGCCCTTAACAACTTATAGTTATCACTGATCGTTTTGACGTTTTATACTGGAGATATGAAAGATTATATACCTCCATTTCAGTAAACAGTATTCTGAATTTGATTATTAATTATGTCTACCAGTGAGGATTATACCTTCATATGTTTTCATGTTGGTAGTTATTGTCCTTTCACTTCCAGGTGAAGCACTTTATTTTTGTTTTTTATTTTTGAGATGGAATCTTGCTCTGTTGCCCAGGCTGGAGTGCAGTGACACGACCTTGGCTCATTGCAAGCTCCGCCTCCCAGGTTCACGCCATTCTCCTGCCTCAGCCTCCCGAGTAGCTGGAACTACAGGCACCTGCTACCACGCCCGGCTAGTTTTTTGTATTTTTGGTAGAGACTGGGTTTCACCATGTTAGCCAGTGTGGTCTCGACCTCCTGACCTCGTGGTCTGCCTGCCTTGCCCTCCCAAAGTGCTAGGATTTCAGGTGTGAACCACTGCGCCGGGCTGATGAAGCACTTTCTTAAATGTTTCTTGTAAGGCCAGTCTTGTGGTGATGAATTCTCTCTGCTTTTGCTTGTCTGGGAAGTACTGTTAGCACTTGGAATAAATCATCCATTCCCCTCCTATTGTGCAATATTTCTGCTAAGAAATGCACTGACAGTCTATTGTAGCTTTCCTTATGAGTAATTTGTTACTTTTCTCTTGCTGATTTTAGAACTCTCTCTTTGTAGTTGATTTCTGACAGTTTGAATATAATATACCTCAAAGACTACCCATTTAGATTGAATCTATAAAGGGTCCTTTAAGATTTATGGATCTAGTCGTTCATATCTCTTCTAAGGCTTGGGCAGATTTCAGCTATTATTTTCTTAAATAAGCTTTCTGTGCCTTTCAACATCTCTTCTTCCTCTAGAACTCTCATAATGCAAAAGTTTCTTTGCTTAATAGTCATTTAAGTCCTGTAGGCTTTCTTTGTTCTTTTTTGTTTTTTTCCTTTTTCATTCCTCTGACTAGGTTACTTCAAAAGACCTGTCTTTGAGTTTATAAATTCTTCCTTCTGTTTGATATAGCCTGTTGTGAAGCTCTCAACTGCATTTTTTTGGTCATTGAATTCTTCAGTTCCAGGATTTCTATTTGGTTCTTTATTATTTCTATCTCTGTTGAATTTACTGTTCGGATCATAGCTTATTTTTTCATTTTGTTGTCTTTCTGTATTCTGTTGCTTCTCACTGCATTTCTTAAGATCATTATTTTGAATTCCTTTTCAGGCAATTCATAACTTTCCATTTCTTTGGGGTCAGTTACTGGAGAATTATTGTCCTCTTTTGTTGATTTCATGTTTCCTTTTTCATGTTTCTTGTGTCCCTGCATTAATATCTGTGGATCTGGTACAATGGTTGCCGCCTCTGATATTATGGAGTGACTTTTGCAGGGAAAGTTTCGCCTGCAGATATGTCTTAGAGTGTCATTTGGGTAGAGTTCATTGGCTTTGGTTTTGAATGGGCACAGTAGTCTCTGTGCAGTTTTTCAGCCGTAGTGGTCTAGGCTGCAGAAGTTTGTGCAACTGGCCTGCCAGATCTGAATGGGGATCACCTGGGAGTTGTGTGCCTCACCAGTAAGTGCAGGGGCCAAGCTGCCTGTGATTGGAACCTGCTGGAAGCAACACCCTGGCTGGTGAGGTGCTGGTGGCACACAGGGGCTGATCTGCTGGCTTGGGGTGGGGCTTTCTTGGGAGTGGTTCACTTGACTGATGAGCACATGGCTGCATGCATTGACAGGTCCATCAGCTCACAGCCGGGCTCCCCTGGGTAGTGTGCCTGGCTGGTGAACATGCTGGCTGCATGCATTGACAGGTCTGCTGGCTCACAGCAGGCCTCCCCCCGCAGCACCACACTGGCCTGATGAGTATGCCAGCAGTGCATGGGGGCAAATTTGCTGGCTCAGGGCCGGGCTCCCATGAAAGTGGCATGTCTGGCTGGTGAGCATGCTGGTGGCATATGGGGATCCATATGCCATTTGCTGGCTTGGGGTGGGGTCCCCCTGGAAGTGATGTGCACAGTTAGTGACCATGCAGGTGGCATGCAGGAGCTAGTTTGCCAGTTTGGGGATGAGGTCCCCCTAGAAAGTGGTGCATCAGACTGGTGATTGCATCAGGACACATGAGGGCCTACTGGCTCAGATTCACCAGCTCACCTGGCTATTGAGTGTGCTGAATGTGTACACAGCTGGTAAAGACTCAGCTTCTTTGCCGGGCAAGATTGTCTCTTCTTTTACAGGCAGAGTGTTGTGTGGATTATGGTGCTGGGGTGCTGGATGTAGGTTCTGAAGGGTTGAAGTTGGGGCTCTGCAGTCATTAGGATGCAGAAGGTGAGGTGCCTCCTTGGTAGCTTATTCCCGGGAAGTAGTAACCTGTAGAAGCTTGGCTGGGGAATGGTGCAGTACTGTGTGTAAACATGATGTAATGGCTGCATACCCTCAGGGATGAAAAGGTGCAGTGGTTACTGGCTCCTGCAGCAGGGTGCACTGTAGCTGTGGATCCAGTTTCAAGATGGTGCCATACAGCAGCAGCTTTGGTAATGTGTTTGGGAGTGGCCTACAAAGTGGGTCCCTTCTCTGGGGTAGTGCAGTTGCATGGATGCCAGGCAGCTCCCCCAACTGGTCTCAGGGCCTGTGGGCACTGCAGGATTCTCTAGCAGCAAAGGTTGCAGGTGTCTATAACATTAGTGGGGATTCCTGGGGGCCTCCTGGTTACCTTTTTCCTGCTGGGAGAAGTGTCTTTTTATTTTAAGTTAATCCTGGCTTGGAAGACAGTGTAGCAGAGGCTGAGCGTCTTCATTTCTTTTCTATGCAGCCCTCCCAAATGGTCCAGTTAGGTCATAGGTTTCGTGTCTTTTCCCTGCTGTACTCCAGCGTTCTCCCTCATACACTACAGTCCAAATGGAGTTGTTTATTCATTATTTGGGTCCTTTTGTTTTTTTGGTGTGGAGAGTCCAGGCATTAGGGTCCTCTAGCAAACCATCTTTTGAACTCATCCGTTTTATCAGGAACTCATTGCTGTGATTACTGATCCACTCCTGTGATAATAGCATTAATCTCAGAACCATAAGACAAGGCAATTATAAATTTTTTAAAAATAGCAGCATTAATCTATTCATGAGACTGAAGGGGTGGCCTGCCCCTCCACACCTGTGGGTGTTTCTCGTTAGGTGGAACGAGAGACTTGAGAAAAGAAATAAGACACAGAGACAAAGTATAGAGAAAGAAAAGCGGGGCCCAGGGGACCGGTGCTGTGCTTACAGAGGACCCACACCGGCACCGGCCTCTGAGTTCCCTTAGTATTTATTGATAATTATCTTTACCATCAAAAAGATAAGGGAGTGGCTGGACAATAGGATCATTGTAGGGAGGAAATCAGCAGTAAGACATATGAACAAAAATCCTTGTAACATGAATAAGTTTAAAGGAAAATGCAGTGCCTTGAGATGCATATGCAAACATCTCCATAAACCTTTTAGCAGCATTGCTCCAGCAAGTCCCACCTTATTCCTAAAGGCGGTTTTCTCCTTACCCAGTAAACAAAGCACACAATGGGTTTTACCCGGAGATGTTCCATTGCCCAGGGTGGGCAGGATTTTTAACTAGCAAGCTGCCTTCAGGTACTTGTTTAACAAAGACACATCCTGCACAGCCCAATATCCATTAAACTTTGAGTCACCACAGCACATGTCTCTTGCAAGGACAAAGTTGGGGGTAGGGTCACAGGTTAACAGCATCTCAAATACAGAGCCAAATGGAGTGTCTTAAATTTACTTCTTTCTATATAAACACAGTAACAGGCTGACCTCTCTTTTCCCCACATGAGACCAGAGAGTCCTTATGACTTAATCACCTCTTAAAAGTCCCATCACTTAACACTGTTACAATGGCAATTAAGTTTCAACATGAATTTTGGCAGGGACATTTAAACCATAGCACAGTATATATAGTTGGGTCTTTTAAAAAAAAAATTCATTCAGCCACTATTTTTTTTTTTTGAATGGAGAATTTAATTCATTTTCATTCAAAGTAAATACTGATAAGTATTTACTATTACCATTTTGTAATTTTTGTTTTGTCGGTTCTTTCTTTCTTTCCTTCTTTCCTTCTTTCCTTCCTTCCTTCCTTCCTTCCTTCCTTCCTTCCTTCCTTCCTTCCTTCCTTCCTTCCTTCTTTCTTTCCTTCTTTCTTTCTTTCTTTCTTTCTTTCTTGCTTGCTTGCTTGCTTGACAGAGTCTCCCTCTGTCTCCCAGGCTGGAGTGCAGTGGCCCGTTCTCAGCTCACTGCAAGCTCCGCCTCCCGGGTTTACGCCATTCTCCTGCCTCAGCCTCCGAGTAGCTGGGACTACAGGCGCCGGCCACCTCGCCCGGCTAGTTTTTTGTATTTTTTTAGTAGAGACGGGGTTTCACCGTGTTAGCTAGGATGGTCTCGATCTCCTGACCTCGTGATCCGCCCGTCTCGGCCTCCCAAAGTGCTGGGATTACAGGCTTGAGCCACCGCGCCCGGCCCTTTCTTTCTTTCTTTCTTTCTTTCTTTCTTTCTTTCTTTCTTTCTTTCTTTCTTTCTTTCCTTCCTTCCTTCCTTCCTTCCTTCCTTCCTTCCTTCCTTCCTTCCTTCCTTCCTTCCTTCCTTCCTTCCTTCCTTCCTTCCTTCCTTCCTTCCTTCCTTCTTTCCCTCCCTCCCTCCCTCCTTCCCTCCCTCCTTCCTTCCTTCCTTCCTTCCTTTCTCCCTTCCTTCCTTCTTTCTCTTTCTTTCTCTTTTTTAGTCTCCTTTTGTAGTTTTATAGTTCTTTTGTAGTGCTATGCTCTGAATCCTATTTATGTTTGTTTTGTGCATCTACTAGGTGTTTTTGCTTTGTGGTTATGAGGTTTAACTAAAATATCTAAGTGCTCTACATTTTTGTCCCCTACACACATACATGTTATGTTTTGAAATCAGAATTTATGTAATCTTGTAATTTGTATTCCTTAACAATTTATTTTTTAATTGTTTTGTCTCTTAACTGTCATACTAGAGATAAAATTGCTTTAACACCACCTCTCTAGTCCTGGAGTATTCTGAATGTGAATCTGTTACTTGTACCATTGTTTTGCGCTTTCACGTGTTTTATGGTATTCTTTAGTGACCTTTCGTTTCAGTGTAAAGCACTCTTTTTCCTGTAAGTCAGGCATAGTAGTGATGAATTACCTTAGCTTTTATTTGTGGTATGTTTCTAATCTCTTTTTGCTTTCAATTTTTCCTTTGCTTTTTGGTAGTTTGACTATTATGTGTCTTGGTGAACTCTTCTTCAGTTTAAATTTGATTGGGCACCTCTGAGCTTCCTGTACCTGAATGTTGGTATCTCTTCATGGATTTGGGACTTTTTAGCTATTATTTCTCTAACATTTTTTCTCATCTTTTTTATTTCTTTTCTCCTTCTGCAACTCCTATTATGCAAAAATTAGTTCTCTTGATAATGTTCCATAACTCTTGTAGTCTTTCTTCATTTTTATTCTTTTTCTTTTTGCTCTTCTGACTGGATCATTTTTAAAATTTCTGTCTTTGAGCTCATCAATTCTTTATTTGCCCTGATTGAGCCTGCTGTTGAAGTTTTCTGTTGACTTTTTTTAGTTCAATCATTGTATTCTTAATCTCAGGATATATATTTGGTTTCTAAAAAATTGTTTCTATTTCTTGGTCATACTTCTTGGTTTATTGATCTATTGTTTTCCAAATTTCATTTAATTTTTTATCTGTATATTCTTACAGTTCATTGAAATTCTTTAAGAGAATTATCCTGAATTTTTTTGCTAGTTATTGCATAAATCTATATTCCTTTACGGTTTATACTTCCCTAATTTTTTCTAATCCTTGTGTCCCCATGTTGGCATCTATACATTTGAGGAGACTGCCACCTCTTCCAGCCTTTACAGGTATTCATTCACAGGAATTAACCTTCACTATTTAGTTTAGCCTGTGATTCTGGATGGGCCAACTGGTAGTGACCACAGGCAGGCAGAGCTTGCTGTTGAGTTCTCTAGTTGGGTGGGCTGATGCCTTTTCTCTGAGGTCAAGTGGGGCTGCTGGCTGGGCTCTACTGTCCAGCAAGACCACTGGCTGGGCTCTGCAATCATGTGGAACTGCTGACTGGGTACTGCAGTTACCACTAATGAGGCCAGGTCACAGCATATATTCCCTGGCCAAGCAGTTTTGCTATTTGAGTTCTGCAATTGGACAGGACTGCAGGATGGACCCAAAAGCAAAGCAGAATGTTGCTCAGGATGAACTAGACTAGAGGCTGTGCTCAGTAAAAATGGATGATATGGGCTTGCTCTCCAGCTTTGGAGTGAACTCCGGGGTTGGTTCAGACTGCTGTGTGGTCTCCTGTGTTGGGCAGGTCCAGCCCCTGTGCTCTGCAAAAATGTCTGGTGGCAGGTATCTCTCTGCTTGGGCAGAGTCTTGGGTGGGCTTTGTAGCTGGGTCAAGTGTCTGTTTGGCCTCTCATGTCAAGTACATGTGGCCCTTGTGCTTTGCCTAAACGCACTGTGATGGGAATTTTCATGCCCGAGTATGGCCTTGGCATAGGCTGTGAGGCTGGTCATGGAGGCTGGCCATCTAGGTACTCAAGCCAGTTGGAACAACTTCTGGGAGAAACTAGCTGAGGTTTGTGGGTGGATCCTGCCATTGGCTGGCACTTCTGACTGGGCACCACCACTGGCAGGAACACAGAGCTATCCCAACAATCCATGTTATCATCACTGTGACCTCTGCTTCACTTCTTTGTTTCCGCCTGACCCAAGACAGTCTAGTCTTGCCTCTACTTTCAATGTTCCCCATGAGGAAGGGCCACAGTGGTAGGCTTCCTGGGAAGCATTTTAGAATGCTAGGGAAGCTGGATGTCCACCTCTGGCCCTCTTCTCACTGTAGAAATGACGCATCAAAGTGAATCTTCTCTGTGTGGTGCTGTGTGGACTTGGGGGAGGGGAAGGAGCAAAGTGGTTAAAGCGAGACCATACCTCTTACCCTTCTAATGTGGTTTTTGTTTGGCCCTATGGTCCACATAGGTGTCTCAGGCTCACTCCCAAGTTTTGGAGTTTCACAGAGGTGTTCTTGTCTGTGGATGGTTTCTAGTTGAACTTTCTGTTGGGGAGGAAGTGAAACATGGGACTTCCTGTTCTGCCGTCTTGCTGATATCACCCTCTGGCCTAACTTCTGATTTGGGACCTAGGACACAGCTCCCTATCCACTACCCTAAGGGGAAAACTCAGAGGAAGGCCCCAGGAGCCAGGGTCCTTAGAGCCTCCAATAGCTCATTTTTACAGAGATTTGACCTGGCACTATTCTGGGTCTCAGTAACAGCCACCAGGACCTGTGTTCCTGTCTATAGCTGCTTTGATTTGTTTTATTCACCTTTTTGTAATGAAAAGCAACATGGTGGTTGGAATTTTTGAGGGGAGAGGTTCATTGTATTGGCACTCATTGATTCCATTTTGACTACCATTATTATGTAGTATTAACTTTTTCACTTACTGTTCCTTGTTCATAATATTTGTCCTTATTTACTTTGGGAGGTATAGTGAATGGCATCCTTCAGTTATGATTAAAGATAATTGTTCTAATATTGGAAGTGAGGGATTTTTTAAAAGCCTTGTTTCATTACTATTTGATGTGTGCTAACACTAGTTGAATCTCTGAAACTGTTTCACATTTCCTGATTTCAACTGCCAATATAATGAACTGAGACTCAGATGAATCATGTTTTTCATTAAACTTTTCATTTTGAGATAATTGTACACTTAAAGCTGCTTTTTAAGTGAAACTAGTTTGCATTTTCTAGAGTTTTATTGTAAATTGAGTCAGACAATATCTTGGGAGGGAGTCTGTCTCTTTTTACTTGGAGTAATTTAAAAAACTGTTTTTTAAAAAAAATTTTACTTTAAGTTCTGGGATACATGTGCTGAACATGCAGGTTTGTTACATAGGTATACATGTGCCATGGTGGTTTGCTGCAGCTATCAACCCATCATCTAGGTTTTAAGCCCCACATGCATTAGATATTTGCCCTAATGCTCTCCCTCCCCTTTCCCCCTCCATCCCCCGAAAGGCCCCGGTGTGTGATGTTCCCCTCCCTGTGTCCATGTGTTCTCATTGTTCAACTCCCACTTATGAGTGAGAACATGCAGTGTTTGGTTCCTGTGTTAGTTTGCTGAAGACGATGGTTTCCAGCTTCATCCATATCCCTGCAAAGGACATGAATTCATTCCTTTTTATGGCTGCCACATTTTCTTTATTCAGTCTATCATTGATGGACATTTTGGTTGGTTCCAAGTCTTTGTTATTGTAAATAGTGATGCAGTAAACATACATGTGCATGTGTCTTTATAGTAGAATAATTTATAATCCTTTGGGTATATACTCAGTAATGGGATTGCTAGATCAAAAGGTATTTCTGGTTCTAGATCCTTGAGGAATCACCACACTGTCTTACACAATGGTTGAATTAATTTACACTCCCACCAACAGTGTAAAAGTGTTCCTATTTCTCCAGATCCTCTTTAGCATCTGTTGTTTCCTGACTTTTTAATGATCGCCATTCTAACTGGCATGAGATGGTATCTCATTGTGGTGTTGATTTGCATTTCTCTAATGACCAGTGATGATGAACTCTTTTTCATATATGTGTTGGCTGCATAAATGTCTTCTTTTTGCCCGCTTTTTGATGGGGTTGTTTTTTTTTTTTTCTTATAAATTTGTTTAAGTTCCTTGTAGATTCTGCATATTAGCTCTTTGTCAAAAGGATAGATTGCAAAAATTCTCTCCCATTCTGTAGGTTGCCTGTTCACTCTGATGATAGTTTCTTTTGCTGTGCAGAAGCTCTTTAGTTTAATTAGATCTCATTTGTCAATTCTGGCTTTTGTTGTAATTGCTTTTGGTGTTTTAGCCATAAAGTCTTTGGCCAGGCCTCTGTCCCGAATGATATTGCCTAGGTTTTCTTCTAGGGTTTTTAAGGTTTTAGGTTCTAAGTTTAAGTCTTTAATCCATCTTGATTTAATTTTTGTGTAAGATGTAAGCAAGGGGTCCAGTTTTTGTTTTCTGCATATGAATAGCCAGTTTTCCCAGAACCATTTATTAAATAGGGAATCCTTTCCCTATTGCTTGTTTTTGTCAGGGTCGTCAAAGATCAGATGTTTGTAGATGTGTGTTTTCTTCTGGGGCATCTGTTCTGTTCCATTGGTCTATGTATCTGTTTTGGTACCAGTACCATGCTGTTTTTGTTACTGTAACCTTGTAGTACAGTTTGAAGTCAGGTAACACAATGCTTCCAACTTTGTTCTTTTTGCTTAGGATTGCCTTGGCCATACAGGCTCTTATTAGGTTCCATATGAAATTTAAAATAGTTGTTTCTAGTTCTGTGAGGAAAGTCAATGGTAGCTTGATGGGAGTAGCACTGAATCTATAAATTACTTTGGGCAGTATGGCCATTTCACGATATTGATTCTTCCTGTCCATGAGCATGGAATGTTTTTTCCATTTGTTTTTGTCCTCTCTTATTTCCTTGAGCAGTGGTTTGTAGTTCTCCTTGAAGAGGTCCTTCGTGTCCCTGGTAAGTTGTATTCCTAGGTATTTTATTTTCTTTGTAGCAGTTTTGAATGATAGTTCACTCATGATTTGGCTCTCTGCTTATTTTTGGTGTATAGGAATGCTGGTGGTTTTTTTTTTTTTTTTTTAAATTGTACTTTAAGTTCTGGGGTACATGTGCAGAAAGTGCAGTTTCATTACATGGGTATATACATGCCATGGTGGTTTGCTGCACCTATCAACCGTCACCTACATTAAGTATTACTCCTAATGTCATCCCTCCCCTAGCCCCCCAACCCCCAACAGGTCCCGGTGTGTGATGTTCCCCTCCCTATGTCCATGTGTTCTCATTGTTCAACTCCCACAGAACGTGCAGTGTTTGGTTTTCTGTTCTTCTGATAGTGTGCTGAGAATGATGGTTTCCAGCTTCATCCATGTCCCTGCAAAGGACATGAACTCACTCTTTTTTATGACTGCATAGTATTCCATGGTGTATATGTGTCACATTTTCTTTATCTAGTCTATTATTGATGGATGTTTGGGTTGGTTCCAAGTCTTTGCTATTGTGAATAGTGCTGCAATGAACATACATGTGCATGTGTCTTTATAGTAGAATGACTTATAATCTTTGGGTATATACCCAGTAATGGGATTGCTGGGTCAAATGGTATTTCTAGTTCTAGATCCTTGAGGAATCACCGTACTGTCTTCCACAATGGTTGCACTAATTAACACTCTCACCAGCAATGTAAAAGTGTTTCTATTTCTCCACATCCTCTCCAGCATCTGTTGTTTCCTGACTTTTTAATGATCGCCATTCTAACTGGCATGAGATAGTATCTCATTGTGGTTTTGATATGCATTTCTCTAATGACCAGTGATCATGAGCAGTTTTTCATATGTCTGTTGGCTGCATAAAAGTCTTCTTTTCAGATGTGTCTTTTCCTATTCTTTGCCCACTTTTTGATGAGGTTGTTTTCTTCTTGTAAATTTGTTTAAGTTCTTTGTAGATTCTGGATATTAGCCCTTTGTCAGATGGATAGATTGCAAAATTTTTCTCCCATTCCATAGGTTGCCTGTTCACTCTGATGATAGTTTCTTTTGTTGTGCAGAAGCTCTTTAGTTTAATTAGATCCCATTTGTCAATTTTGGTTTTGTTTTTGTTTTTTTAATTATATTTTAAATTCTAGGGTACATGTGCACAACATGCAGGTTTGTTGCATAGGTATACATGTGCCATGGTGGTTTGCTGCACCCAACAACTCATCGTTTACATTAGGTATTTCTCCTAATGCTATCCATCTCCCAGCTCCCTACCCCGCAACAGACCCCAGTGTGTGATGTTCCTTGCCCTGTGTCCCAGTGTTCTCATTGTTCAATTCCCACCTATGAGTGAGAATATGTGGTGTTTGATTTTCCGTCCTTGTGATAGTTTGCTGAGAATGGTGGTTTCCAGCTTCATCCATGTCCCTGCAAAGGACATGAACTCATCCTTTTTTATGGCTGCATAGTATTCCATGGTGTGTATGTGCCACATTTTCTTTATCCATTCTATCATTGATGGACATTTGGGTGGGTTCCAAGTCTTTGCTATTGTGAATAGTGCCACAATAAACATAAAGTGTGTGCATGTGTCTTTATATTCTGGTGTGTTTTTGCAGTGGCTGGTACCAGTTTTTCCTTTCCGTATTTACTGCTTCCTTCAGGAGCTCTTGTAGGGCAGGATTGGTGGTGACAAAATCTCTCAGCATTTACTTGTCTGTAAAGGACTATATTTCTTCTTCACTTATGAAGGTTAGTTTGGCTGGATATGAAATTCTGGGTTGAAATTTTTTTTAAGAATGTTGAATATTGGCCCCCACTCTCTTCTGGCTTGTAGGGTTTCTGCAGAGAGATCCACTGTTAGTCTGATGGGCTTCCCTTTGTAGGTAACCTGACCCTTCTCTCTGGCTGCCCTTAATATTTTTTCCTTCATTTCAACCTTGGTGAATCTGACAATTATGTGTCTTGGGGTTGTTCTTCTCGGAAGTATCTTAGTGATTTTCTCTGTATTTCCTGAATTTGAATGTTGGCCTGTCTTGCAAGGTTGGAAAGGTTCTCCTGAATAATATTCTGAAGTGTGTTTTCCAACTTGGTTCCATTTTCCCTGTCACTTTCAGGGACCCTGATCAAGCATAGGTTTGGTCTTTTCCCATAGTCCCCTATTTCTTGGAGGCGTTGTTTGTTCCTTTTCATTCTTTTTCTCTAATCTTGTTTTAATGCCTTATTTCAGTAAGTTGTTCTTCAGTCTCTGATATACTTTCTTCCTCTTGATCGATTCGGCTATTGATACTTGTGTATGCTTCACGAAGTTCTCGTGCTGTGTTTTTCAGCTCCATCAGGTCATTTATGTTCTTCTTTAAACTGATCATTCTAGTTAGCAGTTCCTGTAACCTTTTGTCAAGGTTCTTAGCTTCATCGCATTGGGTTAGAACACATTCCTTTACCTCAGAGGAGTTTGTTATTACCCATCTTCTGAAGCCTACTTCTGTCAATTTGTCAATTCTGTCAAACTCATTTTCTGTCCAATTTTGTGCCCTTGCTGGAGAGGAGTTACGGTCATTTGGGGAAGAAACATTCTGGTTTTTGAAATTTCCAGCAATTTTGAGCTGGTTTTTCCTCAGCTTTGTGGATTTACCTACCTTTGATCTTTGAGGCTGATGACTTTTGGATGGGGTTTTTGTGTGGGGGTCCTTTTGTTGATGTTACTGCTTTCTGTTTGTTAGTTTTTCTTCTAACAGTCAGGCCCCTTTTCTGTAGGTGTGCTGCAGTTTTCTGGAGGTCCACTCCAGACCCTATTTGCCTGGGTATCACCAGTGCAGGCTGCAGAACAGCAAAGACTGCTGCCTGCTCCTTCCTCTGGAAGCTTCATCTTAGAGGGCCACTGGCCTGATGCCAATCAGAGCTCCTTTGTGTGAGATGTCTGTCAACCCCCGTTGGGAGGTCTTTCCCTGTCAGGTGGCACAGGGGTCAGGGACCCACTTGAGGAGGCAGTCTGTCCCTTAGCAGAGCTTGAGCACTATGCTGGAAGAACCCTCCTTGTCAGCATCCATTGCTCTCTGCAGAGCCAGCAGGCAGGAACGTTTAAGTCCACTGAGACTGCACCCACAGCCACCCCTTCCCCCAGGTGCTCTGTTCAAGGGAGATGGGAGTTTTGTCTATAAGCCCCTGACTGGGACTGCTGCCTTTCTTTTTTTTTTTTTTTTTTTTTGAGATGGAGTCTTGCTCTGTGGCCCGGGCTGGAGTGCAGTGGCTGGATCTCAGCTCACTGCAAGCTCCGCCTCCTGGGTTCACACCATTCTCCTGCCTCAGCCTCCCGAGTAGCTGGGACTACAGGCGCCCGCCACCTCGCCCGGCTAGTTTTTTGTATTTTTTTTAGTAGAGACGGGGTTTCACCATGTTAGCCAGGATGGTCTCGATCTCCTGACCTCGTGATCCGCCCACCTCGGCCTCCCAAAGTGCTGGGATTACAGGCTTGAGCCACCACGCCCGGCTGGGACTGCTGCCTTTCTTTCAGAGATGCCCTGCCCAGTGAGGAGGAATCGAGGGACACAGTCTGGCCACAGCCTCTTTGCCGTGCTGTGTTGAGTTCTGCCCAGTCCGAATTTCCAGGCCTCTTTAGCACTGTCAGGGGAAAACCGCCTACTCAAGCCTCAGTAATGACAGATGCCCCTCCCCGCACCAAGCTCCATCGTCCCAGGTCAGCTCCAGACTGCTGTGCTGGTAGCGAGAATTTCAAGCCAGTTGTTCTCAGCTTGCCGGGATCTGTGGGAGTGGGACCTGCTGCGTGTGCCTACTTGGCTCCCTGACTTCAGCTCCCCTTCCAGGGGGTGAACAGTTCTGTCTCACTGTGGTTCCAGGCGTCACTGGGGTACGAAAAAAAAAAAAAAGCCTGCAGCTAGCTCAGTGTCTGCCCAAACAGCCAGCCAGTTTTGTGCTTGAAACCCAGAGCCCTGGTGGTATAGGCACATGAGGAACTCTCCTGTTCTGTGGATTGCAAAAATTGTGGGAAAAGCGTAGTGTCTGGGCCAGATAGCACACTCCCTCACAGCTTCCCTTGGCTGGCGGAGGGAGGCCCGGAGGGAGGTCCCCCACTCCTTGCACTTCCTGGGTGAGGCAACGCCCCACCTTGCTTCTGCTTGCACTCCATGGGCTGCACTCACCGCCTAACCAGTCCTCATGAGATGAACAGGGTACCTCAGTTGGAAATGCAGAAATCACCTGCCTTCTGCATTGGTCTTGCTGGGAGCTGCAAGCAGGAGCTGTTCCTATTCAGACATCTTGCCAGATCCTTCCAATGTTTTTCTTTATCATAAAATTAAATTTAACTATGGAACACTTCATGGATTTGCACGTCCTCCTTGTGCAGGGGCCTAATCTCTGTATCATTCCAGTTTTAGTAAACGTGCTGCCGAAGCAAGCACTACTTGGAATAATTCCTGTGAGATTTAATGATTTTGTGTGTATAAAATAGCTTATTCTTTTTTGTTTCTGAGTAGCACTTTATATGCATGGATATATCATAATTTGTTCATCAACTAGTGAGCTTTGTGTTGTTTTCAAATTTTGGCTGTTACAAATAAAGCTGTTATGAACATTCACATATTTCCTTTTCTCTTGGAAAAATAATTAGATCTAAAAAAAATAGATCCAGCCATGCTGGATCATATGGTTAGTGACTGTTTAACTTTTAAGGAAACTACTGAACTGTTTTCCAAAGTGACTACGTTATTTGACATTCCCATGAGCAGTGCATGAGAGTTTCCCTCCTTCTACATCCTCACCAGTGCTTGCTATGGTCAGTCTTTGTCATTTTAGCCACTCTAATAGATGATAATGGTATGTTGTTGTGGTTTTACTTTGCATTTCCTTAATATTTAATGACATTGAGTGTCTCTTCATGTGCTTATTTTTCATCTGTATATCTTCTTTGTTGACAGGTTTTATCAGTAATGATGGTGGCTTTATAAAACTTTTGTTCTGTATCTATTGAAATGATCATATGGTTTTCTTTTTTACTTTATTAATGTGCTGAATTACAGGGTTTCATGCAGGGTTGATATTTAAATATTAAACCAACCCTGCATTTGTGGGACAAACCACGCTGAGTAGTTATATGTCATCTTTAACTAAATTGTTTAGTTTAATTTGCTAAAATTTTATTTAGAATTTTTGTGTCTCTGTTAATGAGGGATATGGACCTGTAGTTTTCCTTCCTCTTCTTCTGTTTTCTTTGCCTGGTTTTGGTATCAGGTAATGCTGGGCTTATAGAATCAGTGAAAAATCCTCCCTCCTCATTATTCTTTGAGCCTCACATAGCAGGTGTTCAGTAACTATTCCATGGGCGATTTGGTATAAAGAAAAGTAAATTAATGTGGAATAAGCAAACAGAGTTTATGGTGGGAAAATGTATAATGTAAAAACACATCATTAGCAAACACTGTGCCATCAAACCTGCAAGCAGGATTCACATTCATCGTCTCTTTAATCTTTACCTGTGAGGACCTGTGAGGTGGGAATCACTATTCCTGACTAACAAGTGAGGAGCCTGGGAGGTTGTGACTTGTTCAAGATCACTTAGCTGGATGGAGTTTTCACAAAGTAAATCTTACGTGAGTCTATTCCATCCCCACTTCAGGGCAGCCATGGCTTCTGACTCCCACAGGGACAGGCCAATCCTCCCTCATCTGGAAGCTGCTGCCGCTGCCGGGCTTAGGAGAGAAGAACCTCAGCACCCTGAAGAATGGGAGGTATGACTTCCTGTGCGCAGGCTTCGGAGAGGAAGCTGGGGTCGCCTGTGGGGAGCACTCTCCCTTGGCTGTGTCTGGGTCTGCGGTGTCGGGCCCTTTAAGCAGGGTCTTCTCTCTCTGATCCCAGGACACTGGACATAGGAATATGGGAGTGCCCATTTTCTCTTCATAGATCACATGCTGGATATAGGGTCTCAAGAAGCCTTCAAACTGACATGTCAGGGTACAAATGCAGGACTGGTCATTTATATTGAAAAAGGAGATTTTCCCACCCTCATAGTCCAGTAAGACCCCTACTCGTGTAGGCGGGGTGCTGGGGGAGAGGTTGATAAAATAGGGATTGAATGTGAAATACAAATAGTCTGTCATCCGTCCGAAGACCCAGTACCCATGATTGGGAGACAAAATCACAGAGTCCTTCCTCCTGTCTGCGTCGTCCCGGCACACTCCCACATACCACCCTACATTGTGTCCCACATCCACCTCCCAGTAATGTTTCCCTGCCTGGAAACCCTGAGAAGCCACCACACTCTTCCTTGTGAATCTCTTCGTAGAGTAAGGCACGTTCTGGGGAGCTTTTCTATGGGTTACAGTTTTCAGATCAGAAACGCAGAGCTGTGGGTGAGCCGTCTCTGGGTCCAGAGTCACCTCCACTGGGGTGCGGTGGGGGAGAGAGGAAGCGTGAGTTACTGAAGAGGAAATCTGGGCTGGAATAAGAGGTCGACCCTCCCACTGCAGACTGGCTCCGGGTAGGATCCGGCCAGTCCCACTATCCCCCGAGCCACGTCTCTTCTCCAGGGCGGCTCCTGTGCCTCACTGATGCTTGGAGATACTCAACCACCAGAGGTTCAACTCCTCTATATCACCCAGCCCAACCACTGCACTCCCAGGTAAGCCCATATTTGACTTTGTGAGACCTTGAGTGACTCCAGGATTCACCTTCCTTCCACCCACCCATTTCTGCTGACTTCACTTCTTTCGCCTTAGCACAGACCCCTGGAAGCCAGCTACTGGTGCCCTCAGTTCCCTGGCGTCTTGCCTGTGACCCCTCCGAGCTGACCCAGTCCCTATGCTTTTCCTTCCAAGTCCTGGGCCAAGAAGTGTATTTAGAGGCAGCGGCACCCTGGGGTGGATTGGCACATCACAGATTTGCTGTCTGCAAGCCGGGTGGGCTCCATATTTGTCACTAGTCATCTTCCTACTCCATGCCCACTGTTACCCTCTCAGGCATCGGTACCTGCGTGTTTCCGGGCATCTCTCAATTCTGAAAGCAAGCAGACAGAACAGGCAGTTCAGCACTCCCGTGGGGAACAGGACACAGGGAGAAGGGAGAGACCAAGGATTAGGACCTTTGTGAGTGTCATGGGCACTCTCAAGAGATCTGAAGAAGGCTATGGGGCTTCTCTACAAAATGCACCTCCCCCAGAATCTAGACAATTCAGGGTCCCCATCACAAACTTGGTTCTGCAGGGACCCATGGGCCTCAGGATATAAAAATCCATAAATGAGGAACTTGGAAGAGAGAATAAGTTGAGGGAGGAGAGTCTCTCACCTGCCTGTTTGTATATCTTCCCCAAGTCTGAAACAAAAAGAAAAAAAGAAACACACATAAGAGGCTGACATCACAGAGTGGGGTCCCAAGGGGAGTGTGGGAGGAAAGCCCTGCATGTGATAACGCTCTCACCCAGTTTATCCTGCAGTTTCCACCAAACAAAAAGCAGACGATTTGGCGGTTGACACAGGACTGGGTAAAGTCTCAAAGCATCAGGCCAGGGAGGTTGAGGATCACCCACCAATTTTTCTCAGGTTCCTCCCTGTGGTCCACACACCCTCAGAGCTCGTGATCAACACCTCCCCCCACCACACACACAGCGGACCAATGGGCAACAGGCACAGACGGGGACTTCCAGGCCCTGAGGCCTATCCTAAGCCCTCCAGATATCTGAGGGGCACCTCATTAGCAGTGGGTGGAGACAGCGAGGCAGCTGCTCTCCTCCACCTGCTGGTACTTCCTGTCCAACCTGGAGCCGGGGTCTCCAGAGGCTCACGCTGTGGATCAGGGAGGGACCCGGGAGAACCATGTGTGGGAGGCTCAGGACGTGACACACACTTACCCAATTCTGCCTGGATTTTCCCTGAAACAGAAACAGTATATTCAGTGGTGGACACAGGAGTGTGCAAGGTACAAACATGACCCTGGCTGCTTGCACAGGTGGGACAAGCTGCAGGTGTGAAGGGCAGGGCCTCTCCTAGAACACTTACATGTGCTCATCTCCGCAGCCCCTGCACGGAGTGTAGCTGTCTTGGGGGGAGCAAGAGATCGGGAAGGTTCATGCTAAGGAGAGGAACAACAAGTGGGGATGGAAATGGGAGAAGTCGACTGGGAGGGGAGGCGGGGGGATGGAGATGGGAGAAGGTGGCTGGGAGGGGAAGCGGGGGCAGCCTCATCCCCAGGGGGAAGTGTCACTACCAAGGAGGAAATTTGTTCTGGGGTGAAGACTCTTATTGAGATTATCATTTTATCTCAGTCAGTGAGTTTTATTTCCTCTTTTATGAAGTCTTTGCAACTACCCTGCAATTTTCTTATAAGACTCTTGTTGTAGCTAGTAGAAATTTATTTATTTTTAGAGTCAGGGTCTCACTCTGTTGCCCAGGCTGGTGTGCAGTGGTGCGAACATGGCTCACTAAAGCCTTGACCTCCTGTGCTCAAGCCAGCCTCCCATCTCAACCTCCTGAGTAGCTGGTACCACAGTCATGAACCACCACACCCGGCTAATTATTTTATTTTATTTTGTGAAATTTTTTTGTAGAGAGGAGTTCTCGCCATGTTGCCCAGGATGGTCTTACACTCCTGGCCTCAAATGATCCTCCCACGTCGGCCTCCCAAAGTGCTAGGATTACAGACACGAGCCAACTCACTCAGCCTGTTTGTAGGAATTTATGTGAACTCTTTTTGTACTGAAAATCAATTATCTGCTTATCCTGTGCTCCATGTAAAGTAGAAAGGGGTTGGCAGAGGCTGGCATTTTCTGAAGGAGCCATTTCAGGCCAGCACAGAGGAGGCTGAAGCCTGGGTTCCCTGTGCCTCAGGTGGTGGACCCTGGGGGTCTAGGGCTGGAACAACAGAGCCCGGAGGTGTGTGAGGGCAGCCTGACACCAGCTCCACTGAAGAAGGTATGGGCCCGTCCTTCTCTCTCTCACTTACCTTTGGATTTGAAGAAAACAATTGTCATCCCCATTACAACAACACACAGGCCACCACAGAGTAATCCGAGTAACACAGAGACCAGGCGCCAAGGTGGGGGCTGGAAAAACCTCTCTGAAAAACAGTCCCACAGACCCCTTAGTGATTACTAAGCAGGTGAGACAATTTCACGCCCATTTAAGGAATCTCCCAGTACCCCAAGATGAAAACATTTTTCTCTAATTTCTTCTACAGATTTAAAGCGTTGCATTTCTGTATAAGTCTTGATCCATCTGGATTTTATATATATATTCACGTGGGTGTGCGTGTGTGTGTGTGTGTGTAATGAGGCAGAAGTTCAATGTCATCTTCTTCTAAGCAGGTATTGACTGTGCTGGCAATGTTTATTGGGTGGACCTTGCTTTACACACTGCCACACATGCGAGGTCACCTCTGTGCACCTCCAGCTTCTGTTCAAGCCTGGATTTGTTTCTGGGCTTTCTGTTCTTTCCCGTTGATCCATAGAGTTATCTCTGTGCCAATACTTTTAATTGGCTTAATCTTCAAAGCTTTGGGATACGTCTCTGAGATAAGACTAAGCTTCTTAGCTTGCTCTTAATTCCACTGTATCTTAGCACTTCTTGGCTATTTGTTTTGCCACATAAATTTTGGAATTGACTTGTTAGGCTTTAAGAAAACTCTTAACAGTTTGGGAGGCCAAGGTGGGAGGATTTCTTAAGGACAGGAGTTTGAGACTAGTCTAGGCAACAAAGTGAGATCCCCATCTCTAAAAATATTTAAAATTAAAAAATATTAGCCAGGCAAGGTGGTGCACACCTGTGGTCCCAGCTACTTGGGAGGCTGAGGTGGGAGGATTGCTTGAGCATGGGAAGTTGAGGTCGCAGTGAGCCATGATTGCAACACTCTACTCAAGCATGGGCGACAGAGTGACAGCTCGTCTCAAAAAACAAACAAAAAAGTGCTGAAATTTTTCTATGGAATTGTATTGAATCTGTATAGCGATTGTAGGAGAACTGATATCTTTAAAAATATGCATCTTCTTATCTGAAAGGTGTTATATTTGTTCTCTTATTTTAGTTTTCATTAGTGTCTGTTAATGCAGTTTTGTGATACCCTTCAATAAGATTTTGTAAACATTTTATTAGACTTATTCCTGGTTAACATTTTGTTATTGTTATTGTACATGGCATGTGTTTTTCTTCCTTTGCTGGTGTTTACTAATGCAATTGATTTTGTTTATTCATCTCATTTTTCATGAACACGATGGGTTCTTTTATGAGTTGAAAGAATTTGTCTGTAAATTTTCCTCAATTTTCCATTTATATAATCATATAGACTGTGAACAATGGCCATTTTATTTTTTTCTTTCTAAAAGTTGTAACTTTTACATTTTCTTCCATTATTGAAGTGACTGCTAATAGTAACAGTACTCTAATATAATATGGAACAGAAGTGTTTAATGCAATCTCCTTATGTTATGATTTTAAATGACACATTAGGTATGTTTTCTGTGTGTATTTAAAAAATTAAGTGGCTTACTATTTTGTATGATGTTTGCTGCAAGTATCTTTAGATATCTTTTTATCCGATTAAGCAAGGTCTCTCCTATTTCTAGATTGATAAAAAGTTTTCTTCTATTTCTAGATTTGCAAGTGTTGAAATCATGATGAATAGATGTTGAAAGTTATCTATGTTTTATTTATGTCTACTAAGAAAATTATAGTTTATCTCTTTTAACTAATTATGGAAATAATTACATTAATATATGTTCCCATGTTGACTTAACATTTTTTTCCAGGATAAGTTTGGTCATAAGATATGTTTTTGTGGACTTTTCTACTTGCAAAATTTTTGGTACGATTTTTACATTTTCAATTATGAATAATGTTGGTAAAAATTTTTCCTTTTTCGAGTTGCCCATGTCTGTTATGGTGCCAAAATTATGTTGACTCAATAAAATTAGTTTAATATTTCCTATTTTTCTGCTTTCTGGATGACTTTCTGAAAGATACATTTTCTCTTTTCTTGCATATTTGGTAGACTTTGCATATAAAACAATGTGGCCCTTGTGTCTTCCTTGTGGGAAGACTTTTAGATGCTGACTCCACTTCTTTCGTGGTTACAAATTAGTCAGGTAGTCTATCTTTCCTTCGGATTTTGTATTTTATATTTGTCTTCTTTTTAAAAAATTTTTGAGACAGAGTCTCACTCTGTCCCCCAGGCTGGAGTGCAGTGGGGTGATCTCAGCTCTCTGCAATCTCTGCCTCCTGGATTCAAGTGATTCTCATGCCTCAGCCTCCCGAGTAGCTGGGATTACAGACACACACCACCATGCCCACTTAATTTTTGTATTTTTAGTAGAGGTGGGGTTTTGCCATGTTGGGCAGGCTGGTCTCGAACTCCTGACCTCAAGCAATCTGCCTGCTTCAGCCTTCCAGAGTGCTGGGACTACAGGCGTGAGCCACTGCACCTGGTCTGTATTTTACATTTTTCTATGAAAACTTTCACTTCATCACATTCAGTAGAAAAGGAAAAAGTTATTCAAAGCAGTTTATCTTATAAATCTCTACTAAATCTTTAGTTGTGCCTTCTTGTTATTTCCTGCATTATTTAATTGTGCTGTTTCTCTTTTATTCTTAACTGATGTTGCCAGTTTATCTATTTTAATAACACTTTGAACCATCTAACTTTAGATATATTAATCTGCACTATTTGTATTAATATTTCCGTATTTCTATATCTTTAGGATTTCTTCCACTTTCTTTTGCTGTTTTCTGAAATATATATTGATGCCTAATATCAATATTCAGCTATTTCATGCTAATAAGAACATTTAAGGATTTAAGGATATAATTTTTTTGTTGTTGTTGAGATGGAGTCTTGCTCTGTCCCCCAGGCTGGAGTGCAGTGGCATGATCTCGGCTTACTGCAACCTCCACTTCCCAGGTTCAAGCGATTCTTTTGCCTCAGCTTCCCGGGTAGCTGGGATTACAGGTGCCCGCCACCACACCCGGCTAATTTTTGAAGTTTTAGTAGAGACAGGCTTTCACCATTTTGGCCAGGCTGGTCTTGAACTCTTGACCTCAGGTGATCCACCCGCCTTGGTCTCCCAAAGCACTGGGATTACAGGCGTGAGCCACCACACCTGGCCGGATAAAATTTTGACTCAGAAAACCATATTAGTTCCATTTTACACATTATGATAGATTGTAATTTTATTATCATTCAGTTTTAAGAATTTTCTACCTATCACTATGCTTTCTTCAATTTCTCAGTTATTTTTATGTTTAAAAATTTTTCAAACACTTAAGAATTTAAACTATCATTTGCTATGGTCATTTAACTTTATTAAATTATGATTAGAGAATTTTGTGTGCATGAGATCAATGTTTGAAAATTTTCTGAAAACCATTTTATGTGTTTATATCTGATAAAATTTTATAAAAGTTCCAAGTGTGGTAAAAATTCATGTGTATTCTACAAACCTGGAATCCTTCTCCAAAAATATGTTATTTCAGGCTTATTAATTTTTACTTCAAATATTATATATTCTTACTCATTTTGTCTACTTATTTAATAAATTTTAGAACTTGAAGTATGATCTTTTTTCTTATATTTCTGTTGATATTTTCTTTTTATATTTTACATGTATCAGGTACATATATATTTAAAATTTTCATATTCTTATACTGAGTGAACTTATGTTTTTGAAATAACTCTATTCCTAATGTCCTTTTTCTTAAAACCATGTCTTCCTTTTCTTGACACTAATATATCTGTTGGATTCTTCTTGATTAATATTTCTCTAGTATTTTTTATTTTCAATGAATAGGTCATATGTGCTACATTTTTCCTCTTATGAATTGCAATTGAGATTTTTATTATTTATTTATTTTTATTTTTATTTTTATTTTTATGTTTTTGAGATGGAGTCTTGCTCCGCCACCCAGGCTGGAGCACAGTGGTGCCATCTCGGCTCACTGCAACCTCTGCCTCCCGGGTTCAAGCAATGAGATTTTTAAATCCAGTCTGAGATTCTTTGTCTTTTAACTGGCAAATTAAATCCTTTTACATTGAGTGTGATTCTGGAAACATTTTAGTTTATGTACATTTTCCTACTATTTGTAAATCCTTTCTGAAATTTTCTACGTTTTTATTCTGCTTCATGAAGGAGCAATGATGTTTTCTCAAACTGAAGAAACAATTATTTTCTTAGTCCTGGAGTTAATTTCCTTCAGTTTTGTGTGTGTTGAGTTGTGAGTGTTGCACCATTGGGATATTGTGTGGTGAAGAAAATACTTAATTCTACTGCCTTGGAATTGTACACAATTCTACTTCTGCCTCATCAAATGTTTGGTTTTGTTTTTTATACCTCATCAATCTTGGACTCTCAAAACAAATCACTGAAGCTGGGTGGGACTACACAGCAATCCAGACACAAGCTGCTGCTCTACCCTGGCTTGCCTATGCACACACCCATTCCTTGCTCCTCCTTCTCCCCACTCACCTCCTATCAATACCTTGGATTCCACCTCGTGGTTCTGCTCAGCAAGGTGGATGGAACACAATATGCTCCCAGCATTTTCCTGGACTATAATGGAGGTCTCCACATCATACAGGCTGTGCCCGTCTGCATTTGCTCTGGAGTCTGAAGATAAATCCTGTCCTTGTGGACCTTTCCACTTGACTGTGGGCTGTGGGAACCAGCCTGAGGACAGGCAGAGTAACTGGATACCTCCGTCAACATATCCCACGATGGAAATAAGAGGAAGTGAGCCCAGTGCTGGGAAGAAAACAGGGAAAGATGAAAGTGAAGACCAAATTTCAAGCTTACAGCTATTTTGAGTCTGGTTCATCAAGGCTGTACCCATAACAACACACACACATCCTTCTCTCTCTCTCTCTTACACACACATCCACTCATAATACTACTGCAAGACTTTCCGTGGTCTATGTTCATTCAGCATTTATTTAGGAACCACTATGTATGCCTGGATATTCCTAAGTATGAAATAGGATGCAGTGCATAAGACACAGCCCCTTCTAATGAGAAACTCATTGACCAAATAGTGAGGAAACTGTATAAAATACATTTCATAGTGAAATGCAACTATGAAAGCATGGTCAGGTTAGCACAGAGAAGAGTGCATAACTGTCAGGGAACGTCACAGCTTCCTGGAGATGACATTTGGACCCTTCTGTGTCAGAAAATAGGAGTTTTGTTGTGGTCAGGTTGGGGAGAGGGGAAGCATTTTAGACAAAAAGAGGCAAGTGCAAACCACAATGTGAAAAGTTAACATGCCACAGTGATTTGAAGGACTCATGAGTATTTGTATTCCAGATAATGATGTATAAGAGAGTAGGGGTGTGACACAAGGTCTGAAAAAGGCACACGGCAAGCCATGGAGGTCATACATTCACTGACCTGAGCAATGTGGACTTGCCCACAGCCACTTTAAGAACTGTAGATCAGTAGAGCTCTTACCAGCCTCCAGCAGGTGGGAGTTATGGCAAGACCTGTATCTTAGAGAGGTCTCCAGACAGCAGCATGGAGGAGGGACCACAGAGAACACTCTGGAGGAGAGTGACCCGCTGTGCAACTACTGAAGTGACTCCAGTGAGAGAAAAGAAGGGCTGGGGAGGAGGAGGGCTTTGAGAAGGGGAACTGCAGATGCAGAATCTATTTGAGAGGTTGATTCAATAGGACTGAACATCAAGGAAGGGTTTATTGTGACATCCAGATTTGTGACTTGGGAAATGTGGGAGAGTACCCCTTATGTGGTTGACTTCAATTTGATGATTTGATATTGCCTTTTAACCACTCCAAACAGAACTTTCTCTCTGAGTGCTGTTCTCTGCCATTCCCCAGGGTCTGGATCAATGCATGGAGCATAATAAATGTTTGTCAGTCAATAAATTAATGAAAGAATGATGATGGTATAAGCACCAAGGAAGGGGGCTCAAGTAAGATGATGTAGACTTATCTTCCTTGCTCCTTTCTCTAAGTAAAATTATAAACCCTGGAAATGAGGCAAGCATAGGTGCATTGTGAAAAGTGGAAAGACTAAGGAGGACTGACTAGGGACCCCAGGACTAGAGAAAAACCACAGCAGCTGAGCATCCTATGACCACTCCCCGACTCCCACCTCCAGCAGAAGTAAGTGGCCCGATGGGAATCTTTCCACCCCTAAATGGCTGAAAGTACAAGATATGCAAAGTGGTGCTGGCAGAAGAATTGACCATGAGCCCCATTGACTGGAGGCCAGGGGAAGAGTTCTTTGTCCCACTATGCCAGATGATCACCTCTCTCACAAGAAACACTGGGGAGCAACATGGGGAAACACCTTTTACTGCCACAGTCGGTACTAGAAAAGATGATCAGAATCTCCAGGGACATCAGATAAGCAAAGCAGACCAAAATAATACAGTAAAGTCTCTGAAAATTAAATTGTATTTGGAGCCACAACCACCAAAAATAGACTAGGACCTGAGTCATAAATCTAAACATGGTGACTGCCTGCAAAACAGAAGCTTTACATAGGGTCTAGAGTGTCTTACAATAACTAAACCATTTAGATTTCAACTAAAAATTACCCATCACACACCAAGAACCAATTAGATATCAACTTGAATGAAAATAGGCAATCATGTGACTGCCAAGACCGACAAGAATAGCTATTATTAAAGTGTTTCAAAAAGCAATTATGAATTATCTCAAAAAAATTAAAACTCACAAAAAACATAGATGTTATAAAAAACAAATTGGAAGGAAAAAAATACAAAAACAAAAACTAACTGGGTAGCTTCAATACTAGAGTGGAGATGACAGAAAATAAAATTATTGAACTCCAGGATACAACAATGGAACTTAACCAGCGTGAAGAGAGAGGAAAAGATTTTTTCTAAAGAGGAAAAACAGATCCTCTAGGACCTATGAGACAATAACAAAATATCAGCATTTATATCATCATAGTCCCAGAAGGAGAGGTGAAGAGAGCTGAAAGAGTATTTAAAGAAATGATGGCCGATCTAATCAAATGAGGTGAAAGTCCTTTCAAGAAGCTGAGAGCACACCAAATAGGAGAAGTGCAAAGAAACTCATGCCTTGATAGATCATAATTAAATTTCTGAAAATAAATAAAACTATCTTGAAAGCAATCAGAGATAAATGATGCATTATATATAAACCAATGACAGCAGATTTTTCATGAGAAATCTTCAAGGCCAGAAAGAAGTAGCACATTTTTCAACTGCTGAAAGAAAATAACCATCAGGAAACTTCACAAATTGTATATCTGGCAAAACCATTATTCACAAATAAAGAGGAAATCATTTGCATGTTTATTCTCAGATAAACAGAAACTAAGAAAATTTGTCACTAGCAGACCTATCCTAAAAGGATGGCTGGAGGATATTCTTCAAACAGAAAGGAAATGATAAAAGAAAGAATCTTGGAATATTAGGAAAGAAGAAAAGCAGTAGAAAAAGAAGACTAAGGAAAACTACAATAGATTTTCCATTTTATTAGTGTTTAACAATCACATACGGGCTGGGTGTTGTGGCTCACACCTGTCATCCCAGCACTTTGGGAGGCCGAGGCCGGGGATCATTTGAGGCGAGGAGTTTGAGACCAGCTGGCCAACATGACAGAACCCTATCTCTACTAAAAATACAAAAAAAATTAGCTGGGTGTGGTGGCGCATGCCTATAATCTGAGCTACTCAGGAGGTTGAGGTACAAGAATCACATGAATCCGGGAGGTGGTGGTTGCAGTGAGCTGAGATCATACCACTGCACTCCAGCCTGGGTGATGGGGCAAGACTCTGTCTCAAAGAAAACTAAAAACTAAAAACTAAAAATAAAAATTACCTATGATGGTTTAAACAGAAATTAAGTCACTATCTGATGTAGTGCTTATGTATATAGAAGAAATATTCAAGGCAGTATTATTTTTAAATTGTGGAGATTAAAGGGATCTAAATGAAAATGAAGTTTCCATACTTCAAAGTGGTAAAATGTTGATACAGTAGATTGTGACAAATTACATATGAATATCATAACACTAGAACAGCACCTAAGAAAACATGACAAAATGTTATACTAAAAAAAGACTAACAATAAGTTCTAATGGAATCCTAAAAAAATTTAGTAACACACAAGAAGTCAAGAAAAAAGAAGAAAACAAAAGAAATTGAAACAGGACAGGCATCATCACTCTCATTTCACCAACAGGGTGGGAGTGGCTTTCCTCCGTATCCTGTCAGGTGGTGACTGGTGCAGGTGACTGTCTCTCTGTCATGACCCCACCTGTGTGATGGCAGGGCCAGGCTCTTCTCCAGAAACCTCAGGTCAGGGATGCCCACTGAAGCCTTTTTACATCATGTCAGAATCTGGAAAATCTGTTTTATTTCATTATCTGAAATACTTTCAAGAGCTGATAACGGTAGCATGACTTTACAAGACAACTCAGTCATAAATAAACAACTGACCTGACACCTGCAGCTCCCAGGTGGCCTCCTCATCGTACATCTGGGAACTGAACCAGCACCCATACAGGCCCATGTCCAAGGGAGAGATGTTTTTTAGTCTTAGAGAGACATGCCCCCTTGCAATGGAGTCCTTCACAAGCTCAGTTCTCCCTCGATACTGTGGCATCTGCATAGATTCCCAGTCTTCCCCATCTCTGTAGAGGTGGACCACAGCATGGAACTGATTCCTGAAGAACCGCACTTCCATGGCCTCTGCACTGGTCTCAGGAAAGAGGGAGCAGGAGAACACTGCGTCCTCCCCCACCGAGGCCTGGACAAACTTGCCCGGTCCAGTCACTTGCCACTGTCCTATAGGAGGAAACACAACAGATAACTGAGCAAAATCTACTTGAGTCCTTCTCAGGGCTCTGGTGGGTGGAGATGTGTGGAGTGTGGGGTGGGGGATCCATCAGTCTTCTTTCTAAACCTGATGACTTGGATTTGCACATCTTCTTACACTTGCGAGAATGCTTCCGTGTCAGTTACTTCACTCGGTTCTCACACACGTCTCATGTGAGATGAGGTGAGGTATGTGCTATCAATATTTCCCACATTCAACATGAGGAAACCCTGTCTCTGGGGCTGAGTTATTCAGAGGCCTGAGAAGCACCTTCCAAATGCAGACCTCCTGACTAGAGGAGAATCTGCCTCCACATGCTCTCTGCCCAGCTGCTTAATGAACACTCACACCACCGCCTTTGCATCTTCTATGCTAAAAACCTTTTTAAATGACTCAGGAGGGGAGTAAGTGGCCATAAAATATCCAATTTGGGGAAATTTATTTCCTTCAAATAGATGATTACATCTTGTAAATGTTTTATGGATACAAGAGAGAAATACATATTCTCTGCTGAGGCACATTTATTTGGGCTTCTTTTTTTAAGTAGACTTCTGCCACATTCTGAAGGACATGGTATGACACAGTGAGGAGATTTTGTAGTTTTTGTTTCAGAGACTTGCTCTTTAGTGCACTCACATTGTGACATATCTTTTCCATGACACCTACCTTTTACTCCAGGTAATAATTTTGTTTTTCCACTTTATTATTTCGTACTTGAATAGTACTTCATCTAGCAAAAGCTTGTCCAAGCCACAGCCTGTGGGCTGCATGAGGCTCAGGACGGCTTTGAATATGGTCTAATACAAATTTGTACACTTTCTTAAAACATTATAAGACTTTTTGTGATTTTTTTCATTCATTAGTTATCGTTAGTGTTAGTTCTTCTTCTTTCAACATGGCCCAGGGAAGCCAAAAGATTGGACACCCTGACTCTAGTGCTTTATCAACATGGCTTACCTGTTTTTTTGTTTGTTTATTTGTTTGTATTTTCTTGGTACAGCTTTGTCTTGATCTTCACTTGAAACTGTCTTCATCTTGCTGCAAGTGACATAATTGTTTGTTTTCTGCGAGTCTTCCCTGAACAACTCTCAGCTTCATGAGGACAGAGTGTGTGTGTTTTCCTCAGCACAGGATTCCCCATGCCCAGCACAGAGAATGGGCTCCGCAAACAGGGAGCCCATAGATGAGTGTACGCTCGTGAATGATGAGTGCTACTTTCTTTGTGCATTTGCTTCTCGGTTTTGTGGTCAACTAAGTAATTTTCCTGATGTAAATCACACTTACAACTCTGTATGATTAGAGTTCTTAGAGAGATCACAAATGATGGAGGCCCACTCCCTTCACCTTCCAAGTACCCACCCCTTTGATTGGCAGTGTCTCTTGATTCATTCACATGTATCCATTTATGGTATATGGATCTACCTGTGTGTGCTGTCTGCATGTGCATCAGAGGCAAAGTGGATCCCATGTGTTCATTTCCAGATAAGCGGATGTTTTTAATTTTAGCACTAATTATGTCTAAGCTTAAGTACATTTTATAAATCTTGCTGAAATGTATTAAGAGTATTATTAAATTAGGTGTGATTTTGCCGCCTGATGTCTGACCAGCTGCTGACCTGGTGTAGCAGATGCTGAGGCCCTGCTCCTCACCACCCAACCCTGAGTCCCCCTGCAGTGGGATGGGCATTTCCCTGTCTGCTGACAGCTCCGCCCCTGGAGCCTGGTCTCTGCCTCTCTGCTGATGGCTTCTTGCAACCTTTGGAACTTACTCAGCCCAGGCACAGGGCAGCCAAGAAGGTTTGCGATTTTAATGGTCCCAGGGGGCACATCTCACCCAGTGGGGAACAGGAAGCAGTGGATGTTGGGAAGATCCTGAGCCGTCATCTATACGGTTCCTCTAAAGGACACGGTGGGACTGGGTCCCAGTTGCCACCACCGCAAGCTGCTCATTAGTGCACCCTCTATGGCTTTCCTCCCACTGGCCTTACTCTTTGCACCTTGTCGCTTTTGTTTCTGAGAATGATCTGCTAAACAAACCATCTGCAGAAAGGCCGTTGCTCTAGATCAGTTTTTGGGAACCAACCTGTCAGCTGGGCTGCTGTGAGTGCTGCCCTCAAGGCTGCGTGAGACTCTCAAGCTGGGCAAACAGTTTTTAGTACATGTCTGTTTCTCCGGCCAGCCTTGCTGCTGTCATTTGTCTTGCTGACAGCGTCTCCCGTGAGCAAGGAATAACACTGTCTGTGGTTGCAACATACTGTGCACCAGTGGAGCTCTGTGCTGCATGCTCTACATGCAGAAGTTCCTGCAGTCCACACAGTAGCCCTTCAGCCACAGGATGTCACAGATGTGATATTATTACCTCTATTTCATCATAAGCAAAAACTGATGCTAATAGAAGTTATTAGCCACAAGCTCATAGGCAGAGAAAAGGAAAGTTTTAAAAATAGTCTTACTTCCTCCAAGGTCATTTCCAGGATGCCCTGCTGCCTCACACAGAAACAGAAAGCAGACAGAAAAGCTCGTCAGAAAATGGGTGAGAATGTACTTAAATGGAGGCTCTCTTGTGAGTAACACACATGAATTGTGGTTTTTTGTTTTTGTTTTTGTTTTTTTGAGTCAAAGTCTCACTCTGTCACCCAGGCTGGAGTGCAGTGGCACGATCTCGGCTCACTGCAGCCTCCGCCTCCCGGGTTTAAGCAACTCTCCTGCCTCAGCCTCCCGAGTAGCTAGGATTACAGGTGCCTGCCACCGCACCCAGCTAATTTTTATATTTTTAGTAGAGACAGAGTTTCATCATGTTGGCCAGGCCAGTCTCAATCTCCTGACCTCAGGTGACCCACCCACCTCAGCCTCCCAAAGTGCTGGGATTACAGGTGTGAGCCACTGCGCCCGGCCAACACACATGGATTTTGATGCCCTTATTTCTGTTTTCTTGGCTTTGTTTAGCAAAACAGTCCTAGGTAGACAAATAGCAGGATGGAACTGTTTCAGACAGAAAGTGAGCACAGTCAAATGAACTTTTTATGGCTTGACACTGACCACCCAGAATCCAGTGTTCTACTCTAGTCCCTATCTCTCCCTGCCCAGTGTTCTACTCCAGTCCCCATCTCTCCCTGCAAAATTTATTGGATTACTGAATATCCTATACACCAGGCTTTGTGTTGATGGTTACTAGAAGGAGAAAGAAGAGTGGATTTCTGCCTAGAATATGCCAGGTTCCAACTTATTCCTCACTTAAAGGTCTGGTGCTTTACCCCATATCCACAGGTGTTTCTAACTCAGCATGTGCATAAATGGACACATTGTCTTTTTCTCCAAACATCATAAACAGTGTCACCTTCCACCCAGATACCCAAGTCAAAAACCTGGGGATTTTATTAGAGACCTCCCCTGCCTAAGCCCCACAGCCCACTGGGGAAAACAATATATTTACCTTAGCATTCTCGGTGTGTTCCCTCCCCACTCCCAGGGCTGCTCCCATTATTCTGGGCTGCTATAATAGTGCACACAGTGCTCATGTCCTTGAGAAACAGCCCACGGAGTCTGCTTCTGAATTCCTGCTGCCCTGTGCTTCCCACAGCTCCTGGCATTGGTAGTTGCCAGCCTGAGGCCAGGGGAAGCTGGAGAATGCAAGCACTAAAGATTCCTGCATCTCGCTGTGCTGAGATCATTGTCATGAATGAACTCAAAATATTATTCAACAAGAAGGAGACAAACAACATCCAAACTGAAAGGCTTACCTGACACTAGCTTGTAGAAACTGAGAACCAAAATGAGCACGAAAGCCATGGATATTCCTGTGGGTTGATCTCACACCGTGAAAACAGATGACAGCAGGGGTGGACGGATGATTTGGAGGTCAGGCCAGCTGTCTCAGATGCAGGAGCCATGGAGAGGCTCTTCATGAACTGATGTCAAGCTGTGCTTTTCTCCCTAGAGCCTCCCTAAATATGGCTGTATGAATGAGGAGTGTGGGCCCTGGACTTTGAATCACTGCATTTATTGGCAGGTCATAAACATCTATCTCAGAGCAGGGAAACGGTCATCGAAAGAGAGTAGGGTGCACTTGGAGGGACTTTGTTCTGGGTCAAGACTGTGCCCCACATAGGTGGCATAGGAATGCCAGATGCAGAGATATTTTCAGGCTTAGTCTGGCAGGCAGAGCTGCAAGAGAGAATATCTATCCCTGAAAGAGAGATTGGACGGGTGCAGTGGCTCATGCCTGTAATCCCAGCACTTTGAGAAGCCAAGGCAGGTGAATCATGAGGTCAAGAGCTCAAGACCATCCTGGCCAACATGATGAAACCCTGTCTCCACAAAAAATACAAAAATTAGCCAGGCGTGGTGGGACACGCCTGTAGTCCCACCTACTTGGGCAGCTGAAGCAAGAGAATCGCTTGAACTGGGGAGGGGGAGTTTGCAGTGAGCCCAGATCGCACCACTGCCCTCCAACCTGGTGACAGAGTGACACTCTATCTCCAAAAAAAAAAAAAAAAGATAGAAATCATCTCAGCACAGGGCAGTGAGGCAGTGAATTTGCCCAGGCACACAGCCAATGCTCCATGAGACTCATATTTCCTGGCACAGCATGAGGAAATTCTGCCCATCCCTCCCTTGTCTTGAGTTCAGGGACAGGACTCTGATCATGAGGCCAGATGGGGTTGAACTTGCCAGAACAACCAGGACCTTGATCTTCAAGGATCCAAGGTATTGAGAAAGAGACCAAGACGAGGCTTCAGGCCTGGGGGTAAGGCAAAGATGCATTCATTCAGTCATTCGTTAGATGCACTAAGCCAGGACAAACACAGTTAGAGATTACACAGCGATTTCAAGTCTGGGGACATGCACGAAGAATAAGCACTTACTAGATCGAAAGCAGTTTCCACGGAGAGCACTATGAAGGGCAACGAAGGTAAAGAGCAATTTTAAAAAAGGAAACCCCGTGAACTCAGAAATTGCTAATAACACAATTTTAAATAACTAATGGGTCTAAGAGACTAATAATAGAAGTTGAAGGTAATTAGACTAGAAGAAGAATGAAAACACTACATTTAAAGCACTGTATGATGCGTGTAAGGCAGTTCTTACAGAAAGGCTTATCCTTAAGTGCTTATGTTAGGAAAAAAGAAGTCTGAAAATTGGCTGAACAAAGTATCTGAGTTAATCTGAGTTAACTCTTGGATCCTGAAGGTCTCGGGCCACTCGCCCCATCTTTTCTCTCCCTTCACTTTTCTTTTTTTTTCTCACAATCTGTAAACATGTAATCCTGCCTTAAGTACAAAGCCTCTACAAATGCAAAAAAATCAAAGATTACAAGTCATTTTATTTCCGCATACAGTAAGAGCTGAAATGTAAAGAGATCAACTTTAGAAAAACTACACTGAAAAACATGCCACTTTAATAATAATAATAAGACAAAACTGCAAATTAAATCAATAGAAATTAGGTTGATCCATTTATTTTTTAAATACAAGTATAATTTTGGAAGGACTATTTGACAAATTCAGCATTAACTGCCAACTCTATAGACATGTTTAACAACTATGACAACAAAACAAGGCATTTACTCTTGGCCCTTTTAGTACAGGCGAAGTGTCCTATTGCATCACAAGTATTAGTGATGAAGTAACAGATCCAAGGGCATAATATTAAAGAGGTTTTTTTCCAACTGCGATTTGGTTGAAAAATAACATAATATGAATGTATATTAATAACTATCAAGACCACTGGTGATCTGCAGAATACCTAGAGGCCTACCTACTTAGAAGGCTGAAACTAGTAAAACAGTATTAAAATCCGTGTTTTTATTCTTAGATGAACAATGAGAGTGAGATTTCTGATTCCAATTTTATAGTGTGGTGGGGAATTGAGAGGAGATATTGGGGAAGACTGGCAGTGTGTGCTGAGTTAGTGTTGGGAATGTGGCTCAAATTAGTTAATACTCAGATTAGGATATTGTTTTAGAACATTTTAAATGGGTTCTAAATTGTGGCATGTTGAAAAGGATATTAAGGAACAATGATTCATTAGCCCTAAACACAATTTAATGAGTGCCATCAATGGGCTTAAGAAATAAGCAGGGATGGGGGATGGAGAGGCAACATAAGGTGAAAGAGAAAATGGAAAGTGGAAAATATGCTTGAACATTGGAGAATGTGAAAAGTCCACCAAAGAAACTGCTTTCGTTATCACTCAGAAGTGCTCTTCCCATTGGCTACCTGCTCCCGATCACCCAAACACCAGTTTTAGAGCACAGGAGCAGAAACCCCCTTTATCTGCAATTTCACTTTCCGTAGTTCGTTACCCGAGGCAACCTTGGTCCAAACATATTATGTGGAAAATTCCAGAAATAAAAAATTCCAGAAATAAAAATTCCAAAATAAACAATTTAAAATTGTGTTTTAAATCACAAGCCGGCTGGGCATGGTGGCTCATGCCTGTAATCTCAGCACCTTGGGAGGCAGAGGAGGGTGGATCACCTGAGGTCACAAGCTCAAGACCAGCCTGGCCAACATGGTGAAACCCTGTCTCTACTAAAAATACAAAAATTAGTTGGGTGTGGTGGTGGGCGCCTGCATTCCCAGCTGCCTCGGAGACCAAGGCAGGAGAATTGCTTGAACCCAGAGGGCGGAGGCTGCAGTGAGCCAAGGTCTCACCACTGTACTCCAGCCTGGGTGATAGAGCGAGACTACATCTCAAAAACTAATAATAATAATAACATAAAATAAATCACAAGCCATGGAGTGATAAAATCTCATGATCCTCCTGCTCTGTCCTGCCCAGGGTGTGCATCATCCTTTTGTCTTGCTTGTCCACACAGGTTGTGTACAACCTGCCCCTTAGTCGCTTAGTAGCCTCCTTGGTTGTCAGATTGAAAAAACATAGTCTAGAAAGGGTTTAGTACTATCTGAGGTTTCAGGCATCCACTAGGGGTCTTGGAATGCATCTCTTGCAGATAAGGGGAGACTACTGTATTATATTTCAGCTTCCATAAAACTTTACTAATTTGGATTAAGAACACAAGCCTGATTTTGTAAAAAGTATCCATAAATATTCAGAGGTATAGTTTTGTTTCATCAAGTAAAAAGAGCAACTAATTCCAACTGTTGAAGTAGTAACAAGTAAAGGCTTCACCAGGCTTGCCTTGATGAAGAGTTAAGACATATTTTTAGGTCAACAGCACAAGATTATTAAATAACTTGTATGCTACAAACATGCTGCTTCCACTCGTCAAAACAACCCAACAATCCTTACTATTCCAACTTGCTGAGAACCATGTCAGATACTGCCTTCAAGAATGAAATGTTTCTCAAAACTGTTCTATCAAATGTAGTAGCTATTGGACGTAAAACAGGTAATTTATGTCAGACTTTAGTTAGTTTTCATGAAGTATTTATCTCCAACTTCAGTTTATCCCAACATTAATTTATGATAGGACAGTTATTAAAATTAGCCATTTCTCAGACTATAGCTTTGAAATCATAAGAAATGGACAATTAAGCTCACTAGTCGAAATCTTGATTCAAGTGATAATCCAATAGCTTACAAATGTCTCCAATAAACTGAGCTTTGAGGCAGGACAGAAAACAGAAAAATGTAAAACCTCTCTATCCCAATCACCAGTGATGAAGGCTAAGCAATTATACCTGCAAATCCTTAACGACAGGTCTCTCCTACTGAAAAATCCTGAGATTTAAGCACTGTGACTTACAGAAGGCAGGTTGGCTTAATGAGGAAATTCACTTTTAGTAAAAAGACAATCAGCAGTATTTTATTTTAGGCACTTAGCATTTCACAGATCCTCAACACGTTTTGAGGTAGGTCAAATATTAATAGTGTATTTTACAAACAAAACTCACGCAGATGTTTTGTTACTTGACCCAAACCACAGGATCAATTCTGTCACAATCAGGAATAACGTGGCCTCTCTGATCTTCCAGATTAATCTGTTATGTGTGAAGTTAAGGGTAATCACTTGCAAATATTCATGAAAAAAAAAAAAAAAAAAACAAGACTAGATGTAGAAATTCTACTTTGGGATATTTTAAACTTCTTTTTTTTTTTTTTTTTTTTTGAGACGGAGTCTCGCTCTGTCACCGGGGCTGGAATGCAGTTGCTGGTTCTCAGCTCACTGCAAGCTCCACCTCCCAGGTTTACGCCATTCTCCTGCTTCAGCCTCCGAGTAGCTGGGACTACAGGCGCCCACCACCTCGCCCGGCTAGTTTTTTGTATTTTTTTTAGTAGAGACGGGGTTTCACCGTGTTAGCCAGGATAGTCTCGATCTCCTGACCTCGTGATCCGCCCGTCTCGGCCTCCCAAAGTGCTGGGATTACAGGCTTGAGCCACCGCGCCCGGCCTAAACTTCTTAAATTGATCCTATAATGATATATACTTGCTCTCATTACAAATCTATATATAACTGATCTTTACAATTACAAACGAGCACAGGAGTGACTATGTTGCTTTTATGCATTTTAGGGTGAGTAGAGCAGGAAGATAATCAGCCAGCTTTCCCCAGAGCACTAGGCAGCCTTTAACTGAAGGTGCTGTGTTCGAGGCACCATTGACGACGATTTGGGATCACAGGAGAGCAGGTACACTAATGGGAACAGGATTCAGAAAAGATGCCAAAAAGCGGAGGCTCTCTGCAAGTCAAAGGTGAAGAGAAAAATAGTAACATCTCAAGCTACTGATCCTGAGTATCATGGCACGGCACTACAACTGCTTGTGAGAGGACCTCCTACAAGAGTGGTACACTTGTCCCAATAAAGTCTGTTAAAGTTCTTACTAACTAGATAAGCCATGAGTAAAACTAAATTGGTATTTCATTAAAGTGGACATCTATAGAAGCAAATAGCTAAACATTTTTAATATGAGTAAGTTTTACCCGTCATATAAATTCCTCTCATTGTCACAAGCCCAATTCTATTAGCTTGTCATAATTCCTAAAATAATTTACCAAAATTCAGCTCATCTTGATGTAGGTTCTTGAGCCAGTATTCTGTACTGTTTCATCATAAAGTTCCTTTTATTTAAACAATTGTAGAATATTAGTAATAATAAAGGATTAAGAATAGTTAACTTGAGCCTAGGAGTAAGGTTGCAGTGAGCTATGATTGCACTTCTGCACTAGAGCTCAGGTGACAGAGCAAGACCCTAATCTCAAAAAAAAAAAAAAAAAAAAAAAGAGAGAGAGAGAGAGATTAACAACTGAGAAATTAGAAGGAAAACAACATTACTGTGTTATATAAAAGAGTAAGGATATGTTTCTCTATAGAACAAACAACCCAATACCATTTGACTCGAAGAACAAAGGGGAAGAAAAGCAGGTGGCAGGGGGCATGGAATGCAGAGTACTGAAGACTTTAACTCTAGTGTCTCCAAAGTTGAGTGTGGAAGTAAAAAGTTTCTACATTTAAAAAGTTTGTATAAGGCCGGGCGCGGTGGCTCAAGCCTGTAATCCCAGCACTTTGGGAGGCTGAGACGGGCGGATCACGAGGTCAGGAGATCGAGACCCTCCTGGCTAACACGGTGAAACCCCGTCTCTACTAAAAATACAAAAAATTAGCCGGGCGAGGTGGCGGGCGCCTGTGGTCCCAGCCACTCGGGAGGCTGAGGCAGGAGAATGACGTGAACCCAGGAGGCGGAGGTTGCGGTGAGCTGAGATCCGGCCACTGCACTCCAGCCTGGGCGACAGAGCAAGACTCCGTCTCAAAAAAAAAAAAAAAAAAAAAAAAAAAAAAAAAAAGTTTGTATAAATTATATGAATTGTAACTTTCATAAATATCAAAATGAAAGGTTCTGCATAGGACAAAAGCTATTCCGAAGCAACACATCCTATTTGCACAAGGCCACTGAATGTCGTGGATATTAGTAACAAATGAAAAGCTTAAGTCTATGACAGATTGAACTAAGATTTCAGTTTGGTATTCTATAAGCCCGAGATTGTAAACTACTCTTATGATACAAAAGCTATAATGACTTACAGAGTTTTGTGTAGGAACTCTTGTGCTTCTGGTTGGCACATTATCTGCTTTTTAAATACGTGAAATAAATACAGACATTTGTGAGAGGTTGTGCAAAACTATTATATTTACAAAAATGGCACAAAAGTGAATTCAACAGTCAATGCACATGCATACTTCATTCACATCGTCAACAACAAAAGGGTATTCTGACTCTACAGAACTGAGTAAGAATATTAGCTTCAACGGCAGCTGCTAAGCACTAGAGACACATAAGTTACACCAGAATGGGCAAATATTGCCCAAGTAAAATTCTACTGTTAAAGCTGAAACAGGTTTAAGGCCATTCAAGTTCAAGCAGAGACACAAATCTTATGGAGACCCATCTAGTTGCGTTTGAAATATGTGACCTTTCTTCTAACTTGTAGTCCTAAACTTCTGTTTAAGGTAAATACAGAAGAAATCAATACAGTAGAGATTATATTAAATAAGAGTAACATACAAAGCTGTAATTAAGATGAAGTAATGAAAGCCAAAACATTAAAATTTTAAAACTGCTTGTTACTTGTTAGAACCAGTACTACACTTGGAGTTAGGTAATACAAACAATTATTTCCAAGTAGTTTACTAATGTTGCTCTAACACATCCTCTTCTCCAGTGCACTGTTAAACGAATCAAAAACTCTACACAAGTATATTCCACAATAGCAGCACACACTACTGCCACCTGCAAAACTGTCAGTCTCAAATGACTGAATGAATGAAAGAAAATAAAAAGTAGGTAAGTAACATATTAAGGAGAAATCATGGGAATTAGCAGATTCATGCAGTTCAGCTGTTTTAATCAGCTGGCCAGCTTGCTAGCACCAGGGGATGGTTTCCGTTGAGGAAGGTCCTGTGGGGTAGGAATGTGGTCACCAGTGACCTCCGTCTTCTCCGGAGCTGCAGTAGGAAGTTGCTTGCTTTTCATTTTTGCTTTAGCCATGTGTAATTCCCGGAATCAAAATATTTTTGCCCTTTCTGCAATCGTTTCCTTAAGGAATCTGAACCTCCAGGCTTTTGTCCCAGATGAAGATATCTTGCTTTTAATTTTGCTTCTTCAGCTTTCTCTGGACTAGTCACTTTATCTTCCATTTCCTTCTGCTCCTCCGCGGAGGCTGCCTCCAGTTCTTCCGCAGACATAGTGCTCCCTCTGCAGAGGTGAGAGGTGGGGAAAAGATGCGATTAGCAGGTGTCCTGTTGCCACCCGGCCGCTGCCACCGCCGCCTTAGGCCCACCCGCCACCAGGCCCAGCTCTCCCAGCCTCTCCCTTCACTTTTCAAGCAATTTGCATGAGGAGGAAACCTACCCTGAAGGGAACTGTGAGACTGTGGCCGGGGCTACTCCCCTGTGGGCTCTCAAAAGCCTCAGGGCTTGGAATCCACCTCCAACCACTCGCAACTGATATATTACTCTCCAACCCTTGCTCCCTCTTCCCTTCTCTGTCTCTCTCTTCCTCGCGCAGCTCCAGTCTGGGAGGCCCTTTGCTGTTTGCAACTGGAACATGCAATGCTGAACACTAATTCAGCTGAGGGGTAAAACCTGCCTTCCCCTGGCTTTCTCCCGGTACCAGAGAAAGTCCAGCCTGCTGTCCCGGTCCTCGGGGGACCCATGGGACTAAGCTGGAGGAAGCCTTGGGGACGCCCAGTTCCTTCTCAGAAAGAGGACTCGGGGTCTCTGTCTTTTGTCTGGGAACGCTTAGAACTAAACAGACACCCCTGGCTTCCTCTTACCAGTCCACGTGGGTGCCAAACAACCCCACATTCCTGCGTGCTCCCCACTGAACTGTGTCTTCACAACCTCATCAAACTTGGCTTACTGGGGAGCCTAAAGCTAAAGCGTTTAATTTTATGTTGCATCCTGGTCCCAATACAAACTGGATAATAACAGCCAGTGGCCCAAACAGCACCTTTACTTTTCAAATTCTCAGGAACCTTGACGATTTTATCACCAGAAACGGCAAATGGCAAAAGGTTCCCTATATTCAGATTTTCTTCTACCTTAAGCGCCGCCCCCCCTCCTTCTCCACCAGTTCAAAAACTACTCCAACCAGTCAGACCTCCTCTGCCATTCTCCCTCTCTGGGAAGTGGCTGGGCTTGAAGGAATCACTCATGTTCACATCCCCTTCTCCGGGTCTGATTTG
Organism: Piliocolobus tephrosceles; assembly: GCF_002776525.5. Taxonomy (NCBI): domain Eukaryota; kingdom Metazoa; phylum Chordata; class Mammalia; order Primates; family Cercopithecidae; genus Piliocolobus; species Piliocolobus tephrosceles. The sequence continues at coordinate 110,014,126 of NC_045437.1, read as the reverse complement.
CTGCAAATCAAACAGTGTCTGGAATGTTTCCCAAAAATCCCTCCCACTATCACAGGGAATTCCTGCACCTAACCCAATCCTCTAATTTAACTTGGTATAACATTTATATAATTCTAACCTCCGCCCTCACCCCCAGCAAAAAAGAACTCTCAGCTTAATTAAAATTAAATATCCAAGCTATAAGAATACTCAAAAGGCCTTTATGTTTTTCTCTTCATAAATCTTGTTTTCCTAGAAAACGTTTTTTCTCAGTCAACTAAATAACTTTTCTCCACTCTGTCTTACCACTCTTGGTGCATATATAAAAGACCCTAAAATAACTTCTCGTGGCCTGGGACTCCTTGGGAAAACAGAAAAGGCACCACAAATCCCATTTTGGGAAAAATCTGTTTTCTTCATAGAACCCCTGGAAGTAGAGGTGAATAAGGACCTCTCGAAATCTGTCTTTGTCTTTTGGCTACGCTTGTTTATTAGGCCCTGGAAACGGTATTCCTAGCTCTGTTCTTTTTTTTTTTTTTTTTTTTTTTTTTTTTGACAGACGGAGTCTCGCTCTGTCCCCCAGGCTGGAGTGCAGTGGTGCAATCTCGGCTCACTGCAAGCTCCGCCTCCCGGGTTCACGCCATTCTCCTGCCTCAGCCTCCAGAGCAGCTGGGACCACAGGTGTCCGCCACCTCGCCCGGCTAATTTTTTTGTATTTTTTTAGTAGATACGGGATTTCACTGTGTTAGCCAGGATGGTCTCGATCTCCTGACCTCCTGATCTGCTCGCCTCGGCCTCCCAAAGTGCTGGGATTACAAGCGTGAGCCACCTTATGCCAACAGCTATATTGTTGTAATTTAAGAATACTATAACTAGTTTTTAAATTCTGGAGGACCTAGGCAGAGAGAAACACGCTTTAAATCCTATTTACAGTAATATACTTTACTTAGCTATGAAAGTCTGTAACTAGCTTAAGACAAGTTTTCTTGACTCTGAAAAAATAAAATAAGGATTAGCAGTGTTTTAAGCAAAAGGTAAAAACTTGTTTTGGTTTTCTATTAGTTTGGTCCATTTTATTAACTTTTGCTCGATATTTATAAACATTTTAGCTGTCCATGCATTTTGTGCATTTGTTGTTGTTATGATAAACTCACATGTGAGAGCACTGGTTAAAGTCCTGCAGCTTGATTATAAACCACCTTTTGAAAAGAATTAAAGCAAAACAACAATTGTCTGTAAATGACAAAATGTCCAGTTTGGATACAGTTAGAAACACAATTAACAAAGACATTTGGTCATTTTTGTGGCTTACAATAACCCAACATAACAACCTTAATCGTGATGAATAGCGCATATTCAGACACTAACCTTAGACATTTCATACAGTTTTGGAACATATGTTAATATTATTCCCTAAAAATATAACCTATTAGGCGTTGTTTTGGCAATTTTATGTACCTAACATGTTAAATAATCCTGTTTACCATTTGTCCAGATGCTTTAGGAGCCCTTTGCAGGACCTAAAAGTTAGGGGTTAGGAAAGACAATTTTGAGACTAAAGTTTGATTTTAGGAAGCCTGTTAAATATGTTTAAAATTTAAACCATGGCCAGGCGCGGTGGCTCAAGCCTGTAATCCCAGCACTTTGGGAGGCCGAGACGGGCGGATCATGAGGTCAGGAGATCGAGACCATCCTGGCTAACACGGTGAAACCCCGTCTCTACTAAAAATACAAAAAGAAAAAACTAGCCGGGCGAGGTGTCGGGCGCCTGTAGTCCCAGCTACTCGGGAGGCTGAGGCAGGAGAATGGCCTAAACCCGGGAGGCGGAGCTTGCAGTGAGCTGAGATCCGGCCACTGCACTCCAGCCTGGGCGACAGAGCTAGACTCTGTCTCAAAAAAAACTTTGTTTCATAGAATGAATTTGAGATAAGACTTTTTGAAGCCAAACCCAGCCATGGATTTGTACTATTAAACACCTTTGAGTCAGCAGAATTCCTTTCCTCTTGAGGTTTTAAGATAACTTGGGGTTCCTGGCCTGTGAGAAAATGATATTCTTTACTTACCACAGGTCAGAAACCCTGTACAAGGGCTGTGTACACAGAATATGAGGCCAGCTTCCAAGGGCTATCTTGGCTTCATAAGTCAAGTTTGATTCCTTAAAGTAGACCACACCATTCCAGTCAAAGTCTTGGCAAAATAACCAGTTTCTCCAATTGTGTTTTGTTACAAAAGAAAACAACTTCTTTTTTTGGGGGTGGGGGGGACAGAGTTTTGCTCTTGTTGCTCAGGCTGGAGTACAATGGCGTGATCTTGGCTCACCACAACCTCTGCCTCCCAGGTTCGAGGGATTCTCCTGCCTCAGCCTCCTAAGTAGCTGGGATTACAGACACCCATCACCACGACCAGCAAATTTTGTATTTTTACTAGAGACGAGGTTTCTCCATGTTTATCAGGCTGGTCTCAAACTCCCGACCTCAGGTGATCCATCTGCCTCCACCTCCCAAAGTGCTGGGATTACAGGCATGAGCCACCTTGCCCGGCCAGAAAACAGATTTTTTGGGTTTTTTTTGAGACAGAGTCTGGCTCAGTTGCCCAGGCTGGAGTGCAGTGGCACGATCTCGGTTCACTGCAACCTCCATTCCCCAGGTTCACGCCATTCTCCTGCCTCAGCTTCCAGAGCAGTTGGGACCACAGGCGTCCGCAACCTCGCCCGGCTAATTTTTTTGTATTTTTTTAGTAGATACGGGATTTCACTGTGTTAGCCAGGATGGTCTCGATCTCCTGACCTCGTGATCTGCTCGCCTCGGCCTCCCAAAGTGCTGGGATTACAGGCGTGAGCCACCTTATGCAAACAACTATATTGTTGTAATTTAAGAATACTACAACTAGTTTTTAAATTCTGGAGGACCTAGGCAGAGAGAAACACGCTTTAAATCCTATTTACAGTAATATACTTTACTTAGCTATGAAAGTCTGTAGGTAGCTTAAGACAAGTTTTCTTGACTCTGAAAAAATAAAGGTTAGCAGTGTTTTAAGCAAAAAAAAAATTGGATTATTTGCTTTATTGTTATTGAGTGTTATTTCCTTATGTATCTTGAGTACTAAAGTCTTATAAGATATATGGCTTGCAAATATTTTCTCCCAATTGATGGGCTACCTATTTACTTTGTTGATTGCTTCCTTTGGCATGCAGAAGCTTTGTAGTTTGATGTAATGCCACTTATTTGTTTTAGCTTTTATTGCTTCTGCTTTTGGTGAATTATTTTTTAAAAAATCATTTTCAGACTAATGTTAAGAAATTTTCCTTCTTAGAATTTAAATATTTTGAGGTATTATTTTTTAAGCGTTTAGTCCATTTTGAGTTTATTTTTGTGTATGGTGTAAGATGGGGTCAAATTTCTTTTGTGGGTGGATGTCCAGTTTTACCCACATCAGTTATTGAAGAGGCTATCAATTTCCCATTTTGTCTTCTTGGTGAACTTATTGACAATTAACTGGCCATACGTGCTTGGGTGTATTTATGAGCTCCTTATTTTGTTCCATTGGTCTATGTGTTGACTTTTATGCCAGAAGCATTCTGTTTGATTTCTATAGCTTTGCCATAAATTTTGAAGTCAGGAAGTATGATGCTCCAACCTTATTTTTCTTTCTTAATATTATTTTGATATTTAAAACTTTTTGTGGGTTTATACAAATTTTAGTATGTTTTTGTTTCTGTGGAAAATGCCATTAAAATTTCTATATAGTGTTAAATCTATCGATCATTTAGGATATATAGAAATTTTAACAGTATTAATTCTTCCAAACCAAAACACAGGATATCTTTCTATTTATTTACTTATTTATTGAGAGAAGGTCTCACTCTGTCACCCATGCTGGAGTGCAGTGGTGTAACCATAGCTCATGGAACCCTCAAATTCCTGGTCTCAAGTGATCCTCCCTCCTCAACCTCCCGCGTAGCTGGAACTACAGGCCTGTGCCACAATGCCTGACTAATATTTTAGGATTTTTTTTTTGTAGAGATGGGGTCTTCTTTCCGTTTATGAATGTCCTCTTTAATTTCTTTCATCAATGTTTTATAGTTTTCAGTATACAGATCTTTTACCTGAACCAGGCATGGTGATTCACACCTGTAATCCCAACAATTTGGGAGGTCACTTGAGGCCAGGAGCTTAAGACCAGTCTGGGCAACATAGCAAGACCCCATCTCTAAAAAAAACATTTTTTTGAAAAGGTGGTACGGATGTTTTATTTCCCTTGTTAGATTTATTTGTAAGTATGTTCTGTTTTGTAGCTTTTGTAAATGGTATTGTTTTCTTGACTTCCTTTTTAGATATTTCTTTGTTAGTGTATAGAACAAGCTGATTTTTATATTGATTTCATATCTTGTAACTTTACTGAATTTATTTTTATTGCTAAAAAGTTTTTTTGGTGGAGCATTTACAGTTTTCTAAGAAAAGGATCATATTATATGCAAACAGAGACACTTTTACTTCTTCCTTTCCGATTTGTATGGCTTTTCTTTCTTTTTCTTGTCTGATTACTCTTGCTAGTACTTTCAGTACCATGTTAAATAGAAGTGGCAAGTGGGAACATCCTTTTCTTTCACCAGACCTTAGCAGAAGCTTTCAGTTTCCCTCATTGATAATGGGATTCATCATAAATGGCCTTTATTATGTTGAGGAAATTTCCTGCCATCTTTATTTGTTTGGGCTGCAATAACAAAATCCCTTACAATAAGAAATTATAAACATGAAAAATTTATTGCTCGCAGTTCTGGAGGCTGACAAGTCCAAGATCAAAGCACTAGCCGATTGTCTGGTGAGAGCTTGTTCTCTGTTTCAAGATGGCATCTTCTTATTCTTACATGGTAGAAGGATGAACAAGCTGTTTTAGGCCCTTTTACAAAGGCACTAATCCCATTTTTGAGGGAGAAACCCTCCTGACTTAATCATCTCCTAAAGCCCACATCTCTTAATACTATTGCATTGGGGTTTAGGTTTCAACATATAAACTTTAGAAACACAAACATTCATACCACAGCATCTTCTATATCTATTTTCCTTGGATTTTTTTTAACCATGAAAGGATATTAAACTTCATCAAATGTGCTTATTGGATCTATAGAGATGATCATGTGGTTTTAATCTTTCATTCTCTTAATGTGGTTTATCATATTCTTTGCACATATTAAACCAACCTTGTATTCCAATAATAAATCTCACTTGGTCATGGTGTATAAACTTTTTGATGTGTTGTTGAATTTGGTTTGCTAGCAATTTATCAAAGATATTTTGCATGTATGTTAATCAGAGATATTGGCCTATAGTTTTCTTTTCTTGGGGTGTCTTTGGTTTTGGTATTAGAGTGCTGCTGGACTCATATATAAGTTGGAAGCATTTCCTCTACTTTTATTTTTTGGAAAAGTTTAAGAAGGATTGGTGTTATTTCTTCTTTGAATGTTTGGTAGAATTCAGTTGTGAAGCCAATTGGTCCTGGATTTTTCTCTGCTGGGAGGCATTTTATTACTACTTTAATCTCTTTGTAATTGGTATATTCAGGCTTTCCATTTCTTCTTGGTTCAGCCTTAGTAGGTTGTATGTTTCTAGGAATTTACCAATTTCCTCTATGTCATCCAATTTGTTGGCATATAATTGTTCATAATAGTCTCTTACGATCCTTTTTATTTCTGAGTGATCTGTTGTAATGACTCCTCTTTAATTCTGCTTTTGTTTCTTTACTCTTTTTTTCTTAGTATAGCTAAGAGTTTGCCAATTTTATTCTTTTCTAAAAAACAATGTTTATTTTTGGTATTTTTCTATAGTTTTTCTACTTTCCATTTGATTTGTTTCTATTCTAATCCCTATTATTTTCTCCTTTTGCCAGCTTTGGCTTAGCTGCTGCTGCTTTTTCTAGTTCTGTGATGTATACAGTTAGGTTGTTTATTTGATATCTTTCCACTTCTTAAATTTAGGCATTTATCACTACAAACTTTCTTCGTATTACTGCTTTTATTGCATCCCATAACTTTTAGCATGTTTCTTCAAGATGTATTTAAAATTTGCTTTTTGATCCAGTAGTTTTTAAGAGTATGTTAGTTTCCATGTATTTGTGAATTGTCCCCCTTTCTTGTTGTTATTGATTTCTAGTTCCACTTCATTGTGGTCAGAAAAGATACTTCATATAATTTTGATCTCCTTAAACTGGTTAAAACTTGTTTTGTGGCTTAACATGTGATGTATTTTGGAGAACGTTCCTTGTACACTTAAAAAGAATGTGTATTCTGCTGTTGGGTGAAAAGTTCTGTACAAGTCTGTTAAGCCCATTTGGCTAAGTGTTGTTCAAGTTCACTATTTCTTGATTTTCTGCCTGGATGTTCAATTTAGTATTGAAAGTGGAGTGTTAACGTTTCTTATCATTATCCTGCTGTCAATTTCTCCTTTTTTCTCTCTCAATATTAACTTTAGGTGCTGTAAAGTTGGATGCATATACGTTTACAATTATTCTATCTTCCTATTGAATTCACCCTTTTATCATTATATAATAACCTTCTTTGTCTCTAGGGACAACTTTTGACTGAAGTTTACTTTGTCTTTACTAAATACCCAGTTTACTAAGTGGCTATATATGTATAGCCACTCCTATTTTCTTTTGATCACCATTTACATGGTAACATATTCCTCCTATCTAACTGAAATTTTGTACTCCTTGGCAAACATCTCCCTATTGCCTCCCCTGCTCCCAGCCTCTGGTAATCACCATTCTACTCTGCTTCTATGAGTTAAGCATTTTGCATTCCACATATAATTAAGAGCATGCAATATTTGTCTTTCTGGACCTGGCTTCTTTCATTTAGCATAATGTTCTCCAGATTCCTCCATGTTGTCACAAATAAGAGGGTTATTTTCTTTCTAAAAATTAGTAGTGGCTCAATCAGTCGCTCTCTGCGTGCCAGGCGCTTGGGAAGGGGTGGCTCCTCTGGTGCCCAGCGTAAGACATGGTGGAGGCGATGGATTTGGGCAAAACCCCAACGGGCCCAACCATTCCTCAACTCTGTTCGCGAGGGAGGACGGCAGCTCCATGTCCTTCTACGAGCGGCCCAGCTCCGCCAAGCAGCGGCTGCACCCAGGGCGGGGTGCGGGAGCCCGCGGAGGCCACGGGTGGCTTTGCCAGCGCAGTATGTCCTGGCTGCATGGAAGGCTGCAGCGGCCGGGGCGGGCGGCCTATCGCTGGGCCCTACCTGGGCGGCCCACCCGGACATACAGGCAGTGCAGGGCCCTGGCCGAGCGCGCCGCCGAGCCCGAGCCGTAACTACTCGCGGGGACGCCTTCACGGACGCGGGCGACGTGGCCTTTCGGGCCTACGTGAAGGAAAATGCCCGCTCGCCCCGTTCGGTCGCGGGCTACAGGTCCCGAGCCCTGTCCCTCGGGGAGACAGCTGAGGCCCGGCGAGAATTTGAGCGCGGTGCTGGCGGCCAGTAGTGCTGGGGGACCCGGCGCATCCTCTGCACCTGCGGGCCTCGGTCCTAAGCCCCTCATTGCCCCGGGCCGGCGGCGCCAGCCGAGCCCACGCCCACCCCACCCCACCCGGAACTCACGCCCACGCCCACCCGGAACTCATTGACCGGGCTGGCGGCGCCAGCCCAGCCCACGCCCACCCCTCCCCCCCGGAACTCATGCCCACGCTCATCCGGAACTCATTGACCGGGCTGGCGGCCCCAGCCGAGCCCACGCCCACCCCACCCGGAACTCACGCCCACGCCCCCCCGGAACTCATTGACCGGGCTGGCGGCGCCAGCCGAGCCCATGCCCACCCCACCCGGAACTCGCGCTGGGCCGCTAGCACGCCGCGCAACCCAGCTTCCCGCCCGCGCCTCTCCCTCCGCACCTCCCCGCAAGCAGAGGGAGCCGGCTCCAACCTCGGCGAACCCAGAGAGGGGCTCCCACAGTGCCGTGGCGGGCTGAAGGGCTCCTCAAGCACCGCCAGAGTGGACGCCAAGGCTGAGGAGGCACTGAGAGCGAGGGCTGCTAGCATGTTGTCACCTCTCACTATGAAATAACAACTTCTGGAAATGAAGAATAATGTGTGAAGAATAAATTACCATTGGTGGGGGGGGGCGCGGGGGAGAGCCAAACAGAAGTAGAAAAAGTAGTAGCCAGCGCACCAGTGTTATCTACAGTGTAGATTATACCTTTTCTACCTGACCAGGTCTCTTAGGTCCTGTCTCTGAGTAAATATTTTTAACACTAAAGTGATTACAAATGAAAGAGTGGCCAATAAAGTGACTACTCTCCTCAGGGCTTTGAACCAGTTGGGATAATGTGGTAAGAGAAAAAGTTCAATGTGTAATGCTCTCCCCATTACCTATTACTGTGACTGTGGCTTCACTGAGTGTTTAAGAAATAAGGCAAACTACGAAAACACAACAGGAACTGTACTATTAGCTAAATTAAGGAAGTTGGGTTTGGCTGGACTGCCTTCTGGTAGAGCAAAACCCCCTCTGACCACCACAAGAAGGATAGGAAACTAACTCCATCTGAGTAAAAGCTAATATGGGAATATAAAAGTCTTTGTCATCAGCAGGACCAGTGGTGAAGCAATGAAGGGGATTAGTCCTGCCAGAGTTACCTATAATGCTGGCTTTGGGCTGTCAGGCAGGTACATGATGGTGCTTGGTGGCCTGGCTGAAAGTACTGCTTACTTCCGCTTCTTTTTAAAGCTGCAGGGGGATGTGTGATAGCATAGTGTCTTGCTCATATACACTGGAAATGATGTGAAAAGCCAAGGCCTTGGAAACAAAGGGGGAAAAGTACTGCTGGAGAGACATCTTGAGAGAATTATATCTGTTCCTCTGCTGGCTCCTAGTGCCACTGCAAAAGAGTGTTTAAACATCTTAGAAGATGCTAAACTTCAGGATGAAGTGAAACATACTGGGCCCTATTGAAAGTCTTTTTCAGGAGGATGTCAGGCAGTTCTGATTAACGTATTGTTACAGCTAAGTGGAGGCATTGAATAGAAGCAGGTTTTTGTCAGCATCTCGCAGAGAGATGGAAAACTGAGCTGAAAGAACAGTCCAGGACTACCCAGAAAGGCACTTCCTACATGTGGGTTAAGAGCCCTGATTTTGAAATACATACAACAATGTGTGATGATACTCCGCCCATGCCTGAGGAAGACAGAAACACAGCAGGAGCAGAAAGGTAAGAATGGGAAAGAGGAGGAGGGGGGAGAGGCAGAGAAGGAGGGGGACTTCCAGGGGTGGGAGCTGCCATTACGATCATTCGGCAGTTAATGGAAGAAATTAACTTGGATCTACCAACAGTTACACAGGCCTTCTTAAAAACTATTGGTGAGTTGGAGGCTACTTCTTCCTTCTTAGCATCTGGTCAGAGAGCTGATAGATACCCCATTTGGTCCCGACAAGATGACATAGATCTGCAAAAAGATGAGGATACCAGAGATGCATTGGTCAAAAAACTTGGTGCTTAGAATGTAGCTCAGAGGATTGTGTTTTAAAAGAAATAATTGGCAAGATAAAGAGAAAAAAAAAAAGTTGTAGCAGATGAAGTGGTTTAAAAAAGAAATTGTGACCATTGAACTTTAGAGAGTTCTTGCATTAGAACTGGCACTTACCTTCTGACCAATGCTGCCATTGCTGTGAGAGTCCTAGATTTTGTAGCCAAGCAGAGTTGTATAGGGGGGATAAAAAGAAAAGAAATTGAATATACTTAGAGCTCTCCTTGGCAAGGGTCAATGTGTTTATGAAAGGAAAATCTAAACCAGAGAGGAGTTGGTCCTCAGCAGTAATCCTTTGCTGGAATGAACCCTTGCTATATTAGTGACAGAGTCAAAGGAAATTTAGGAGACATAGGCCATTTTAGGCAGCAGAAGTGATCTCCTTTCTTTCGGCAGAAGCTCCTTGAAACTGTGACAGATTCCGTATCAAGAATCTGGAAATATGGGTAGATTTCATTATGAGGCCTTGAACATGAATTATCTCCAAACCCAGTGAGCTCTGATTTATTGTCTGCTTTGAAAAATCCCATATTCATTTTGCTAACTTGGTATTTGGGGACACTGCTCCTTGGCTGTTCTTTTCTTTGAGCCCTTCTCAGTCACGTCTGTAGGGTGTCTTTCTTTACCTACCACTCAGTTTTGTTTAAAACACACATACAACCCTAGAGAATCTCAAGAATAATCTTACTCCATTAATAATAATGTGTTTTTATTTATTGAGCATAGTTTGTGCTAAGTGTTGTATCAGATTTAAAAATTAGTGCATTGACCCCACTTCATTTTTTGTTTGTTTGTTTTTTCGTTTTGAGATGGAGTTTTGCTCTTGTTGCCCAGGCTGGAGTGCAGTGGCACAATCTCAGCTCACTGCAAACTCCGCCTCCCAGTTTCAAGTGATCCTTCTGCCTCACCTTCCCAAGTACCTGGGATTACAGGTGCACACCACCACGCCCAGGTAATTTTTGTATTTTTAGTACAGACAGGGTTTCACCTTGTTGGCCAGGCTGGTCTCAACCTCCTGACCTCAGGTAATCCACCTGCCTTGGCCTCCCAAAGTGCTGGGATTACGGGTGTGAGCCACCACGCCCAGCCTGACTCTACTTTGTTTTTTGCTGTTTACTGAAAATTAATATAACTTTGTATTTGAAAAAAATTGAACAATGTTCCATTGTGTATATATACCACATTTTCTTCCTCCATTCATCCACTGATGGATGCATAGGTTGACTCCATATCTTAGTTCTTGTGAATAATTCTGCAGTGAACATGGGACAGCACATATCTCTTTAGCACATTGATTTCAGTCTTTTGATGTTTACTCAGTAGGGGGATTACTAGATAATACGGTATTTCTATTTTTAGTCTTTGAGGAACTTCCATACTGTTTTAGATAATGGCTATACTAATTTACACTCCCACCATTAGTGTACAGGATTCGTAGTTTTGTCAACACTTGTTACTTTTGTCTTTTTGATGATAGCCATTCTATTAGCTATGAAGTAATATCTTCTTGTAGTTTTAATTCTTATTTCCCTGATGATTAGTGATGTTGAATATTTTTAAATGAAACTATTGGACATTTATGTGTTTTTTGAGAAATGTCTCCTCAGGTTCTTTGCCCATTTTACAACCGTGTTATTTTTCTAACTACTGAGTTTTTAAGTTCCTTATAAATTTTGGATATTATCCTCTTATCAGATATATGGTTTGCAAATATTACTCTTACTCTACAGGTTGTCTCTTCACTTTGTCAATTGTTTACTTCACTGTGGGAAGCATTTTAGTTTAATGCTATTCCGTCTGTATTTTTGCTTTCATTGCCTGTGCTTTGTGGGTGATACTCAAAAAATAATTACTCAGGTCTATGTCGTGGAGCTTTTACCTTCTTTTTTTCTAGTACCTTTACAGTTTCAGGTCTTATATTTAAGTCTTTAGTCTATTTTGAGTTTAGTTTTGTACATGATGTGAGATAAGTTTTTAAATTCTTTCTTCTGCATGCGGGTATCCAGTTTTTCCAAGATCATTCATTGAGGAGACTGTTCTTTCCCTGTTGTGTGTTCTATACATCTTGACTAATCATCAATTGTTTACAAATTCATGGATGTTTACTGGACTCTGTATCCTGCTTCTTTGGTTGACATGTCTGTTTTTATGCCAGAAACGTGATGTTTTGATTACTATAGCTTTGTAGTATATATTTAAGTCTGGTAATGTGATGTCTCTGGCTTTGTTGGTTTTGGTCAAGATTGCTTTGGCTATTTGGGGTGTTTTGTGGTTCCATGTAAATTTTAAGATTTTTTTTCTAATTATGTGAAAAATATTATTAAAATTTTGACAGGGATTCTATTGAATCTGTAGATTGTTTAAGGATAGTATGGACATTTTAATATTACATCTTCTGATTCATGAACATGGAATAACTTTGTGTTTTTACCAATTTCTTTATCAATGTTTTGTAGTTTTCTGCATATAGATCTTTCATCATCTTAAATAAATTTACTCCTAAGTATTATTTTTTTGTAGCTATTGTAAATGGGATTATTTATTAATTTCCTTTTTGGATAATTTGTTAGTGTACAGGAACGCTACTGATCTTTACAATATGATTTGGTTTCCTACAACTTCACTGAATTAGTTTATCAGTTATAACAGGTTTTGGTGGAGTGTTTAGGTATTGCTATATAAAATATCATGTTGTCAGCAAACAGACAATTGCATTCCTTCCTTTCCAATTAAGATACCCTTTATTTCTTATTCTTGCCTAATTCCTCTGGCTAGAACATCTAGTACTATGTTGAAAAGAAGTGGAAAGAGTGGGTATTCTTGTTTTGTCCTTGATTATTGAGGAAAAGCTTTCAACTTTTCACCATTGAATATGTTGTTAGATGTGGGCTTGTTATGTATGACCTTTATTATGTTAAGATACATTTCTTCCATACCTAATTTGTTGAAAGTTTTTATGGTGGAAAAAAGTGTTGAATTTTGTAAAGTGCATTTTCTGCATCCATTGAGATGATCATATGGTGTTTGTCCTTTGTTTTGTTAATGTGATGTGTCACATTTATTGATTTACATATGTTGAATCATTCTTGCATGCCTAGGATAAATCTCACTTGATTACAGTGAATGATCTTCTTAGTTTTGTTAATTTCAGGTCGCTAGTATTTTGTTGAGGAGTTTTGCATATTTGTTCTTCAGGAATAGTGGCCTGACCCTGTGTATCCAGTCCCAGGTTAGCCACTGAAGCCCCAGGACCCAAGCCAGCCATCTCAAACCTAGCCAGTAGCTTAGCATGGATACATTTAGCCTGAAGACCAACACGAGTGGACACACAGGCTCTAGGACAGCTACTGTGGCTTCAGTGGCAAGGCCAGCACTGACAATCCTAGGCCCCAGGCCAGTTCCTGCAGAGTCAGGCTCCATGCCATCCTAAGTACTAAGATGTTCTCAGGCTCTAGACCAGTCTCAGCTGCTCCATGACCTAGAGCCTGCTCTAGCAGACTCAAGGTGCAGGGACATTAGACTCCAGTGACAGGAAGGATTCTGTGAATTGAAGTTCTAAGACCACGCCTGAAAACAAAGGCTTTGGGCCAGCCACCATGGATTCCAACTCCAAGGACATTTTACTGGTCTCAGTTGCCAGGTAAGTTCCAGAACAGAGCCAGCTCTTTTGGGCGCAGGTTCCCGGCCCATTCCAGTGGATCCAGGTACCAGAGCCATCCTTGTGTCTATCTAGCCCCTGCAGACTGAGGCTCAAGGCCCACCCCAGCACCAGGTCATCCCTGTGGATCTAGACCTTAGGCAGCCCCAGCAGATACAGGGTCACCCTCATAGACACAGCCTCTAGGCCCATCCCCACAGACTCAATCAATAGGTCTACCCAAGGGGATCCAGGCTTCAGGCCAAACCCACAGACCCAGAAGTCAGTTCTTCCCACCTGCTGACTCAGGCACCAGGCTGGCCTGCCAAAGGACTCTTGCAGCAACACTGACCTCAGACAGAGAGCCCTGCTAGAATCTCTAGATGAAATGATTGGTGAAAATGCTTCCCAGACAAATCCAGTCTGCAAAGACTGGAATAATCCTTACTTTGTCAAATGTGCAGATATCAACATAAAGCAAAAAGAAACAGGGAAAACTAAAGAGATATAATACTACTAAAGGAATACAATAAATCCCCAGTGCCAAATGCCAAACAAATGAGGATATACAAACTTCCTGACAAGATACTTAAAATAATAGTTTTAAGGAAGCTCAGTGAGCTTCAAGAAAATAGAAACAATTCAATGAAATCATAAAAATGATAAATGACCAAAATTAGAAATTTAATAGATATTTAAATTATTTTAAAAATCAAACAGATATTCTGGAGTTGAAAAATACAATTAATGAAATTTAAAAATGCAGTAAAGAGTATCAGTAGCAGAACTGATCAAACAGAGGAAAGAATATGTGAACTCTAAGACAGGTTATTTGAAAATATGCAATCAGAGGAGGAAAATAGTATAAAAGGAATGGAGAAAGTTTATAAGACCTATGGAATGGTATCAAAAGAACAAATGTTTGAATTATAGGAGTTTGTGAGGAGCAGAGAAAGATAAAGGGATAGAAAGAGTAAAGAAATAACAGCAGAAAACTTTCCAAATATGATAAAAGCTATAGCTATCCCGATACAAGAATATCAAAGGTCTTCAATAAGTTTCAATCCAGACCAAAAATATAGCAAGACATTATAACACAACTGTAATAAGTGAAGAACAAAGAGAGAATCCTGAAACTAAGATAAAATAAGTAAGTAACATATATGGTAGTTTGAATGAGGCTTGGATCCATCAGCAGATTTCTCAACAGAGAATGTGGGATGATATAGTCAAAGTGCTGAAGCAGACAGACCAACAACAACAAAAACTACCTATCAAGAATAATGTACAAGGAAAATTATATTTTAGAAATGAAGGAGAAATTGAAACAAGTAAAAGCTGGGGAAAGACCAAGATGGCTGACTACAGGCACCCAGCACTCACCTCCTCCACAAGGAAGAACCAAAACAGCAAGTAGGTAATCACACATTGAATATAGCATGTAGAGAAAAAATGCTGGAATCCAGAAGGGAAGCAACTGGAACATTCTGAGGCATGAAAGCTTGAGATGGCAGCACAGAGAGGGAAGTGAGGCATCCAGTCAGATTAGCTCAGAGCCAGGAGGGACTCCCATTGGAGGAAAAGGCAAGTGAGAGATCCTCAGCAGTCCACATGCCAGAGTCCTGTAGTACATGCTACAGGAAAGCCCCTCAGCCCTCAAAGGCCCTGAGTAGTATAGGGATTTGCTGGGTCCATGTTACTGCACTGTTCCATGGAAGGAGTTCATGCAGTGTTACATCCCCAGGATCCAATCAACTGCAGCATGACATCATTTTGAGAACAGACCCAACACAAGACAACATTCTGCACCATGGCTTAATAGCCCCTGCATCTCCACATCCCTGGGGTCCCACTAGCATCCTCTCATATCCACCCAGAAGTCTGCAGCATCAGAGCATTAGCTGGACCCAGATGTCCAGTAAATCTGAACCCATGAGCACTCTAAACCTGGACAGCAGGCATTCCTGCACATCAGAGAGTCTGTGCTCAGAACATAGAGAATGGAAATATGCACTCCCCAGAACTTGAGAGCCGCCTTCTTGGGTCCACCACCACAAACAGTTACTCTGTTCCCTTCAGTAATTATGTAAATAAAGTTTATATGCTATTTTTAATTTTTAGTTATTTCTTTATAGTTAAACAGTTAATCTTTCAAGAAAAAAATGAAATAACTCAGAAAAAAAATCAAAGAATGAAGAAATCCTATATGACATATGGGACACAATCAAGTGAACAAAAACTCAAATTTTGGGAGTTCCAGAAGGTACAAACATGACAAAAGGCATAGAAAACCAATTTAAAGATAATAGCTGAAAAGTTCCCATGTCTTCAAAGAGATGAAGGCATTCACATGTGGGAAGATCAAAGAATCCCAAATAGACCAAAACCGAAATGTCTTCTCTGAGGCACATTATCCTCAAATTGTCAAGAGTCAAAGACAATGAAAGAATTGTAAAAACATCAAGAGGAAAGCATCAAGTCACATGAATCTCCATCAGATTAACAGTATATTTCTCAGCAAAAACCTCTAGGCCAAGAGAGAATGAGATAATATATTCAAAGCCCTGAAAGAAAAAGAAAAAACTGTCAAGCAAGAATACGATACCT
The DNA here is from genome assembly GCF_002776525.5 of Piliocolobus tephrosceles. Lineage (NCBI taxonomy): Eukaryota > Metazoa > Chordata > Mammalia > Primates > Cercopithecidae > Piliocolobus > Piliocolobus tephrosceles. Next base: position 109,998,387 of record NC_045437.1, on the reverse strand, counting down.
AGCAAAGTTATCGTTCAGAAATGAAAGAGAAATAGCCTTTCCCAGAACAACAAAATCTGAGTGAATTTATTATCACTAGACCAGGCCTTCAGGAAATGCTTAAAGGATTCCTGCGTCTAGAAGTGAAAGGATGATATCTCCCATCATGAAAACACACAAAAGTATGAAACTCACTGGAAGAAGCAGATAAGAAACTCACTGGAAGAACAAATAAGAAAAAGAAAGGAATCAAATGTCATCACTATAGAAAGCCATCAAATTGCAAAGATAAGCAGTAAGAGAATAAGAAAGGAACAAGGATATACAAAACAATTAGAAGGCAATTAACAGAATAATAAGAAGTCGTTATCAATAACAGCCTTGAAAGTAAACATTAAATCCCATAATTAAAATTAAAAGTTTTTTTCTCCAAGATGGTGGATTAGAGGCATTGTTAGCATGCCTCTCCTACTTAGAAAAACAAAATAGTGTCTAGACATACACACTGTGAATTTTTTTCTAGTAAGCAGGCAAGAACTTAACAGGAAAACTGAAAGAAACCACAAACTCTTTGAAAGAAGTGGCAGACTGCAGCCTACACAATGAGTCAGGCAGAAAACTGTAAGTCCTCAAAGTGTGAGGGGGGATAAAGTGCCCCCAAGATATACACTACCACTGAGGAACCTGACAATACAGGCCATGGGGGAAGGCCTTAACTCTATCCAGCCCTGAAACCGGTTTAGGGAGTAGTGGGGAACAAAAAATTAGAATAACCAGCACAGGAGAGCCTTGCATGCATTCCCAGTCTCCAGTGCGGACCAAGGAAGCCATTCCTGATCCTACCTCCCAGGGGACCTCACAGAAGTCAACCAGCTCATTCAGGCAGCAGTTACAGGTTAAGAGAAACTTTTAACTAAAATTGATAATATTCTCTCGAGTGGAATGAACTTCCTTTGCCAGAAGTAGGAAGTGAGTGGAAAGCGTGCTGCATCCGTGAGTGCAGAAGCTGGGCACCCTGGCTTTCCTGGCAGACCGGGAGGGGCAATGGCCTAAGTGCCACAGTTGCTGTCTCTGCCAGAAAGGCTTATGGCCTGGAGCAGTTTTGAGTTCTGAGCAAAAACTGCCTGAAACTTAGCTAGCCACTGCTAGTGGAACACCGTGGGCATGAGATCTGCCTTGCCAAGTACGTGGGGACTGGGTGGGGCTTACTGCCACCTGCTACTCCCCACTCCCTGTGTAAACTCTTCTGTGCAATAGAGGCAGCTGCACCCCTTCCTAGAACGTTGCCCCAGTGGCAAGAGAACCACCCTTAACCCCAACAAGAGCCACTGTTTTTCTTGCATGTGGAGAGCCAGCACGTGGACCCACCTGACCCAGCCTCCACCTGGTTTTGCCACTCCACCTACCCTGGTAGCTTTATACAAAGGATGGAAACTTTTGGGAATTCTATGGCCCCTCCCATTGCCTGAGACACCAGAGTACCTCCCCTGGGTAACATAAGGCAAGCATAAATCCCCCTGCTACTACTGCAGCTGGTGCTCTTTTCCAAGCAACACCTCCAAGCTAGAGGCCAACTGACACAGTCCATTACAGCAGCTCCAGGTAGAGTAACAGAGCACCAAGGAAGAAGAAAACCTGTGTGTAACCTCAGCTGTCACCATTTCCTGCAGTGTCCTGACTAACCAGTGGATCCTAGTCTGTCCAGGTGACCAGTTCATTACTATTATAACCATCATTTGAGAAAGCCAACATACTAAGGCTATTTATAACGAAGGAATCTCAGAGTCTACGTTACTCCCCTGCCACCCTCATCAGAGCTGGTGCTGGTACCCATTGCTGGGAGACTTGGGGACAGATTACATCACTGATGACTTTACTGACAAATTCTACCAAACTTCAAAATAAAAATTAATACCATTTCTACTCAAACTATTCACAAAAGTTGTAGAGGCAGGATCTCTCCTTAACTCATTCTATGTGGCCAGCATTGCCCTCATACCAAAGCTAGGCAAAGACACAACAAAAAGAGAAAACTACAAGCCAATATTGTGAATGAACATAGATGCAAAAATACTAGCAAACCAACTCCAACAACACATCAAAAAGACAACACACCATGATCAAGTGGAATTTATCCCAGGGATGCAAGGATGGATTAATACACACAGATCAATAAATGGGATACACCACATGAACAGAATGAAGGACAAAAACCATATGATCATCTCAATAGACTCAGAAGTAGTATTTTATGCAATTTAACATGCCTTCATGATGAAACTGGATATACAAGGAAAATACCTCAACACAATAAAGACCATGTATGACAAATCCACAGCTAACATCATACTTACTGGGAAAAAAACCTGAACGCCTTTCTTCTAAGATCTGGAAGAAGAGAGAGGTGTCCACTTTCAATACTTTTATTCAGCATAGTACTGGAAGCCCTAGCAAGAGCAATTAGGCGAGAGAAAGAAATAAAGTCCATTCAAATTGGAAAGGAAGAAGTTAAATCGTTCTTGTTTGCAAATGACATAATCTTTTTTTTTTTTTTTTTTTTTTTTTTTTTTTTTTTTTGAGACGGAGTCTCGCTCTGTCTCCCGGGCTGGAGTGCAGTGGCCCGATCTCAGCTCACTGCAAGCTCCGCCTCCCGGGTTTACGCCATTCTCCTGCCTCAGCCTCCCGAGTAGCTGGGACTACAGGCGCCCGCCACCTCGCCCGGCTAGTTTTTTTTTTTGTATTTTTTAGTAGAGACGGGGTTTCACCGTGTTAGCCAGGATGGTGTCGATCTCCTGACCTCGTGATCCGCCCGTCTCGGCCTCCCAAAGTGCTGGGATTACAGGCTTGAGCCACCGCGCCCGGCCGACATAATCTTATAATTAGAAAAACTGAAACACTTCAACAAAAATCTCTTGGCACTGATAAATGAATTGAGTAGTTTTAAGATACAAAATCAACATACAAACATCAGTAGCATTTATATATGCCAGTAGTGAACAATCTGGAAGAGAAATCAAGAGAGCAATGTCATTTACAGTAGCTACCAAAAATTTAAATAGGGAGGAATAAATTTAGCCAAAGAGGTGAAAAAGCTCTACAATGAAAACTACAAAAAACTGATAAAAGAAGTTTGAGGACACAAATAAATGGAAAGATTTCTAATGTTTATGGATTGGAAGAATTATTGTTAAAATATTCATACTACCAAAAATGATCTATAGACTCAATGTAATCCCTATCAAAATGCCAAGGACAGTCTTCACAGAAATAGAAAAAGAGTCCTAAAATATGTATGGAACTACAAAAGACCTCACAGAGTCAAAGCAATCCT
>NC_045437.1:109919619-109995067 GCF_002776525.5 Piliocolobus tephrosceles | reverse complement strand
CATTGGGGAAAGGACAGTCTCTTCGATAAATAGTGCTGGGAAAAATAGAAATCCATATGCAGAAGAATGAACTGGATGCCCCATCTCTCACCATATAAAAATCAAATCAAAATGGATCAAAAACTTAAATATAATACCTGGAACTACAAAATTACTGGAAGAAAACACGGGAAATGCTTCAGGACATTGATCTGGGCAATGGTTTGTTTGTGTAAAACCTCACGGACAACAAAAGCAAAAATAGATAAATGAGATTATATCAATCCAAAAAGTTTCTGCATAACAAAAGAAACAACAGAGTGAAGAGACAGCCCACACAATGGGAGAAAATATTCACAAACTAGACATCCAGTAGGGAATTTCTAACCAGAATGTATAAGGATTCAACTAAACAGCAAAAAAAAAAAAAAAAAAAAAAAAAAAAAGACTTGATTTAAAAATGGGCAAAGAACTGGAATAGACATTTCTCTAAAGAAAACATTTAAATGTTTGAAACATATATGAAAAAATGCTCAGCATCGCCAGTCATGGGAGAAATGCAAACTAAAATCACAATGGGCTGTCAGTTCACACCTGTTTGAATAGCGATTATCAAAATGATGAAAGATTAGTGTGAAGGATGTGAAAAAAAGAGAGTTCTTGCACACTGTTGGTGGGAATGTAAATTAGTACAGCCATTATCAAAAACAGCATGGAGATTCTCCCGAAAATTAAAAATATGACCACCTTATGATTCAGTAAGTAATACTACTCCTGGGTGTATATGCAAAGGAGTTTAAATTGGTATATTGAAGAGAGAGCTGCACTGCCATGTACATTGCAGCATTATCCACAACAGCCAAGAAATGGAATCAACCCGGGTGTCTGTAAACACATAAAGGGATAAAGAAAATGTTGTATTTTTAGTAGAGATGGGGTTTCACCATGTTGGCCAGGCTGGTCTTGAACTCCTGACCTCAGATGATCCACCTGCCTCGGCCTCCCAAAGTGTTGGGATTACAGGCGTTAGCTGGGCATGGTGGCCTGTGCCTGTTATGGCAGCTACCTGGGAGGCTGAGGCGGGAGAAATCGCTTGAACCCAGGAGGCGGAGGTTGTGGTGAGCTATTTTACTCCAGCCTGGCTGACAACAGTGAAACTCAAAAAAAGAAAGAAAGAAAGAAAAAGAAAGAAGGAAAGAAGGAAGGAAGGAAAGAAAAGAAAGAGAAAATGTGGTGTATATACAAAAACATTTATCTAAAGAAACTATTAAACATTCTGTATGTGTATGTACGTGTGGGTAGACAATATGTATGTATACAGATACACAATGAAGTAGTATGAACCTTTAAAACGAAGAAAATCCTGTTATTTGTGACAACGTAGATAAACCTGGAGGACAGTATATTAAGAGAAATAAGCCAGGCCCAGAAAAAGAAATACTGCGTGATCTTATGTATATGTAGAGTCTAGAAAAGTTGAACTAACAGAAGTAAAAAATAGCATGGTGCTCACCAGGGGCTGAGTGTGTGGGAAGTTTGGGGAAATGTTGGTCAAAAGGTAAAAAGTTTGAGTTAGGAGGAATTCGTTTAAGAGATCTATTGTACAACCTGGTGACTATAGTTAATAACAATGTATTGTATTCTTGAAAATTACTGAAACAGTAGATTTCATGTGTTCTCATCACAAAAAAGGTAAGTATGTGATGGAATGCATATGTTGATTAGCTGTTTATAACCATTCTCCTACATGCTCCTAGACCCTCGGCTCCTTCTGTCCGTCTGGCCCCTGGACTCAGCTCATCGACTACAACCCGCTCTGCTTCCTCTCCCTGAGGTGCCTCAGGAGCCTTGCGTCCTTCCCCAGGCACAGTGGGGGCACTTAGCTCCTGATTTGGGCCCCACCGTCCTGCTTCTCACTGCTCTCCTAAGGTGGGAAGCTCAATGGCTGCACCAGGAGGCAGGCTCTCCAGAGCTTCTAAAAGCCCATGTTGCGAAGATTTGGCCCCTGACACCAGCCTGGGCCTGAGCAGCAGCCACTGGGCCTGGTGCTCCTGTCTGTAGCGCTTTAGTTTATTTTAATCATCTCTATGATGAAAACTAACTTGGTGGTTAGGATGTTTTGTGGGGGAATTCATTATATTGGCACTTACCGTTTCTAGTCTACCATGTTACATTAATGTTAACTTTATCACCTGTTATTCCAAGTTTCTTATTCATGATTTTAGTCCTTATTTAGTTTGGATGGCATAGCTAATGGCATCATTCAATTTTGATTTGTTGAAGATAGTTGTTCTGATATTCGAAGCGACAGAAGTTTTTTTTAAATCTTCTATTTCATTGTCATTTGATGTGGGCCAATACTAGTTGAGTCTCTGAAACTCTGTTTCACACACATTTATTTATTTCAACAACCCAACTTCATTTTGAAATAAATGTGTTTTTTTGTTTGTTTGTTGGTGTTTTGAGACGGAGTCTCGCTCTGTCACCCAGGCTGGAGTGCAGTGGCCGGATCTCGGCTCACTGCAAGCTCTACCTCCCGGGTTTATGACATTCTCCTGCCTCAGCCTCCTGAGTAGCTGGGACTACAGGCGCCCGCCACCTCACCTGGCTAGTTTTTTGTATTTTTTAGTAGAGACCGGGTTTCACCATGTTAGCCAGGATGGTCTCAATCTCCTGACCTCGTGATCTGCCCGTCTCGGCCTCCCAAAGTGCTGGGATTACAGGCTTGAGCCACCATGCCCAGCCAAATAAATGTTGTTTTTTTAAAGCTACTTTACAAATTTTTGTTTTATTTTGAAACAGTCGTATAAATTTCCAGGAAATTGCAAAAATTGTTGAGTCTTGCGTACCCTTCACCAAGCTTTCTCCAATGTTAACAATTTTTTTTTAATTAAGGCAATGGCAATATCTTATGCAGCTTTGCTATGGCACAATATCGAAACCAGGAGGTTGATATTGGTATAAATATGTTAACTAGACTCCAGGCCTAATTCACGTGTTACCAGTTTTTACATGCACTCATTTGTGTGTGTGTGTGTGTGTGCATGCACACGCGCACAGGCACGTGCGTGTAGTTCTGTGCAATTTTATTAGATATATAGATTCAAGTAACCACCATCATAAACAAGATACTGGTCCAAACCAGGCATAGTGGCTCACACCTGTAACCTCAGCACTTTGGGAGGAGGATCCCTTGAGCCCAAGAGTTTGAGACCAGCCTGGGCAACATAGGAAAACCTAATCTCTACTAAAAATAAAAGTTAAAAAAGTAGAGGGCATGGTGGCACATGCCTTTGGTCCCAGCTACTCAGGAGGAAGAGGTGAGAAGATCATTCAAGCCTGGGAATTGGAGGCTGCAGTGAGCTGTGATTAAACCACTGCACCCCAGCCTGGGAGATAGAGCAAGACCCTGTCTCAAGGAAAAAACATACTCTTCCATCACTGTTGAAAACCTCCCTCAATGTGCATCCATAAATCACTCTGATATGGTGTGATTCTGTGTCTCCACCCAAATCTCATGTCAAATTATAATCCCCATGTGTCAAAAGAGGGACCTGGTGCAAGGTGACTGGGTCATGGGTGTGGTTCCCCCATGCTGTTCTCATGATAGTGAGTTCCATGACATCTGACAGTTTAAAAGCGTGTGGCAGGTCCCACCTTGTTCTCTTTCTCTCCTGCCGTCATGTAAGACGTGCCTTGCTTCCCCGTTGCCTTTTGCCATGATTGTAAGTTTCCTGGGACCTTCCCAGCCATGCAGAACTGAGTCAATTAAACCTCTTTTCTTTATAAATTACCTAGTCTCAGGTAGTTCTTTATAGCAGTGTGAAAACAGACTAAAACACACACCTTTCCCCTCTTTCCTAATTCCTGGAAACCACTTACTTTTCTTCCTCTCTATGATTTTGTGATTTTGAGAATATTATGTAAATGGAGTCATATACTATGTAACTTGGTGAGATGGACTTTTTTCACTGAATATACTGCCTTCAAGATACATCAAAAATGTTGCATGTATCAATAGCTTGTTCCTTCTTTTTAACCAAGTAGTATTCCATCTATAGCTGCTTTAAGACACACTCTCCCAGCGCTAGGGAGAAGGGACTGTGGAAGACCTGTGGATTTTCACTTCAGTCACCCTCAAGCTCCCTGGGCTAAGGCCAGAAGGGACTGAACATTGGCAGCCACCTCTTCTCATTCAGCAGATGCTGCATTAAGAAGCACATCCCTCTCCCTCTCTTGACACTGTCTACGCTCAGGTACCTGAGTACCCACAGACTTGGACATTACATAAAATCAATAAATGAATAGTAGTGTATCAGGCATATTACTGTGATTTTAAAAATGTGAGTGTTCATATTATAAAGTGAAAGAAAATAATCTAAAAAGACCACATATTGTATGATTCCAACTATGTGACATTCCAGAAAAGGCAAAACTCTGGAAATAGTAAAAAGACCAGTGATTTCCAGAGGTTAGTGGTGAGGGAAGCAGGAATAGCAGAGCACAGAGGATTTTGGGGGCAAAGAAATCATTCTGTGTGATGCAGTGATGATAAATCCATGTCATTATCCATTTGCCAAAACCCAAAGAATGTACAACACCAAGAGTGAACGCTAATGTTAGCTGCAGACTTTGGGTGATAATGAGGTGTTAACATAGGTTTATTGATAGTTACAATGTTCCACTCTTGGTGGGATGTGGACAGTAGGGAGAGCTATGTACCTGTGCGGGCAGAGGGTATATGGGAACTCTTTGTACTTTCCATGTGACTTTTCTATGAACCTAGAACTGCTCTTTAAAGCATACATTTTTAAACATGGGCATAGCACTCAAAGGATGAGGTTCGAAGGCCAGGAACCTTTGCCTTTCTGGTCTTTCTCCTTGGCCACGCCTTGGCTGGGCCTCAGGCTGCTTACCTGGATCTTCTGGATATTCTCTCTGTCCAGCCCGGTGGTCCCTGTGTAGTAAGAAGCATTTGGAACCGTGGAGGGCTCTGGCTTGTTACAAGGCAGATCCCTGCTGCCAGCACAAGCACTGGCCACATGAAACGTAAGGTCTAAAACGCTCTCCTGTAATATCTCCAACCCAATAGCTGTTGGCTGTTGTTGGTCGTGGTGTTTAATATTTCTAAAAGCAGCTTTATTAAGGTATAGTTGACATAAAATAAACTGTACACATTTAAAGTGTTCGATTTGATTATATTTGATTTATGAATATGTCCATAATCCATCACCACCAAAGTGACAATCGAGATAGTGAATATACCTTCACTTCCAAAAGCATCCTTGTGCCTTCCTCCCGCCTCTCCCTCCCCTCCAAGCAACCACTGATGTGCTTTCTCACTGTAGATTAGTTTGCATTCTCTCGCGTTTCATATACATGGAATCACACAGACTGTATTCTTTTTTTGTCTACCTTGTTTCACTGGGAGTAGTTATTTTGAACTCCATCAATGTTGTGTGCATGAATAGTTCATTGAGGGGAGGGAGCAAATTAAACTTCATTTAGTTTTAAAATCAAACCACTAGGAAAATATATCACAGCCTGAAAACAGCGAACCGACAGGCTATATTATCATTTCAAGTATTAAGTTGGTAAAAATACAATGAGTTTGCTATCAAAACAGTAAGATGCCATGCTGGGGCAGGAACACTGGATGCCACAAAGGCCCCAGGCAAAAATGGCATTTGGTAGTAGGGGCTGCCTCTCCTATGTTCTAAAGGAGTCACAGCCCATCCTAGCCCAAGTTGCTTACTTTTCTCCCTCCCTTACTTCCTGTTGCCAGAGGTTTGTCTCAATTGTTAATTCAGGGGGCTAAGTAAGCAACGCTGGGTCTAGGCTTTCATTGTATTCTGTTCTATGAAAACCAGGTTTTTCCAAATTCAGTGCATCCTAACTCTCTTATAAGCAAGTAGCCAACAGCTCCTCTTTTACTATTCATTCCAGGATACTAGTATATATCACAGTCAAACCCCCCTTCTTTTTGAGGGGAAAAGTGCTGCTGTAAGATTTTCTTGTCATTTTGCTCCAGGCAGCCTCAAGGCCTGTTAGCCAGTAAGAGGGAAGCTCTGCTTCCCATAATTAGTGTGACCTCTTGTGTTGTCTCTTGTGTTTTTTGCATGGTCTCCAGGTTGAAAGATGCAATGTGTAATAATTTGCAGAAGAACTGCACATCCACATCTTGATTGGCAGAAAGAGTATCCACGAGGAACCTTTCAAAGTTCTTATCCAAACTACTCTTCCTCCCAATTCTACACCTTAAAATCAACTTTCATTCCACGTATACATTACACAAAATCAAGAAAACAAAGACCCAGAAAACTTTTTTTCCCCAAGTTAGTGACCTCATGGGTTTTGTGTGACAGCTTATGGGAAATGGTGTGGTGACACTTTGGGAAACAGGATGTGGCAACAAACAGAAACACCTCTCCTCAAACGCCATCAGATCTAACCTGCCAGCCTGGTGGTCCCTGTGTAGCAAGAAGAATTTGGTACTGTGGAGGGCTCTGGCTTGTTACAAGAGAGATCCCTGCTGCCACATGAAACATGATGTCTAAAACCCTCTCCTGGAATATCCCTGACCCAATTTAGCACTAGTTTTTTTCATTTCACTTTTTAGGACTGAAACATAAAAGACCCGGTGTCCAGAGGAAAGTGACATTTGCCTTTCACTTGTTGCCATTCTTAATTTCTTCCTTCATAAACTTTGCTTAAAAGACTAAAATTCCCATTCCTGTTAAAAAAAAAATGAACTCTTCGGAAGTGCAGTGAAGGGTCGTCACACAGCTGTTGTGGGTGCAGGAGGTGGTGGACTCTGTGGTGAAGAGTCTGGACAGAGAATATCCAGTAGATCCAGGTGAGCAGCCCGAGACTCAGCCAAGGCGTGGCCAAGGTGAAAGACCAGAAAGGCAAAGGCTCCTGGCCTCCCAGGTGGCCTCATGTTCCACTGCAGTGTCAGCTGTTGTGAGGGCCACTGGCAAAGACTTTTATTTCCCAGAGGATAAGAGAGACTCTTTGATTTCCTTGCTCATAGTCGGGATGAGGTGTACGTGGCCATCCACACACTTGGTCACTCAGCCGTCCAGGGGTTGCTTCAGCTGAAGCTCCTTACTCCCTGCTTGAATCTTCAGCTTTGTCACAGCAACGCAGGAGGCACCAGGCCAGGTGGTCCCGGAACGTCTCCAGCTCGCTGGTCACCAAGGCCTAGGCTTGAGTCAGAGGTGCTTGGCAGTGCTCAGTGCACTGCTGCACCTGTTGCGTGGATGCCTGGCTGTCCTCACAACAGCTGACACTGCACAAAAGATGTTGAGCATCTTTTCGTGGGCTTGCCAGTGACATGGAGCGTCTTTTCGTGGGCCCATCAGTGACGTGGAGCGTCTTTTCTTGGGCCTGCCGGTGACGTGGAGTGTCTTTTCATGGCTTGTCATCTGTGTGGCTTCTTTGCTCACAGGTGTAATTTTTCCTGCATCTGTCGAAATGATCGTATCGTTTTCTTTTTCAGTTTGTTGATGTGGTTAATTATACTGGTTGATATCTGAATATTAAGCCACATATGAGAAAAACCACATTTGGTAGTGATATATTATTCTTTGAATGTATTGCTGGATTCAGTTTGCTAAAAGTTTAATTATAATATTTGTTTCTAAGTTCATGGAGGATATGGACATGTAGTTTTCCTCTCTTTTCTTGTAATGTCCTTGTCTGGTTTTGGTATGAAGGTAATGTGGGCTCTATAGAATGAAATGGAAGTGCCCCCTTCCCTATAATTCCTTGGCTCTGGCACAGAGCAGGTGCCTGTTTCATGGGTGATTTGAAATAGGGAACAATAAATTCATGTGAAAGAAACAAGCAAAGACCTTATTGAAAGTGTGATATAATCAACAAGCCATTAGGATACACTCTGTCATCAACAAGATCTAAGCATGATTCACATTCATTGTCTACTTAATCTACACCACGGCCTGTGAGATGGGAATTCCTGACTGTTCCTCACCTGAGAGGTGGTGACTATTTCAACATCACTTAGCTGGATGGAGTGAGAGGAAACTAAATCTAATGTCAGCCTTCTTCCCTCCCCACTCAGGGCAGCCATGACCCCTGACTCCCATATGGACAGGCCAGTCCCCCTTCATCTGGAAGCCACCTTGGCTGGCCGCTGCGGGACTTCGGATCTGGGAGACAAACCTTAGTATCCTAAAGATGAATGTGAGGTGTGATTCATCCTACGCATCACTCTGGGGAGGAAGGGCGTGGCTGCCTGTGAGGAGAACTCACTCCTGGGGAGGAAGGGCGTGGCTGCCTGTGAGAACTCACTGTTGCTTGTCTCTGAGATTGTAGAGGCGCTTTGCCAAGAGACCTTTCTCTCTGATTCCTGGGTGACTGGGCAGATGACTATGGGAGTCCCCTTTTGCTCATTATAGGATGGATGCCCAATGTAGGGCCTCAATAAACCTTCAAACCGACATGTCAGGGTATAAATGAGGGACTGGTCATTTATGTTGAAGAAGGAGACGGTGCCGCACTCATAGTCCAGGAAGACCCCTATTCGTGTCGGAGGGGTCCTGAGGCAGAGGCTGATAAAACGGGGATTTAACGTGAAATACAAATGTTCTGCAATGAATCCGAGGATCCAGTACCCATGATTGGGAGACAAAGTCACCTTCTTCTTCCTGTTCACGTCATCCCGGCACACTCCCACGTACCACCTTTTATTGTGTCCCACGTCCACCTCCCAGTAATGTTTCCCTGCTTGGAAATTCTGAGAAGCCACCACACTCTTCCTTATAAATCTCTTCTCAGAGTGAGGCATAACCTGGGGAGCTTCTCTATGGGTTACAGTTTTCAGATCAGAAACGCAGAGCTGTGGGTGAGCCGTCTCTGGGTCCAGAGTCACCTCCACTGGGGTGGGGGAGAGAGGAAGCGTGAGTTACTGAAGAGGAAATCTGGGCTGGAACAAGAGGTTGACCCTCCCGCTGCAGACTGGCTCCGGGTGGCAGAGGTGAGGCCCCGGACCTGAGCCTCCCTCAGACACTGCCTTTCAGAGTCTCTCATCACCAGTGCAGCCTGGAGGACCCATCAACGTCTGGAAATGTTCCAATGTGACATCCCAATCTCGGCATATCACCCAACCCTGCCACTGTCCCTTCACACATAAAACTATTTGTTTCATAAGAGCTGGAGGGACCCCACTATCTAACTTCCTCCCACTCAGAATTTTCTGCCTGACTTCACTTCCTTCCCCCAGCTCAGACCTCTGACCAGTCACTAGTGCCCTCAATTCCCTGAAACTGTACTAAAGACTCCCCCTATCTCCCAGCCCTTGTCTTCTCCCCTTCTAGACCCAGGGGAAGAAGTGTGTCTGGGGGCACTGCACTCTTGGGAGCTATCAAGCATTCCAGTTTCTCCATCTGCAGGCAGGATGGGTCTCAGCATCACTCTGTGTTCCTGTATCTGTCCCTCTTCAGCTCGCCCTCTCATGTCCACCTGAGATTCTGTCCCACCGTCACCCGACCAGGCATTGGTACCTGCGTGTTTCCGGGCATCTCTCAATTCTGAAAGCAAGCAGACAGAACAGGCAGTTCAGTGCTCAGGTGGGAAACATGGCTCAGGGAGAAGGGAGAGACCAAGGATTAGGACCTTTTTTGAGTGTCGTGGGCCCTCCAGAGATCTGAGGAAGGCTGTGGGGCTTCTCTACAAAATGCACCTCCCCCAGAATCTGCAGTTTCAGAGTTCCCATCACAAGCTTGGCTCTGCAGGGACCCATGGTCCTCAGGATATAAAAATCCATAAACGAGAGACTTGGAAAGGAGTCATAAATGTGGGAAGAGGAATATTTTCTTTTACCTGCCTGTCTGTGCTTTATTCTCCAGTCTGAAAAACAAAAACAAAAACAAAACACACATAAGAGGCTGACATCACAGAGTGGGGTCCCAAGGGGAGCGTGGGAGGAAAGCCCTGCATGTGATAACGCTCTCACCCAGTTTATCCTGCAGTTTCCACCAAACAAAAAGCAGACGATTTGGTGGTTGACACAGGACTGACACAAGTCTCAAAGCATCAGGCCAGGGAGGTTGAGGATCACCCACCAATTTTTCTCAGGTTCCTCCCTGTGGTCCACACACCCTCAGAGCTCGTGATCAACACCTCCCCCCACCACACACACAGCAGACCAATGGGCAACAGGCACAGACGGGGACTTCCAGGCCCTGAGGCCTATCCTAAGCCCTCCAGATATCTGAGGGGCACCTCATTAGCAGTGGGTGGAGACAGCGAGGCAGCTGCTCTCCTCCACCTGCTGGTACTTCCTGTCCAGCCTGGAGCCAGGGTCTCCAGAGGCTCACGCTGTGGATCAGGGAGGGACCCGGGAGAACCATGTGTGGGAGGCTCAGGACGTGACACACACTTACCCAATTCTGCCTGGAATTTCCCTGAAACAGAAACAGTATATTCAGTGGTGGACACAGGAGTGTGCAAGGTACAAACATGACCCTGGCTGCTTGCACAGGTGGGACAAGCTGCAGGTGTGAAGGGCAGGGCCTCTCCTAGAACACTTACATGTGCTCGTCTCCGCAGCCCCTGCACGGAGTGTAGCTGTCTTGGGGGGAGCAAGAGATCGGGAAGGTTCATGCTAAGGAGAGGGACAACAGCTGGGATGCTGTGGAGGTGGGGATGGAGATGGGAGGAGGCGGCTGTGGAGGTGGGGATGGAGATGGGAGGAGGCAGCTGTGGAGGTGGGGATGGAGATGGGAGGAGGCGGCTGGGAGGGGAGGCGGGAGCGGCCTCATCCCCAGGGGGAAGTGTCACTCCCAAGGAGGAAGAAATTGGTTTTGGGGGTGAAAAGTCTTATTGAGACTGAATATAATTTTATCTTATTGTCAGTCACTTTGACTTTTTCCTTTATGAATTTGTTGGCCACATTAAAACTTTTTTTTTTTTTTAACATTAAAACTTTTAAATCGGAGTCTTGGTGGTGTTCATGGAAAATTATCCAGGCTCTATAGGTACTGAAAATCATTCATCCCCTTATTATTTGGCCTAAATGAAGTAGCAAGGGCCTGTCGCAGTTGATATTTGCAGAGGAAGAGATGTTCGAATACCCTACAGAAGGGTGATTACTTTTTTGGGCCTGGGCCCCTGGAGGCTAGGACTACAGGAAGAGAAGCAGCTGGGATGTGGGAGCATCTCTGATCCTGTCCCTGCTGGAACCATGAATAAGTCGCTGGCCCATGTTTCTCTCTCTCGCTTACCCTGGAATTTGGAGAAGAAAATCTTCAGTCCAACAATGCCAAAAAGTAGGCCACAGCAGAGTGTTCCCAGTACTTTGGTAGCCAGGGGCCATGGTATAGGCTGGAAAAAGGTATCTGAAAAACAATCCCACAGATATTTTAGTTATCGGTGAACAAAGGACACAATTCAATTCTTCTTTAAGGAGTCACCTTGTTCCTGAAAATGGAAGAAATAGGTTTCTATAAATTCTCCTATAGGTTTAACACTTTGATTTTATTTTTGTTATGAAATGCAGTAGTGGTTCTATTTAATTTTCTTCTCAACAGATAACGACTGTGCCAACATTTACTGAATGGACCTTCCTTTCCACACTAGTACATGCAGTGCCATCTCTGATCCAGTAAGCTTTCTGTTTAGGTTTGGATTTGTTTCTGGGCTCTCTGCTCTGTGCCATTTGTTTACTTGTCCACTTTTGTGCCAATAATTTGGAGTGGCTTAATCACCACAGTTCTGGGATATATTTTGGTATAAACTAGGCTAATTTTCCTCACTTCTTAATTCAGTTGTGCCTTGGCAATCATGGCCATTTGCTCTGCAACATAAATTTTTGTATTGACTTGTCAAGTTCTAAGAAATTCTGCTGAGATTTTGAATGGAATTGTATTGAATCTATAGATCAATTCAGAGAGAACTGATATCTTAAAATATTTGCATCTTCTTGTCTGAAAAAATATCTCTTCCCTCCTTTTACTGTTATTTAAACTGACAAACTTCATACATATTAATGGGTACAGTGTGATTCTTTGATACATGCCTACAATGTGGAATGATTAAATCAAGCTAATTAATCCATCATCTCCCTTACTTATCATTTTTATGATGAAACATTTAAATTGTATTCTTTCTGTTATTCTGAAATATACAATATGTTATTATTGACTACAGTCACCCTGTAGTTCAATAGACTTCAAAACATATTCCTCTTGTCTATCTCAATCTTTGCACCCTTTGACCAACAACTCCCCATTCTCTCTTGCCCTCTGCCCCAGCCTCTGGTAACATTCTACTCTCTATTGTTGAGTTCAACTTTTTTAGCTTTGACATATATCAGATCACAAGAGATTCATCTTTCTGAGCTTGGCTTATTTCACTTAACATAATGTCCTTCAGTTTTATCCTTGGAATTACAAACGACAAAATGTCCATCCTTTTTTTAAAGGCTAAATATTGTATTCCATTGTATTTATAGATCACATTTTCTTTACCCATTCATCTGATGATGGACACTTAGATTGAATTTAGCAATTGTGAGTAATACAGGTATTCATTCAACATATTGATTACAGTGCATTTTCATATATTCCCACAAGTAGGATTGCTGAATCATGGAGCAGTTCTATTTTTAGTTTTTTGAGAAAACTCCATACTGTTTTCCATAATGGCCATACTAATTTATATTCCCACCAATAATGTACAAGAGTTCCTTTTCTCAGCATCCTTGCCAACACTTATCTTTAATCTTTTTGATAATAGCCATTCGAAGAGGTGTAAGGTGATATCTCATTGTGGTTTAATTTGCATTTCCACAATGATTAGAGATGCTGAGCATTTCTTCATGTACCTGTTGTCCGTTTATGTATTTATTAATGTTTATTTTATGTGCAAAGAGCTATCGTGGTTTTTCATTGCGTAGATGCCTTGGATAATCCATTCAAGGAAGATCACTTAGTCCAACTTAATGAAACCTATATCCTTTGCGTACTGATGGAAACACTGCCGGCACATATTGAGGCCGTATTTCCGGATCAGACTGTGCTGGTTTGAGCAGACTTGAAAGAGAAGGACCCTGACTGAATTTTCACGGTGGCTCCAGTACAGCTGCTGGTGACCCATCTTGCTCTCAGGAGTGCAACTAGGTGGAAGAAGAGAGTTAACACAAGCATACACCCTCCCTGTTGTCCACTTAAATATAATTTTGAGAAATGTTTGTTTAGGTCCTTTGCCCATTTTTAAGATCGGGTTATTTGTTTTCTTGCTATTGAGCTGTTTGAATTTCTTATATATTTTGTATATTAATCCCCTGTCAGCTGTTTGGTTTGCAAATATTTTCTCTCACTCTGTGGATTGTCCTTCACCTTGTTAACTGTTTTCTTTGCTCTACAGAAGCTTTTTAGTTTGATGTAATCCCATTTGCCTATTTTTGCTTTTGTTGTCTATGCTTTTTATATCATATTCAAAAATATTATTGCCAAGATCAGTATCATGGAGCTTTGCCCGTATGTTTTCTTCTAGTAGTTTTATAGTTGGAGGTCTTACATTTAACTTTTTAATCTAATTTGAGTTCATTTTTGTACATGGTGTGAGATAAGGGTTCAGTTTCATATGTGTGCATGTGGATATCCACTTGTTTCAATATCATTTGTTGAAGAGACTGTCCTTTCTTCCTTCTGTGTTCTTGGCACCTTTTTCAAAAATCAATTGTTCATAAACACATGGATGTATTTCTAAACTTTCCATCCTGTTCCATTGAGTGATGTGTCTGCTTTTGTGCTAGTCCCAGGATGTTTTAATTATAATCACTTTATATTTTGAAATCAGAGTATAGGGACTCCAACTTTGTTATTTTTGCTCAAGATTGCTTTGGCTATTTGAGTTCTTTAGTGGTTCCATATGAATTTAAGGATTGCTTTTTTCTTTATCTGTGAAAAGTGACATTAGAATCTTGAGAGAGATTGTGCTGAATCTGTAGATAGCTTTGGGTAGTATGAACATTTTAACAGTGCTAATTGTTCCAATTCCTGAACATAGAATATATTTTCTTTATTTGTGTTCAATTTTTAAGTTTTATTTTACTTTGTATTGACATAATAATTGTTCTTATTTACAGTACAAAATGGTGTTTTGATATATGTATACAATATGTAATGATCAAATTAAGGTATCACCTAAAACATTAATCATTTCTTTAAGGTGAGAACATTCAAAATCCTCCTTTCTAGCTATTTTGAGATATGTAATATGTTATTGGTAATTATAGTTACCCTACTGTGCAGTGGAAGACTGGAACTTATTGCTGCCATTTAAGTATAATTTTGTACCTAATCAACCTCTCCTCATCCCCCGCCATTCCTCTACCCTTACCAGCCTCTAGTAACCACTGTTCCACTTTCTACTTCTATGAGATCAGCTTTTTAAAAGAATTTTAATTTCCACATAATAACTGTACATATTTATGTGGTACAATGTGATGTTGTGATATATGTATACATTGTGTGAAGATCATTTCCATCACCTGAAACACTTGTCATGTCTTTTGGTGAGAACATTCAAAATCCTCTCTTCTAGCTATTCTGAAATATACTATACATTCTTGTTAACTATAGTCACTCTGCTATGCAATAGGACACCATTTTTCCATTCCTCCCTCTACCCTATCCCCAGCTCCAGCAGTCTCTGGTAACCCCTACTTCTCTACTTCTACATGATAAACTTTGGATTTCATATATGGGTGAGATCATGTGGTATTTGTATTTCTCTGTCTGGATTAATTTATTTAACATAATGTCTTCTAGGTTCTCTACCTCTATGAGATACATTTATTGGATTCCACATACGGATGAGATCATGTATGGTTTAATGTACTTAACACAGTGTCTTCTAAGTTCATCCATGTTGTTGCAAATAATAGGATTTCACTCTTTTTATTACTGAATAATATTCTAGTTTGTATATACATCATATTTCCTTTTCATTAATTTGTTAATAAACACTTAGGTTGATTCCATATCTTAGGTATTGTGAATAGTGCCGAGATAAACATAGGAGTGCAGATCTCTTCAATATGTTCATTTTCTTTCTTTTGGATATACTGAGTACTTTGCTGGATCTATGGTAGTTTCATTTTTAATTTTTTGAGAAATCACCATACTGTTTTTCATAATGAACATACTAATTTAAAATCCCACCAGTGGTGTGCAAGTGTTCCTTTTCTCCACATCAACAACAATTGTTATCTTTTGTCTTTTTGATAATAGCAATTTTAACTTGAGTAATTTTTATCTCATTGCAGTTTTTATTTGCATTTCCCTGATGACTAGTGATATTGAACAGTTTTTATATATCTGTTGTTCATTTGTATGTTTTCTTTTGAGAAATGTCTATAAGGTCTATCATCCTGGCCAGGTACGGTGGCTCATGCCTGTAATCCCAGCACTTTGGGAGGCTGGATGGATCACCTGAGGTCAGGAGTTAGAGACCAGCCTGGCCAACCTGGTGAAACCCCGTCTCTACTAAAAATATAAAAATTAGCTGGGCATGGTAGCAGGTGCCTGTAATCACCTACTCGGGAGGCTGAGGCAGGAGAATCACTTGAACCCAGGAGGCCGATGTTGCAGTGAGCCAAGATTGCACCATTGCACTCCAGCCTGGGTAACAGAGCAAGACTCTGCCTCAAAAAAAAAAAAAAAAAAAAAAAAAAAAAAAAGGTCTATCTTCCCTTTTGTGATTGGATTATTTGGGTTTTTTCACTCTTGAGTTGTTTGAGTTCCTTATATGAATACCTAATCAGATGTATAGTTTGCAAAAATTATCTCCCATTCTGTAAGTTACCTTTTCACTCTGTTAATGATTTCCTTTGCTTTGCAAAAGCTTTTTAGTTTGATATAATTACATATGTCTGTTTCTGCTTTTGTTGTCTGTGGTTTTGAAATCATGTATTTAAAAAAATGATTGCCCAGTCCAATGTCCTGAAGCATTTTTCCTATGTTTACTTCTAGTAGCTTTATAGTTTCAGGTTTTACATTTTACCCTTTAATTCATCAAGAGTTTATTTTTATATATGGTGAGAGATAGGGGTTAGTTCTTTCTTCTGCATATGGATACTAGCAAATGCAGCACTGTTTTTTGAAGAGACTGTCTTTTCTCTAATATATATTCTTGGCACCTTTCTCAAAAGTGAGCTGACTGTAAATATGTAGATTTATATCTGGGTTTTGTATTCTGTCTCATTCTTCTGTGTGTCTGCTTTTATGCTAGTACCATGCTGTCTTGGCTACTATGCTTTTGTAGTGTATTTTGAAGCTCCATAATGTGATACTCCAGCTTTGTTAATTATTCAGTAATGTTTTGGCTATTTGGAGTCTTTTGTGGCTCCATAGGAATTTTAGGATTTTGGTTTTTATTTCATTAAAGAATGTCATTGGTATTTTGATAAGGATTGCATTGACTCTACATCACTTGAGGTAGTATGGTCATTTTACCAATCTTAATTCTTTTAGATCAGGAACATGGGGTATCTTTTCATTTGTTTGTGTTCCCTTCAGTTCCTTTCATCAATGTTTTCTAGTTTTTATTGTATAGATCTTCACCTCCTTAGTTAAACTTATTCCTTGGTATTTTATTTTGTTGTAGCTATTGTAAATGATACTGCTTTCTTGATTCTTTTTCAACTAGTTTGTTATTGGTATGCAGAAACACTACTGAATTTATATGTTGATTTTGTATCCTGCAACATTACTGAATTTATCAGTTCTAAGAGGTTTTTTTGGTGGAATCTTTAGGTTTTATTTTATATATATAAAGATCATGTTGTCTGTGAACAGGGACAATTTGACTTTCTCCTTTCCAATTTAGATTCTCTTTATTTTTTTCTCTTGCCTAATTGCTCTGGCTAGGACTTCTAGTACTTGGTTAAATAATAGTAGTAAAAGTGGGCATCCTTGTCTTGTTCCAGTTCTTATTGAAAAGCTTTCAACTTTTCCCCATTCTGTATGTGGGACCTTGATTGTGACCTTGATTGTGTTGAGGTACATTTCTCCTACATCTAACCTGTTGAGAGTTTATATCATTGAATGTTATATCAGGAATGTTGAATTTCATCAGATATTTTTTCATGTCTATTGAGATGATCATATGCTCTTTGGTCTTCATTCTGCTGATATGATATATCACATTTATTGATTTCCATATGTTGAACCATCCTTGCATCCCAGGGATCAATCCCACTCAATCATGGTGTATATTCTTTTTGATGTGCTATTGGATTGGGATTGCTAGTGTTTTGTTGAGAATTTTTGCATCTATGTTCATAATGGATATTGGCCTGTAGCATTCTCCTTTTTGTTGTATTCTTTTCTGATTTTGGCATCAGGGCAATACTGTCCTCATGGAATGAGTTTGGAAGAATTCCCACCCTTTCAACTTTTTGTAATACTTTAAAAAGAGAAGGTGTTAGTTCTTTAGAAGTTTAATAGAATCCAGCAGCGAAGCCATCTTGTTTTGAGCTTTTGTTTGTTGGGATACTTTCTACCGCTGATTCACTCTTGTTACTCATTATTGGTCTGATTAGGTTTTCTGTTTTTTCCTGACTCTATTTTGGTATGTTCCATGTGTTTATGAGTTTATCTACTTCTTCTACGTTTTCCAATTTGTTGGCATATACTAGTTCTCTCTTTCTTTCTCTCCTTCCTCCCTCCCTTCCTTCCTTCCTTCCTTCCTTCCTTCCTTCCTTCCTTCCTTCCTTCCTGCCTGCCTGCCTTCCTTCCTTCTTCCCTCCCTCCCTCCCTTCTCTTTCTCTTTCTTTGGCTAATTTTTGTAGGTTTTTCTTTTTTAGTAGGGACAGGGTTTCACCATGTTGGCCGGGCTGGTCTCAAACCCCTGACCTCAAGTGATTTGCTGCCTTGGCCTCCCAAAGGGCTGAGATTACAGGCACAAGCAGCTGTGCCCTGGGGCATATATTTCTTTTCTTTTCTTTTTTTTTTTGAGACGGAGTCTCGCTCTGTCGCCCAGGCTGGAGTGCAGTGGCTGGATCTCAGCTCACTGCAAGCTCCGCCTCCCGGGTTCCCGCCATTCTCCTGCCTCAGCCTCCCGAGTAGCTGGGACTACAGGCGCCCGCCACCTCGCCCGTCTAGATTTTTGTATTTTTTAGTGGAGATGGGTTTTCACCGTGTTAGCCAGGATGGTCTCAATCTCCTGACCTCGTGATCCGCCCATCTCGGCCTCCCAAAGTGCTGGGATTACAGGTTTGAGCCACCACGCCCGGCCTCTTAATAGTCTCCAATGATCCTTTGTATTTCTCTGGTATCAGTTGTAATGCCTTCTTTTGGTTTCTAATTTTCTTTCTTTGGGTCTTCTCTCTTTTTTTCATAGTCTAGCTAAGGGTTTGTCAATTTTATCTTTTTAAAACACAAACTCTTATTTTGTTGGTCTTTTGTATTATAATTTTGGTCTTTATTTCGTTTATTTCTCCTCTGATATTATTTATTTCCTTCTACAAAATTTGGGCTTCATTTCTTCTTGCCCTTCTAATTTCTTGAGGCTAATTGTTAGAGTTTTTTTACTTGAAATATTTATACTTTTTATGATGTAGGCATTTATTGCTATAAACTTACCTCCTAGTACTGCTTTTACTATATCCCATATGTTTTGGTATGTTGTGTTTCTTTTTTTTTTTTTCTTTTTTCCTCTGAGATGAAGTCTTGCTCTGTCACCCAGGCTGAAGTGCAGCGGCATGATCTCGGCTCACTGCAACCTCTGCCTCCCTGGTTCAAGAGATTCTCCTGCCTCAGCCTCCCAAGTAGCTGGGATTAGTGCCACCCAGCTAATTTTTTATATTTTTAGTAGAGACAGTGCTTCACCATGTTGGCCAGGCTAGTCTTGACCCCTTGACCTCATGATCTGCCTGCCTCAGCCTCCTAAAGTGCTGGGATTACAGGCATGAGTCACTGTGCCCAGCTTGTATGTTGTATTTATATTTTTATTTGTTTTATGGAGTTTTTTTAACTTTCTGTTTAATTTCTGCATTGAGCCAATGGTTGTTCAGAAGAATGTTGTTTAATTTCCATGTATTTGTACAATTTCCAGTATTCTTGTTATTGATTTCTTGTTTTATTCTATTGTGCCCTGAAAATATACTTGATACAGTTTTTATTTAAAAAACATTTTTTTGAGGTTGTTTTGTGGCCTAACATAAAATGTATCCTGGAGAACGTTCCATGTGCTGATAAGAAAAATGTGTATTCTGCAGCTTGTGGATAAAATGTTATGTAGATATCTGCTAGGTTCATTTGGTGTATAGTGTACAATAAATCCAATATTACTTTGTTGATTTTCTGTCTGATGATCTGTCCAATGGTGAGCGTGGAGTGTTGAAGTACCCAGCTTCAACAGCTAGACAGTTCAGCTAGACGTTACATTCATTAATGTATTGGGATCTACCTTTCCCTTTAGATCTAGTAATATTTGCTTTATGAATCTTGGTGCTCCTGTGTTGGGTTCATATATATTTACAATTGCTATATCCTCTTGCCGAATTGATCCCTTTATCATTAAATAATAATCTTCTTTGTCCCTTTTTACAGTTTTTGACTTAAAATCTATTTTATATACTGATACTTATATCAGCTATACTGATATAAGTATAGCTATTCTTGCTTTTTTTTTTTTTTTTCTTTTGTGTGGAATACCATTCATCATCTCTCAATTTCAGTCTATGTGTGTCTTTACAAGTGAAGTGAGTTTCTTCTGGGCGGCATATAATGGGATCTTTTTTCATTCATTCATTCATTCATTCATTCATTCAGCCAAGCTATATATTTTAATTAGGGAATTTAAACTATTTACATTCAAGGGTATTGTTGATGAGCGAGGACTTACTCCTGTCATTTTATTAACTTTTTGTTCATTATTTGGTATATCCCAGTTTGATTCTTCCTCTCTTATCATTTACCTTTGCCATTTGATGGATTACTGTAGTGATAAAATTTGATTCCTTTCTCTTTCTCATTTTCATATCTGTTCTTCCAATGAGTTTTCTACTTTCAGGTGTTTTCATATGGTAGTTACCATCCTTTCCCTTCCAGAGGTGGGGCTCCCTTGAGCATTTCTTGTAAGACTGATCTAGTGGTGATAAATTCCCTCAGTTTTGCTTATCTAAAAATATATTTTTCTTCTTTATTTCTGAAGAATAGCTTTGCTGGACGTCATGTATTAGTTGGCTTTCTTTCCTTCCAGCACTTTGAACATAGTATCCCTTTCTCTCTTGGCCTGTAAGATTTCTGTTAAGAAATCTGCTGTTACCATCCTGGCCAACATGGTGAAACCCTGTCTCTACTAAAAATACAAAAATTAGCTGGGTGTGGTGTTGCGTGCCTATAATCTCAGCTACTTGGGAGGCTAAGGCAGGATGATCACTTGAATTAGGGAGTCAGAGGCTGCAGTGAGCCGAGATTGTGCCAGTGCACTCCAGCCTGGCAACAGAGCGAAACTCCATCAAAAAAAGGGAGGAAGGGAGGAAGGAGAAAGAAATCTGCTGTTAGTCTGATGGGAATTCTCTTGTATGTAACATGACACTTATATCTTGCTCATTTTAGAATTTTCTGTATGTCGTTAACTTTTGACAATTTGACTATAATGTGCCATGTAGAGGACCGTTTTGTGTTGAATATATTTGGAAACTTTTAAGCTTCCTGGAACTGGATGTCCACATCTCTTCCAGGACTTGGGAAGTTTTCAGCTATTATTTTATTAAATAGGTTATTTACACCATCTATCATCTCTTCTTCTGAAACTCACATAATGTGAAAATTTTTTCACTTAATGGTATTTCATAAGTCTTGTATACTTTCTTCATTCTTTTTCTCTGTCTTTCTTTTTTTCATCTGACTGGGTTATTTAAAAATACCTGTCTTCAAGTTCAGAAATTCTTTCTTCTGATTGATCTCCCATATAAAATTTGAAAGGAAACAAATTTTATCACTAGAGTAATCCATCAAATGGCAATGTTTTTATTTCATTCATTGAATTCCTTAGCTCCAGGTTTCCTGTTTAGCTCTGTTTTGTAGTATCTGTTTCTCTGTTGAGTATTTCTTTTTTAAAAATGGGGAAAGGGGCTTTTAAAAAATATTTCCTTTAGATCACAAATTGTTTCCCTGATTTTGTTAAATTCTCCATTTCTAGTCTCTTGTATCTCACTAAGTGTTCTTAAGATCATTACTTTAAACTCCTTTTCAGACATTCATAGATTTTATTTTCCTTGGAGTCTGTTACTGAAGAATTATTGTGTTCCTTTGGAGGTGTCATATTTCCTTGGATTTTCATGTTTCCTGTGTTCCTACATTGATATCTGCAAATTTGGTGGAACAGTAACCTCTTCCAATTTTATGGAATAACATTATATATAAACCAACTGTTAGTTTTGTTGATGTTTTCTTTTGTTTTTCTACTCTCTATTTCTACTCTTAATTTTTGTTATTTCAAACATTTTCAATTTGGGGCTTAATTGTTTTCTTGAAACTTTTATAGGCAAAGATATTTTCCTGTAGATGAGTCCTATGGTGTTGGCTGGATACGTGGGCACTGTATTATATTAATAATTTCCATGTAACTGCTTCAGCTGTAATCAACATTGGCAGTACCTTCAAGTGTGTCAATGTTGTAGGCTGTGTGTATTTTTGGAGGCAATGGCACAGCTTTGCTGGGGGCTGGGGCCACCAGGTAGGCTGGTTTTTAGGCAAGGAAGGTGCACACCAAACTTGACAGCTCCACTGGTCACTTGGTCCCAGGGGTGTACCAGTCGAGGAGGCAAGGTTACTAGTGGTGCCAGGTGCTGAGTGGGCCAGTACCTGGAGTCCTGGGTGATGCACATAGCAGGCAGGAGCTCTGCAAGTAAATGAGATATGGCCACCGTCAGTGGTGGACACCAAAAGGGCTGTTCCTGAGACTCCTGGGGGGCTGCATGCAGCATGTAGTCACTCTGCCAATCAAGGGTATGAAGTCATGGCAGCAGGTGCTGAGTGCACCAGTCCTTGGAACCCTGGGGGATG
This sequence comes from Piliocolobus tephrosceles, assembly GCF_002776525.5. Lineage (NCBI taxonomy): Eukaryota > Metazoa > Chordata > Mammalia > Primates > Cercopithecidae > Piliocolobus > Piliocolobus tephrosceles. The sequence goes on along the minus strand of NC_045437.1, from coordinate 109,973,042 downwards.
CAGGCAATGTGTGGTGCCTCCACTGTTCCAGGGGGTGGTATTTCTGGTGGCAGCAAATGCTGGGCAGGCTAATTCCCAATTCCTGGGGAACATGTGTGGTGTACAGCACCTGTGCCAGTTGAAAGTTTCGGCTCACAGTGGTCTGGTCACATGTGACTCCACAAGTCCTTAGATCACTGGAGTCACATGTGGCATGCAGCAGCTCCACCAATCAAGTGGTCAGGGTCACTGGTTGAGGGGATGGAGTGGCTGGTGGCAATCTTCAACTGTGCTGGTCCACAATTCCTGCAGAGCACACTACAGCACATGGCAGCTCTGCTAGTCAAGGACATCTAAACAATATTAATTCTTCTAATTATGAACACAGGATAGTTTTCTATTTGCTTGTGTTTTCTTCAGTTTCTTTAATCAGTGTTTTATAATTTTCCGTAATTTTAACCAGGTCTTTCATCGCTGGTTAATTTTAGATCTAAGTACTTTTTTGTTGCTATTGGAATTGTTTTCTGAATCTTTTTCAGATAGTTTTTCATTAGTGTGTAGAAATGATACTGATCTTTGTATGTTGATTTTGTATCCTTCAACATTACTAGACTTGCTTATCTGTTCCAATATTTTTTTGGCTAAGTCTTTCATGTCATTACTAAATAGAGACAATTTTACTTTTCTCTTTCCAATGTGGCTACCTTTTCTTTCTTTCTTTTGCCTAACTGTGCTGGTTAGGACATCTAGTACTATGTTAGAAAGAAGTGCCGGGGCAATGGCCTGTAATCCCAGCACTTTGGGAGGATGAGGCAAGCAGATCACAAGGTCAAGAGATCAAGACCATCCTGGCCAACATGGTGAAACCCTGTCTCTAATAAAAATACAAAAAAATTAGCTGGGTGTGGTGGTGCACGCCTGTAGTCCCAGCTACTCAGGAGGCTGAGGCAGAAGAATCACTTGAACCCAGGAGATGGAGGTTGCAGTGAGCCGAGATAGTACCACTGCACTCCAGCCTGGCAACAGAGCGAGATGCCATCAAAAAAAAAAAAGAAATTGTAAGAATGGGCATTCTTGTATTGTCCCTGATCTAACAGGAAAAGTGTTCCACCTTTCATGTTTAAGTATGATGTTGATAACAGTGGCAGTCTGTCTGGAGCAGTTGCTATGAAGAAGCTGGCTGCAGCAGGGGAGGTGTGACTGGGGCTATGTGCTCCATGAAGCCAGGTGGGGCTGGGAACAGGTGGGAGCCCCACCCTCTACCGAGTCCATGGGGCAGGAGTCCTGCCCTCTGGGGCACAGCTGCAGTCACCCAGCCATGGCTCTATACCCAGGCATCTCTGTGCTCATGGAGCCCTGGAAACCCTCTCTGCCCCTTCAGGCTCAGAAGTGCCTGTCCCTGCTTCCTACCCTCTCCCTGCTCCTGGTGCCCACTCCAGCGCAGAGTAAAGTTGTAGCTGAGTCCAAGCACTGTTGTAACCCAGCCAGGTGTGCATGTGCTGGAGGCAGTGCTGACATGCCAGGTCCTGCCTCCTCAGCTCCCTCTGGACTTTGAACACCAATGAGCACAGGAGGGAGGACGGGGCCTGAGGGCAGCTCTGCACAGGTCTGCAGGTGCCACTCAGCATGAACAGCCTGGGTGCCATGGATGGCATGTTGATGGTGCAAGGGAAACGGTTTCCTGGGTGAAAAGGGGCAGGTCTTTGACTACCTTCAAGCCAGGGATGACCAGAAGCCTGGGGGCTGGGCTGCCAGTTCTCGGTGGCCTCCACTGCCTGGAGTCAGAATTTATGGTGCTTTTTCCTAGCCACCCATGGCCATCCCTGAACCAATCAGCATGCACTCCCTTCCTTCTGAGCCCATAAAAACCCCTAGACTCAGCCAGACATCAGGACTATGAAGTGAGAAGCAGGAAGGAGCTACCCACTTGTCGGGATGACCTGCCTGCAGAAAAGAGCTACCCACTTCAGGTCTCCTGAGAATTGTTTTGTTGCTTAATAAAGCTCCTCACCGCCTCACTTGCCTTCCAGTTGTCTGTGTACCTCATTCTTCCTGGATATGGGACAAGAACTTGGGAACCATTGAATGGCAGGACTGAAAAAGCTGTAACACAAACAGGGCTGATACACACCACCCTATTTGCCACGTTGCAGACAATGAGAAGGAGAGAAGAACTGCAGCCCCTCAGGGAGCCCAGACCTAGGGCCTTCCCAAGCCAGGACTGTGATACCCAATTTGGGATTGTATAGTTTCTGGCATTTCCAAGCTTCCAGGCACCACCACATTCCCCTCGTCCAGACACAGAGGCCTACAGTAGAAGCCGCTTGCAGTGCATCTGGTCTAGCCACACAGAGGCTTACATGGAGCTGGCACCTGTGCTGGTGCCTAGAGCTGCCTGCTGCACCATAGCAGCCAGCATGCCTGGCTGTGCACAGTGGCTACATTTTGCGTTCACTCACTCATGCACTCCTCACTGCTCTGTGCCTAGCTTGCCCTTGGCAGGTGCAGGATCTGGACTGGTAGCACAAGCCAAGCACACCCTGCAAGGCCAAGGGGGCAGAACAAGCCCAATGGGCCTGAGAAAAACTTGGGCAAAGGTTTCCAGAGAAAAAGCAACACGCAAATGATCCCATGACATTGTTAGCTATGGGTTGTCATATATGGCTTTTATTGCATTGAAGTACATTCCCTGTATGCCTAATATGTTCAGAGATTTTAAATCATGAAAGGGTGCTGAAATTGTCAAATATTTTCTCTGTATCAATTGAGATTATCATATGATTTTTATCCTTCACTTTGCTTATATGTTATATCACATTTATATTTGTATCTATTGAACCATCCTTGCATTCCAGGGTTAAGTCATACTTGGTCAGTGGACAATTCTTTTAATGTGCTATTTTATTTGGTTTACTAGTATTTGGTAGGGGGTGGAATTTTTGCATCTACTTTTATCAGGAATATTGGCCTGTGATTTTCTTTTCTTTTTTTTTTTTCAGTGTCCTTGTCTGATATTGGTATCAGGGTAATGTTGACCTTGTAAAATAAGTTTGGAAGTATGTCTTCTGTCATTTTTTGGAAGAGTTTGAGAAATGTTGGTAGTTTTTCTTTAAATGTTTGGTAGAATTCATCAGTGAATCCACTGGGTCCTGGGCTTTTCTTTGATGGGAGAATGTTTATTACTAATTCAGTCTCCTTACTTATTATTGATCTGTTCTTTGGACTTAATTCTTTTTTCTTTTTCTAGTTCCTTGAGGTGTAATATTAGGCTGTTTATTAGAGATCCTTCTTCTTCTTTGATATAGATGTCTATTGCTATAAATTTCCCTCTCATTTATGCCTTTAACGCATCCCATAAGTTTTGTGTGTTGTGTTTCCATTCTTGCTTGTCTCAAAATATTTTTTATTTCATTTTTGTTTTTTCTGTGACCCATTGGTTGTTTGAAAGCATGTTGTTTAATTTCCACATATTTGCCTATTTTCCAAGATTTCTATTGATTTCTAGTTTGTACCATTGTGGTCTGAAAAGATACTTAATATGATTTTAATCCTCTTAAATTTAAAACTTTTTATGTGGCCTAAGATGTGATATATTCTGGAGAATGGTCCTTATGAACTTGAGGAGAATGTGTGCTCTACTGCTGTTGGATGGAATATTCTGTATATGGCTATTAAGTCCATTTGCTTTAACATGTAGTTTAAGTCCAATGTTTTCTTATTGATTGTGTGTCTAGATTATCTGTTCATTGCTGAAAGTGGGATTTGAGGTTCCCTACTTCTATTGTGTTGTAGTTTATCTCTCCTCAAAATATTTACTAACTGCTTCAATGTTTTGTGCATATATATTTACATTGTTATATGTTCTTGGTAAATTGATCTCTTTATTATTACATAATGACCTTTTTCTCTTTTTATAGTTATATACTCAAAGTCTATGTTGTCTCATGTAAGTATAGCTACCACTGCTTTTTTTTTGTTTTTATTTGCATGGAATGTCCTTTTCCATCCCCTCACTTTCAGACTTTGTGTGTCCTTACTAGTAATGTGAGTTGCTTATAGACAGTATATGGTTGATTTTAAAAATACATTCAGCCACTCTATGTATTTTAATTGGAGAATTTAACCCATTTACATTCAAGGTTATTTATAGGTACAGATTTCCTTTTGTAATTCGTTTTATGTCTGTTTTGTGGATCTTTTATTTTTAATTCTTCTCCGGCTGTCTTCCATTGAAGTTTGATGATTTTCCACAGTTGTATGCTTTGAATCCTTTGTTTTTTATTATTTGTGCGATCGCTGTGGCTTTTTAAAAATTATACTTAAAGTTATGGGATACATTTGCAGAATGTGCAGGTTTGTTACATAGGTATACATGTGGCATGGTGGTTTGCTGCACCCATCAACTCGTCATCTACATTACATATTTCTCCTAATGCTATCCCTCCTTAGCCCCCACCCCCTGACATGCCCCAGTGTGTGATATTCCCCTCCCTGTGTCCATGTGTCTTCATTGTTCAACTTCCATTTATGCTTGTTTATGCCTGCATAGTATTCAATGGTGTATTATGTGCCACATTTTATTTATCCAGCCTATCATTGATGGGCATTTGGGTTGGTTCCAAGTCTTTGCTATTGTGAACAGTGCTGCAATAAACATACATGTGCGTGTGTCTTTATAGTAGAATGATTTGTAATCCTTTGAGTATATACTCAGTAATGGGATTGCTGGGTCAAATGGTATTTCTGGTTCTAGATCTCTTGAGGAATCACCACACTGTCTTCCTCAATGGTTGAACTAATTTACACTCCCACCAATAGTATAAAAACATTCCTGTTTCACTACATTCTCTCCAGCATGGGTTGTTTCCTGACTTTTTAATGATCACCATTTTAACTGGTGCAAGATGGTATCTCATTGTGGTTTTGATTTGCATTTCTCTAATGACCAGTGATGTTGAGCTTTTTTCATGTTTGTTGGCCACATAAATGTCTTCTTTTGAGAAGTGTCTGTTCATATCCTTCCCCCACTTTTCGATAGGATTGTTTGTTTTTTTCTTGTAAATTTGTTTAAGTTATTGTAGATTCTAGATGTTAACTCTTTGTCAGATGGATAGATTGCAAAAATTTTCTCCTATTCTGTAGGTGCCTGTTGACTCTGATGAGTTTCTTTTGCTGTGCAGAAGCTCTTTAGTTTAATTAGATCCCACTTGTCAATTTTGGCTTTTGTTGCCATTGCTTTTGGTGTTTTAGTCATGAAGTCTTTGCCCATGCCTATATCCTGAATGGTATTCCCTAGATTTTCTTCTAGGGTTTTTATGGTTTTAGGTATTATGTTTAAGTCTTTAATCCATCTTGAGTTAATTTTTGTATAAGGTGTAAGGAAGGAGTCCTGTTTCAGTTTTCTGCATATGTCTAGCCAGTTTTCCCAACACCGTTTATTAAATAGGGAATCCTTCCCCCATTGCTTGTTTTTGTCAAGTTTGTCAAAGATCAGATGGTTGTAGATGTGTGGCATTATTTAAGGCCTCTGTTCTGTTCCATTGGTCTATGTATCTGTTTTTGTACATTTACCATGCTGTTTTGGTTACTGTAGCCTTGTAGTATAGTTTGAAGTCAGGTAGCATGATGCTTCCAGCTTTGTTCTTTTTACTTAGGATTGTCTTGGCTATATGAGTTCTTTTGTGGTTCCATATGAAATTTAAAGTATTTTTTTTCTAATTCTGTGAAGAAAGTCAGTGGTAGCTTAATGGGGATAGCATTGAATCTGTAAATTACTTTGGGCAGTATGACCATTTTCATGATATTGATTCTTCCTATTCATGAGCATGGAATGTTTTTTCCATTTATTTGTGTCCTCTCTTATTTCCTTGAGCAGTGGTTTGCAGTTCTCCTTGAAGAGGTCCTTCACATCACTTGTAAGTTGAATTTCTAGGTATTTTATTCTCTTTGTAGCAATTGTGAATGGGAGTCCATTCATGATTTGACTCTGTTTGTCTATTATTAGTGTATAGGAATGCTTGTGATTTTTGCACATAGATTTTGTATCCTGACACTTTGCTGAAGGTGCTTATCAGCTTAAGGAAATTTTGGGCTGAGATGATGGGGTTATCTAAATATACGATCATGTCATCTGCAAACAGAGACAATTTGACTCCCTATTTGAATACCCTATATTTCTTTCTCTTGCCTGATTGCCCAGGCCAGAACTTCCAATACTATGTTGAATAGGCATGGAGAGAGAGGACATCCTTGTCTTGTGCTGGTTTTCAAAGGGAATGCTTCCAGCTTTTACCCATTCAGTATGATACTGGCATGGGTTTGTCATAAGTAGCTCTTATTATTTTGAGAGACGTTCCATTGATACCTAATTTATTGAGAGTTTTTAGCATGAAGTGGTGTTTAATTTTATTGAAGGCCTTTTCTGCATCTATGGAGATAATGGTTTTTGTCATTGGTTCTGTTTATGTGATGGATTACATTTATTGATTTGTGTATGTTGAACCAGCCTTGAATCCCAGGGATGAAGCCAACTTTATCGTGGTGGATAAGGTTTTTGATGTGCTGCTGGATTCAGTTTGCCAGTATTTTATTGAGGATGTTCACATCAATGTTCATCAGGAATACTGGCCTGAAATTTTCCTTTTTTGTTGTGTCTATGCCAGGTTGTGGTATCAGGATGGTGCTGGCCTCATAAAATGAGTTAGGGAGGAGTCCCTCTTTTTCTGTTGTTTGGAATAGTTTCAGAAGGAATAGTACCAGCTCCTCTTTGTAACTCTGGTAGAATTCAGCTGTGAATCCATCTTGTCCTGAGCTTTTTTGGTTGGTAGGCTATTAATTACTGCCTGAATTTCAGAACTTGTTACTGGTCTATTCAGGGATTTGACTTCTTCCTGGTTTAGTGTTGGGAGGGTGTATGTGTCCAGAAATTTATCCTTTTATTCTAGATTTTCTAGTTTATTTGTGTAGAGGTGTCTATAGTATTATCTGATGGTAGTTTGTATTTCTGTGGGATCAGTGGTGATATCTCCTTTATCATTTTTATTGCATCTATTTGATTCCTCTCTCTTTTCTTCATTAGTCTGGGTAATGGTCTATCTGTTTTGTTAATCTTTTCAGAAAACCAGCTCCTGGATTCATTGATGTTTTGAAGGGTTTTTCGTGTCTCTGTCTCCTTCAGTTCTGCTCTTATCTTAGTTATTTCTTGTCTTTTGATAGCTTTTGAATGTGTTTGCTCTTGCTTCTGTAGTTCTTTTACTTGTGATGTTAGGGTGTCAATTTTAGATGTTTCCTGCTTTCTTCTGTGGGCACTTAGTGCTATAAATTTCCCTCTAAACACTGCTTTAGCTGTGTCCCAGAGATTCTGCTATGTTATGTCTTTGTTCTCATGGGTTTCAAAGAACTTATTTATTTCTGCTTAATTTCATTGTTTATCCAGTAGTCATTCAGGAACAGGTTGTTCAGTTTCCATGTAGTTTTGTGGTTTGAGTGAGTTTTTTAATCCTGAGTTCTAATTTGATTGCACTGTGGTCTGAGAGGCTGTTTGTTATTATTTACATTCTTTTGCGTTTGCTGAGTGTTCTGTTTCGAATTATGTGATCAACTGTAGAATAAGTGTGATGTGGTCCTGAGAAGAATATATATTATGTTGATTTGGGGTGGAGAGTTCTGTAGATGTCTATTAGGTCCACTTGCTCCTGAACTGAGTTCAAGTCCTGAATATCCTTGTTGATTTTCTGTCTCGTTGATCTGTCTGATATTGACAGTGGGATGTTAAAATCTTCCACTATTATTGTGTGGGAGTCTAAGTCTCTTTGTAGGTCTCTAAGAACTTGCTTTATGAATCTGGGTCCTCCTGTATTGAGTGCATATATATTTAGGATAGTTAGCTCTTCTTGTTGCATTGATCACTTTATCATTATGTAATGCCCTTCTTTGTCTCTTTTGATCTTTGTTGGTTTAAAGTCTGTTTTATTAGAGACTAGGATTGCAACCCCTGCTTTTTTCTAATTTCCATTTGGTTGGCAAATATTCCTCCATCTCTTTATTTTGAGCCTATGTGTGTCTTTGCACGTGAGATGGGTCTCCTGAATACAGCACACTGGTGCCAGTCTGTGTCTTTTAATTGGGGCATTTAGCCCATTTACACTTAAGATTAATATTGTTATGTGTGAATTTGATCCTGTCATTATTATGCTAGCTGGTTATTTTGCTCATTTGTTGATGCAGTTTCTGCAACTTGGTATGTTTTTGCAATGGTTGGTACTGGTTTTTCCTTTCCATATTTAGTGCTTTCTTCAGGAGCTCTTGTAAGGCAGGCCTGGTGGTGACAAAATTCCTCAGCATTTGCTTTTCTGTAAAGGATTTTATTTCTCCTTCACTTATGAAGCTTAGTTTGGCTGGATATAAAAGTCTGGGTTGAAAATTCGTTTCTTTAAGAATGTTGACTATTAGCCCTCACTCTCTTCTGGCTTTTAGGGTTTTAGCAGAGAGATCCACTGTTAGTCTGATGGGCTTCCCTTTGTTGGTAACCCAACCCTTCTGGCTGCCCTTAACATTTTTTCCTTCATTTCAACCTTGGTGAATCTGATGATTATGTATCTTGGGGTTGCTCTTCTCAAGGAGTATCTTTGTGGTGTTATCTGTATATCCTGAATTTGAATGTTGGCCTGTCTTACTAGGTTGGGGAAGTTCTCCTGGGTAGTATCCGGAAGAGTGTTTTCCAACTTGGTTCCATTCTCCCCATCATTTTCAGGTACACCAATCAAACGTAGGTTTGGTCTTTTCACATAGTCTGTATTTCTTGGAGGCATTGTTTGTTCCTTTTCATTCTTTTTTTCTCTAATCTTGTCTTCACGTTTAATTTCATTAAGTTGATCTTCAATCTCTGATATCCTTTTTTCCACTTAATCGATTTGGCTATTGATACTATGCTTCACAAAGTTCTCATGCTGTGTTTTTCAGCTCCATCGGGTCATTTATCTTCTTCTCTAAACTGGTTATTCTAGTTAGCAATTCCTCTACCTTTTTTCAAGGTTCTTAGCTTCCTTGCATTGGGTTAGAACATGCTCCTTTAGCTCAAAGGAGTTTGTTATTACCCACCTTCTGAAGCCTACATCTGTCAATTTATCAAACTCATTGTCTGTTCAGTTTTGTTCCCTTGCTGACAAGGAGTTGTAGTCCTTTGGAGCAGAAGAGGCATTCTGGTTTTAAGAATTTTCAGCCTTTTCACACTGGTTTTTCCTCATCTTCATGGATTTATCTACCTTTGGTCTTTGATGTTGGTGACCTTTGAATGTGGTTTCTCTGTGGACATCCTTTTTGTTGATGTTGATACCATTCCTTTCTGTTTGCTAGTTTGCCTTCTATCAGTCAGGCCCCTGCAGGTCTGCTGGAGTTTGCTGGAGGTCCACTCCAGGCTCTGTTTGCTTGGGTATCATCAGCGGAGGCTGCAGAACAGCAGAGATTGCTGCCTGCTCCTTCCTCTGTAAGGTTCGTCCCAGAGTGGTACGCACCATCTGCCAGCCAGAGCTCTCCTGTATGAGGTGTCTGTCAACCCCTGCTGGGAGGTGTCTTTCAGTCAGAAGGCACAGGGATCAGGGACCCACTTGAAAAGGCAGTCTGTCCCTTAGCAGAGCTCAAGTGCTGTGCTGGGAGATCTGCTGTTCTCTTTAGATTAGGCAAGCAGGAAGATTTCAGTCTGCTGAAGTTGCACCTGCACCTGCTCTTTCCCCCAGGTGCTCTGTCCCAGGGAGATGGGAGTTTTATCTCCAAGCCTCTGACTGTGGCTGCTGCCTTTCTTTCAGAGATGCCCTGCCTAGAGAGGAGGAATCTAGAGAGGCAGTCTTCTTACAGAGGCTTTGCCAAGCTGCGGTAGGCTCTACAGAGTTTGAACTTCTTGGTGGCTTTGTTTACACTGTGAAGGAAAAACCACCTACTCAAACCTCAGTAATGGCGATGTCCCTCTGCCTACCAAGCTCGAGTGTCCCGGGTCAACCCCAGACTGCTCTGCTGCTGGTGAGAATTTCAAGCCCTTGGATCTTAGCTTGCTGGGCTCCATGGGGTTGGGATCTACTGAGCTAGACCAGTTGGCTTTCTGGCTTCAGCCCCCTTTCCAGGGGAGTGAATGGTTCTGTCCCACTGCCATTCCAGGCGTCACTGGGGTATGAAAATCTCCTGCAGCTAGCTTGGTGTCTGCCCAAACGGCCACCCAGTTTTGTGCTTAAAACCCAGAGCCCAGGTGGTGTAGGCAGCCGAGGGAATCTTCTGGTCTAAGAGTTGCAAAGACCATGGGAAAAGCATAATATCTGGGTTGGAGTGCACTGTTCCTCACGGCACAGTCCCTCACAGCCTCCATTGGCTATGAGAGGGAGTTCCCTGACTCCTTGCACTTCCCAGATGAGGTGATGCCCCACCCTACTTTAGCTCGCTTTCCATAGGGCTGCACCCACTGTCTAACCAGTCCCAATGAGATGAGCCAGGTACCTCAGTTGGAAATGCAGAAATCACCCACCTTCTGCATTGATCTTGCTGGGGGGCTGCAGACCATAGCTGTTCCTATTTGGCCACCTTGCCAGCCACTGCCTGCTGTGGTTTTTTGTGTTGTGGTTACCATGATGCATACACAAAACATCTTATCCTTATAACAGGCTATTTCATTGTGATAACTTAACTTTAATCACATACAAAAACTCTACACTTGCACTCCTTTCCACTTTTTATGATTTTGATGTCACAATTTACATGCTTTGTAATTTGTATTTCTTTACAATTTATTTTAGCTATAGGTGCCTTTAATAATTATGTCTTTTAACTGTGACAGTAGGGATAAATTAGCTTTAAATACCACCTTTACTGTATTAGAGAATTCTGAATATGACTATATATTATTTTTACCAGTGAGCTTTTTACTTCCATATGTTTTTGTTATTATTATCCTTTTGTTTTAGTTAAAGGGCTCCCTTTAGTAATATTTATAAAATAGACCTAGCAATGATTAATTACCATAGCTTTTGTTTGTCTGGGAAAGATTTTATTTCTCCCTCATTTCTGAGGGAAAGATTTGCTAGTAATGTAATCTTGATTGGCAGTCTTTTCCTTCAACACTTTGAATATATCATGCCATTCTTTCCTGGCATGCAGGATTGCTGCTAAGAGAATATGGCTGAAAACCATATTGGGGCTTTCTTGAATGTGATATGGTTCATTCTCTTGCTGTGCTCAGTATTCTTTCTTTGTCTCTGATTTTTTGATAATTGGAATATGATATATCTTGGTAAAATCCTCTTTGGGTTGAATTTGATTGATGACATCCACGCTTCCTGAACCTGGATATTTTTGTGTTTCACCACATTTGGGAAATTTTCAGCCATTATTTTCTTAAATATGCTTTCTGGATCTTGTTCTCTCTCATCTCCTCCTGAAACTTCTACTATGCAAATGTCAGTACACTTGATGGTGTCCCATAATTCCTATAGGTCTTTTTCATTTTTTATTATTTTTTCTTTTTTATTCTCTGACTCGATAATTTGAAATATCTAGTCTTCAAGCCCAGTGATTCTTTGCCTTGATCAAGTCTGCTGTTGAAGCTTTCTAGTTAATATTTCAGTTCAGTTATTGTATTCATTATTTCTAGGATTTTAACTATTTTATTGCTTTTATTTCTTTGTCAAGCTTTGCTTTTTATTAACCATTTTTCAAATGTTATTTATTTTCTATCTGCATTTTCTTGTAGTTTCCTGAACTTCTTTAAGGGGATTATCTTAAATTCTTAGTCATCTCATAGACTTGCATATTTCAGGGTCTATTACTGGAGCATTATTAGTTTATTTTGGTGTCATATTTTCTTGATATTTAAAATAATCCTTGTGTCTTTGTGTTGGTCCCTGCACATTTGAAGAAATGGCCACCTTTTCTGGCCTTTGCAGGTGTTCTTTGTCAGTAAGAGGCCTTCACTATTTAATATAGCCTGGGATTCTGAATAGGCCAACTGGTAGCAACCTCAGACAGGCAGATGTGGGTGTTGGGTTCTCTAGTTGGGCTGCGCCACTACCTGTGCTCTGACATTAAATGGAACTGCTGGCTGTGCTCCTGTGACAGGTGGAGCTGTTGATTGGGTTCTACAATTGCCTCTTGATTGTCCAGGGTTAGAGGTTGTCTTTCTTGCTAGGTGGTACTGTTGTTTGGAATCTGTAGTTGGTCAGGGACATGTGCTGAGCTCTGAGGCTGGGTGAGATTTCTGGGGTTGCTGCTTGATCACTTAGGGTGGGCAGGGCCAGAGGCTATGCTTCACAGATGTGTGTGGACTTGGGCTTGCCTCCTAGTCTAGAGTAGCCTTAAGCAGAACACCAATGGTGGGTTGAGTTGCTGCACAGCTCCTGGGGCTGGGCAAGATCAGATGCTCCCTCTGTGGATAATCACAGACCTGCTATTGTCTTCCTGTCTAGGGAATATGCAGAGAACCCAGGGCTGGCTGGGTCGCTGCTCAGCTGCTGAGGTTGGTCAGGGCCAGATGCTCCCTGTATAGCCAACTGCCACTGTGCACTTGCCTCCCAGGCTGAGTAAGGCTTAAAGACAGCATCAGGAATTGTGTTGCCACTTGACCAGTAGGGCTCAGTAGGGCCAGATATGTCTCTCCCCTTATTTTAGTTACTTTAGTAAACTTATCTAATCCTCAATAAGAGTATAAAAATATTTTATTAAATATATTTCTATGTAACATTTTATGTTATTATACATGGCACATTTGTTTGTTTTTCTGTCTTTCCTGATGTATAAAATGCAATGTATTTTGTTTATTGATCTTATTTTTATGAACATAATGAAGTATAAATTGAAAGAATTTGTCCGTAGATTATTCCGGATTTCCAATATGTACTATCATATAACCTGTTGGAAATAGGCATTCTACTTTTTCCTTCCTGGAAATTGTAATTCTTTTTTCACTTTCTTTCCTTTTTTGCAATGATTAGTATTCTAGCATAGTGTTGAACAGCAATGTTTAATGCAGTTATCTTCATTAAGCTCCTGAGTTTAAACCTCCTACTATGATATATGATGGTAGCTATGGGTATTTTTAAATAGCTTTCTATCAGATGAAAGAAGTGCTCTTCTGTTGCTAATTCATACAAGGTTTTCTTTTATTTCTGGATTCACAAGTGTTTTAAATCATGATTAGATGTTGACATTTATATATGTTTTGTTAACATCTATAGAGAATCTTATAGATTTTCTCCTTTAACTTATTAAGGTAATACTTACATAAATATACATATTCCAATGTTGACCTAACCTTTTATTCCTGGGTAAGCTCAATGCGGTGATAATGTATTAGGCTTTTTAAAAATCATTTGATTGGAATTTATAAAATTTCTTATTAATATTTTTTAAACTGCCTTATTGGTTAAATCCCCCAATTAAAAGGCACAGAATGGCAAGCTGGATAAAGAAACAAGACCAAATGGTATACTGTCTTCGAGAGACTCATCTCACATGCAACAACATCCACAGGCTCAAAATAAAGGGATGTAGGAGAATCTACTAAGCAAATGGAAAGCAGAAAAAAGCAGGGTTTGCAATTATAACTTGAGACAAAACAGACTCTAAACCAACAATAATCAAAAAAGACAAAGAAAGGCAATATATGATGGTAAAGGGTTCAGTTCAACAAACATAACTATCCTAAGTGTATATGCACCCAACACAAAAGCACCCAGATTCATAAAGCAAGTTCTTAGAGACCTTCAAAGAGATTTAGACTTCCACACAATAATGGTGGGAGACTTCAACACCCCACTAACTGTATTAGATAGATTATTGAGGCAGAAAATTAACAAGATATTCAGGACCTGAACTCACACTGGATCAAATGGATCTGATAGACATCTACATAACTCTACACCCAAAAATAACAGAATATACATTCTTCTTATCACTACATAGCACATACTTTAAAACTGACCACATAATCAGACACAAAACACTTCTCAGCAAATGCAAAAGAACTGAAATCATAACAACACTCTCTCAGACCACAGCTCAATAGAATTACAGATCAAGACTAACAAAATCACTCAAAACAATACAATTACCTGGAAATTGAATAACCTACTCCTGAATGACTTTTGGGTAAATAATGAAATTAAGACAGAAATCAAGAATTTATTTGAAACTAATGAGAAAAAAGACACAACATACCAGCATCTCTGGGACACAGTTAAGGCAGTTTTAAGAGGGAGCTTTATAGAACTAAACAACCATGTCAAAAAATTAGAAAGATCTCAATTTAAGAATTTATTATTACAACTAAAAGAACTAGAGAACGAAGAGAAAATCAATCCCAAAGTTAGCAGAAGACAAGACATAACAAAATCAGAGCTGAACTGAAGGAGATTGAGATATGAAAAGCCATTCAAAAGATCAATGAATCCGGAGTTGGTTTTTTGAAAAAAAATTAACAAAATATATAGACCACTAGCTAGACTAATAAAGAAGAAGAGAGAAAAAATCTGAATAAACACAATCAGGAATGACAAAGGGGATATTACACTGAGCCAAAGAAATACAAATAACTATCAGAAACTATTATGAACACCTCTATGCACACAAACTAGAAATTCTAGAAGAAATGGATACATTTATTTAAAGGTGTTAATTTATTTTTCTGTTTTGTTTTTTGTTTCATAAAACCCTTTCTCAAGGTATGATAGGTGTGATTCACATGTAAAAAGCTGTACATATTTAATTTATACAACTCAAAGAGTTTGGTGATAAGTATATACCCATTCAAATCATCACCACCATCAAGAATATAGATATATCCATCATCTCCTATAGTTTCCTCCTACCACTTTTACTGTAATTATTACCATTATTGTGTGTGTGTGTGTGTGTGTAGTGTGAACAGAATATAAGATCTACCTTCTTCACAGAATTTAAGAATACAATAGTTTATTGTTAGCTACAGGCACTGTGCTGTATTGTAGATCTCCAGAACTTCTTCATCTTGCACAAATGAAACGTTTTTATACCCTTTGAATATCACCTTCCCATTTTTCCCTCCCCCCATTCCCTGGCAGTCACAGTTACGCTCTATGCTTCTATGACTGATGGTTTTAGATTACACATATAAGTGAGATCATTTTTATGTCTGGCTTATTTTACTTAACATAATGTCCTCCATGTTCATCCATGTGTCAGGATTACCTTCTTTTTATTGTTGAATAATATTTCATTATATATATGTCACTTTTTAAATCCATTCATCTGGAGAGGGCGGAGCAAGATGGCCGAATAGGAACAGCTCCAGTCTCCAACTCCCGGCACGAGCGACACAGAAGACTGGTGATTTCTGCATTTTCAACGGAGGTACTGGGGTCATCTCACTGGGGAGTGCCGGACAATCGGTGCTGGTCACCTGCTGCAGCCTGACCAGCGAGAGCTGAAGCAGGGCGAGGCATTGCCTCACCTGGGAAGCGCAAGGGGGAAGGGAATCCCTTTTCCTAGCCAGGCGAACTGAGACACACAACACCTAGAAAATTGGGTAATTCCCACCCCAATACTGCGCTTTAAGTAAACAGGCACACCAGGAGACTATACCCACACCTGGCCGGGAGGGTCCCACGGCCACGGAGCCTCCCTCATTGCTAGCACAGTGGTCTGCGATCTAACCACAAGGCAGCAGCGAGGCTGGGGGAGGGGCGCCCGCCATTGCTGAGGCTTAAGTAGGTAAACAAAGCCACTGGGAAGCTCGAACTGGGTGGAGCTCACAGCAGCTCAAGGAAACCTGCCTGTATCTGTAGACTCCACCTCTGGGGACAGGGCACAGCTAAAAAAACAACAGGGGAAGCAGCAGAGGCCTGTGCAGACCCGAACGACTCTGTCTGACAGCTTTGAAGAGAGCAGTGGATCTCCCAACACAGAGGTTGAGATCTGAGAACGGACAGACTGCCTGCTCAACTGGGTACCTGACCCCTGAGTAGCCTAACTGGGAGACATCCCCCACTAGGGGCAGTCTGACACCCCACACCTCGCAGGGTGGAGTACACCCCTGAGAGGAAGCTTCCAAAGTAAGAATCAGACAGGTACACTCGCTGTTCAGCAATATTGTATCTTCTGCAACCTCTGCTGCTGATACCCAGGCAAACAGGGTCTGGAGTGGACCTCAAGCAATCTCCAACAGACCTACAGCTGAGAGTCCTGACTATTAGAAGGAAAACTATCAAACAGGAAGAACACCTATACCAAAACCCCATCAGTACGTCACCATCATCAAAGACCAGAAGCAGATAAAACCACAAATATGGGGAAGAAGCAGGGCAGAAAAGCTGGAAATTAAAAAAATAAGAGCGCATCTCCCCCTGCAAAGCTCATCGCCAGCAACGGATCAAAGCTGGTCAGAGAATGACTTTGACAAGATGAGAGAAGAAGGCTTCAGTCCATCAAACTTCTCAGAGCTAAAGGAGGAATTACGTACCCAGCGCAAAGAAACTAAAAATCTTGAAAAAAGAGTGGAAGAATTGATAGGTAGAATAATTAATGCAGAGAAGGTCATAAATGAAATGACAGAGATGAAAACCATGACACGAGAAATACGTGACAAATCCACAAGCTTCAGTAACCGACTTGATCAACTGGAAGAAAGAGTATCAGCGATTGAGGATCAAATGAATGAAATGAAGCGAGAAGAGAAACCAAAAGAAAAAAGGAGAAAAAGAAATTAACAAAGCCTGCAAGAAGTATGGGATTATGTAAAAAGACCAAATCTACGTCTGATTGGGGTGCCTGAAAGTGAGGGGGAAAATGGAACCAAGTTGGAAAACACTCTTCAGGATATCATCCAGGAGAACTTCCCCAACCTAGTAGGGCAGGCCAACATTCAAATTCAGGAAATACAGAGAACACCACAAAGATACTCCTCAAGAAGAGCAACTCCAAGACACATAATTGCCAGATTCACCAAAGTTGAAATGAAGGAAAAAATCTTAAGGGCAGCCAGAGAGAAAGGTCGGGTTACCCACAAAGGGAAGCCCATCAGACTAACAGCAGACCTCTCGGCAGAAACTCTACAAGCCAGAAGAGAGTGGGGGCCAATATTCAACATTCTTAAAGAAAAGAATTTTAAACCCAGAATTTCATATCCAGCCAAACTAAGTTTCATCAGTGAAGGAGAAATAAAATCCTTTACAGATAAGCAAATGCTTAGAGATTTTGTCACCACCAGGCCTGCCTTACAAGAGACCCTGAAGGAAGCCCTAAACATGGAAAGGAACAACCAGTACCAGCCATTGCAAAAACATGCCAAAATGTAAAGACCATCGAGGCTAGGAAGAAACTGCATCAACTAACGAGCAAAATAACCGGTTAATATCATAATGGCAGGATCAAGTTCACACATAACAATATTAACCTTAAATGTTAATGGACTAAATGCTCCAATTAAAAGACACAGACTGGCAAACTGGATAAAGAGTCAAGACCCATCAGTCTGCTGTATTCAGGAGACCCATCTCACATGCAGAGACATACATAGGCTCAAAATAAAGGGATGGAGGAAGATCTACCAAGCAAATGGAGAACAAAAAAAAGCAGGGGTTGCAATCCTAGTCTCTGATAAAATAGACTTTAAACCATCAAAGATCAAAAGAGACAAAGAAAGCCATTACATAATGGTAAAGGGATCAATTCAACAGGAAGAGATAACTATCCTAAATATATATGCACCCAATACAGGAGCACCCAAATTCATAAAGCAAGTCCTTAGAGACTTACAAAGAGACTTAGACTCCCATACAATAATAATGGGAGACTTCAACACTCCACTGTCAACATTAGACAGATCAATGAGACAGAAAGTTAACAAGGATATCCAGGAATTGAACTCATCTCTGCACCAAGCGGACCTAATAGACATCTATAGAACTCTCCACCCCAAATCAACAGAATATACATTCTTCTCAGCACCACATCGCACTTATTCCAAAATTGACCACATAATTGGAAGTAAAGCACTCCTTAGCAAATGTAAAAGAACAGAAATTATAACAAACTGTCTCTCAGACCACAGTGCAATCAAATTAGAACTCAGGACTAAGAAACTCAATCAAAACCACTCAACTACATGGAAACTGAACAACCTGCTCCTGAATGACTACTGGGTACATAACGAAATGAAGGCAGAAATAAAGATGTTCTTTGAAACCAATGAGAACAAAGATACAACATACCAGAATCTCTGGGACACATTTAAAGCAGTGTGTAGAGGGAAATTTATAGCACTAAATGCCCATAAGAGAAAGCTGGAAAGATCTAAAATTGACACTCTAACATCACAATTAAAAGAACTGGAGAAGCAAGAGCAAACACATTCAAAAGCTAGCAGAATGCAAGAAATAACTAAGATCAGAGCAGAACTGAAGGAGATAGAAACACAAAAAACCCTCCAAAAAATCAATGAATCCAGGAGTTGGTTTTTTGAAAAGATCAACAAAATTGACAGACCACTAGCAAGACTAATAAAGAAGAAAAGAGAGAAGAATCAAATAGACGCAATAAAAAATGATAAAGGGGATATCACCACCGACCCCACAGAAATACAAACTACCATCAGAGAATACTATAAACACCTCTACGCAAATCAACTAGAAAATCTAGAAGAAATGGATAATTTCCTGGACACTTACACTCTCCCAAGACTAAACCAGGAAGAAGTTGAATCCCTGAATAGACCAATAGCAGGCTCTGAAATTGAGGCAATAATTAATAGCCTACCAACCAAAAAAAGTCCAGGACCAGATGGATTCACAGCTGAATTCTACCAGAGGTACAAAGAGGAGCTGGTACCATTCCTTCTGAAACTATTCCAATCAATTGAAAAAGAGGGAATCCTCCCTAACTCATTTTATGAGGCCAACATCATCCTGATACCAAAGCCTGGCAGAGACACAACAAAAAAAGAAAATTTTAGACCAATATCCCTGATGAACATCGATGCAAAAATCCTCAATAAAATACTGGCAAAACAGATTCAGCAGCACATCAAAAAGCTTATCCACCATGATCAAGTGGGCTTCATCCCTGGGATGCAAGGCTGGTTCAACATTCGCAAATCAATCAACGTAATCCAGCATATAAACAGAACCAAAGACAAGAACCACATGATTATCTCAATAGATGCAGAAAAGGCTTTTGACAAAATTCAACAGCCCTTCATGCTAAAAACGCTCAATAAATTCGGTATTGATGGAACGTACCTCAAAATAATAAGAGCTATTTATGACAAACCCACAGCCAATATCATACTGAATGGGCAAAAACTAGAAAAGTTCCCTTTGAAAACTGGCACAAGACAGGGATGCCCTCTCTCACCACTCCTATCCAACATAGTGTTGGAAGTTCTGGCTAGGGCAATCAGGCAAGAGAAAGAAATCAAGGGTATCCAGTTAGGAAAAGAAGAAGTCAAATTGTCCCTGTTTGCAGATGACATGATTGTATATTTAGAAAACCCCATTGTCTCAGCCCAAAATCTCCTTAAGCTGATAAGCAACTTCAGCAAAGTCTCAGGATTCAAAATTAATGTGCAAAAATCACAAGCATTCTTATACACCAGTCACAGACAAACAGAGAGCCAAATCATGAATGAACTTCCATTCACAATTGCTTCAGAGAGAATAAAATACCTAGGAATCCAACTTACAAGGGATGTAAAGGACCTCTTCAAGGAGAACTACAAACCACTGCTCAGTGAAATAAAAGAGGACACTAACAAATGGAAGAACATACCATGGTCATGGATAGGAAGAATCAATATCGTGAAAATGGCCATACTGCCCAAAGTTATTTATAGATTCAATGCCATCCCCATCAAGCTACCAATGAGTTTCTTCACAGAATTGGAAAAAACGGCTTTAAAGTTCATATGGAACCAAAAAAGAGCCCGCATTGCCAAGACAATCCTAAGTCAAAAGAACAAAGCTGGAGGCATCACGCTACCTGACTTCAAACTGTACTACAAGGCTACAGTAACCAAACAGCATGGTACTGGTACCAAAACAGAGAGGTAGACCAATGGAACAGAACAGAGTCCTCAGAAATAATACCACACATCTACAGCCATCTGATCTTTGACAAACCTGAGAGAAACAAGAAATGGGGAAAGGACTCCCTATTTAATAAATGGTGCTGGGAAAATTGGCTAGCCATAAGTAGAAAGCTGAAACTGGATCCTTTCCTTACTCCTTATACGAAGATTAATTCAAGATGGATTAGAGACTTAAATGTTAGACCTAATACCATAAAAACCCTAGAAGAAAACCTAGGTGGTACCATTCAGGACATAGGCATGGGCAAGGAGTTCATGTCTAAAACACCAAAAGCAACGGCAGCAAAAGCCAAAATTGACAAATGGGATATGATTAAACTAAAGAGCTTCTGCACAGCAAAAGAAACTACCATCAGAGTGAACAGGCAACCTACAGAATGGGAGAAAATTTTTGCAATCTACTCATCTGACAAAGGGCTAATATCCAGAATCTACAAAGAACTCAAACAAATTTACAAGAAAAAAACAACCCCATCAAAAAGTGGGCAAAGGATATGAACAGACATTTCTCAAAAGAAGACATTCATACAGCCAACAGACACATGAAAAAATGCTCATCATCACTGGCCATCAGAGAAATGCAAATCAAAACCACAATGAGATACCATCTCACACCAGTTAGAATGGCAATCATTAAAAAGTCAGGAAACAACAGGTGCTGGAGAGGATGTGGAGAATTAGGAACACTTTTACACTGTTGGTGGGATTGTAAACTAGTTCAACCATTATGGAAAACAGTATGGCGATTCCTCAAGGATCTAGATCTAGATGTACCATATGACCCAGCCATCCCACTACTGGGTATATACCCAAAGGATTATAAATCATGCTGCTATAAAGACACATGCACACGTATGTTTATTGCGGCACTATTCACAATAGCAAAGTCTTGGAATCAACCCAAATGTCCATCTGCGACAGACTGGATTAAGAAAATGTGGCACATATACACCATGGAATATTATGCAGCCATAAAAAAGGATGAGTTTGCGTCCTTTGTAGGGACATGGATGCAGCTGGAAACCATCATTCTTAGCAAACTCACAAGAACAGAAAACCAAACACCACATGTTCTCACTCATAGGTGGGAACTGAACAATGACATCACTTGGACTCAGGAAAGGGAACATCACACATCGGGGCCTAATGTATTGGGAGTTATACCTGATATAAATGACGAATTGATGGGTGCTGACGAGTTGATGGGTGCAGCACACCAACATGGCACAAGTATACATATGTAACAAACCTGCACGTTATGCACATGTACCCTAGAACTTAAAGTATAATAATAAAAAAAATAAATAAATAAAATAAAATAAAATAAATCCATTCATCTGTCAGCAAATAGATTGTTTTCATATCTTAGCTACTGTGAACTATGCCACAGTAAACGTGGAAGTGCAGGTATCTTTTTGAAATCCTGACTTCCATTCTTTTGGATAAATGCACAGAAGTAGGATTGCTGGATTATAAATTATCAGTGAGGTTACTTATTTTATATAATTTTGTATACTGCAACTTTACTAAATGTATTAGCTTTAACAGTTTTTTGTGGAATCTTTAGGGTTTAACTACATGTAAGACCATGTAGCATAGTTGTATTTGTATTTTCTTTAAGGAATCTACATACTGTTTTCCATAGTGAATATATCAATTTATATTCCCAGCAACAATGCAGCAACACCTGTAACCTTTTTTAAATTAGTAATAACCAGTCTAACAAGTATGAGGTGATATCTGCTTATACTTTTGATTGAATTTCCCTGATGGTTAGTGATAGTGAGTCACTTTTCATGAACCTCTTGGCTATTAATATTTTTATTTCCTTTGGGGGAAATGTTTATTCATGTACTTTGCCCATTCTAAAAACTGGAGTATTTTTGGTTATTAAGTTGTATGAGTGTCTTACATATTTTGGACATTAACTCTTTATCGGGTATATACTTTGAAAATATTCTCCCATTCTACATGTTGCTTTTTATTTTGTTGATTATTTCCTTTGCTGTGCAAAAGCTTTTTAGTTTCATGTAATCTTACTTGTTCATTTTTGCTTTCATTGCCTGTGCTTTTGGTGTCAGGGTGAAAAATCATTGCCAAGATCAATGTCAAGGAGATTTTTCTGTATGCTTTCTTCTAAGAGTTTATAGTTAAGGCCTTTTCTTTATGCCTTTAATTCATTTTGAATTGATTTTTGTGTGTGATGGAAAACATGAGTCCAGTATCACTCTGTTGCATGTAAATATCCAGTTTTCCAAACACCATTTATTAAAGAAACTATCATTTATCCATTTTGTAGTCTTGGTAATCTTACTGAAGATAAGTTGACCATATAGCATGGGTTTATTTCTGGGCTTTTAATTCTGTTCCATTGATCGATACGTCTTTTTTATGCTAGTACCGTATGGTTTGATTACTAT
Organism: Piliocolobus tephrosceles; assembly: GCF_002776525.5. Classification (NCBI taxonomy): domain Eukaryota; kingdom Metazoa; phylum Chordata; class Mammalia; order Primates; family Cercopithecidae; genus Piliocolobus; species Piliocolobus tephrosceles. The sequence goes on along the minus strand of NC_045437.1, from coordinate 109,950,548 downwards.
TAGGTTGGTGCAAAAGTCTTTGCAGTCTTTGCTATTACTTTCAATGGCAAAAACCACAATTACTTTTGCACCAACCTAATATAACATAATTTGAAATCAGGTAGTATGATGCTTATACTTTGTTCTTTTTGCTCAAGACTTACTTGGCTATTCAGGGTCTTTTGTGGTTCCATGTGAATTTAGATTTTTTTCTAATTCTGTGAAAAATGCCTTTGAATTTTAATAGTGATTGCATTAAATCTATAAATTTATTTGGGTAGTATGAACATTTAAGCAATATTAATTCTTCTAATCCATGAACACATGATAGATTTCTATTTATTTGTGTTTTATTCCATTTCTTTCAACAGCGTCTTATAATTTTCAGCGTACAGATCTTTCACCTCATTGGCTAAATTAACTTCTAATTTTTTGATGCTATAGTAAATGAAGTTGTTACCTGGATTTCTTTTCAGACAATTTATTGCTAGTGTATAGAAACACTACTAATTTTGTATGTTGATTTTGTATCGTACAACTTTGCTAAATTCATTTGTTGAGTTCTAACAGGTTTTTGTGGATTCTCTAGGGCTCACTACATGTCATGTCATCTCCAAACATAGACAAATATGTTTCTTCCTTTCTGATTTGGTTGCTTTTTATTTTTTATTTATTTATTTATTTTTTGCCTAATTGCTCTGGCTACAACATCCAATACTATGTGGCAAGGATGGATACCTTTATCCTGTTCCTAATCTTAAAGGAAAGCTTTCACTATTTCACTGTTGAGTATAATGTTAGCTATGAGCTTATCATATGTAAACCAAAAATAAAATTCTAAGCTTCCCAGTCGACTGAGTGGACCCCCCTTCTCAAGAAAGGGAATTCTCAAGTAAACCTGAAGGACTAGTCCAGGCCATGATGGGAAGGTGAGGTTGGACACGCCTCATTATATCCTCTTCCCTTTGGAGTTCAGGCACAACTGAGCAGCATTAGCATTACAACGGAGGTCTTAAGAAAGACTGACAAAACAGACTCTTTGTAGCAATAAAATACCAAATGCCAACCTGTCATATAGCATCACATTACAGATAGCAGGCCCTGAAAGAAATTAAAATATTTTACCCCAAAGCATATTTCTTTGACATATTTTGAAATAGCCCAGCAGGCCGGGCGCGGTGGCTCAAGCCTGTAATCCCAGCACTTTGGGAGGCCGAGACGGGCGGATCACGAGGTCAGGAGATCGAGACCATCCTGGCTAACATGGTGAAACCCCGTCTCTACTAAAAAATACAAAAATCTAGCCGGGCGAGGTGGCGGGCGCATGTAGTCCCAGCTACTCAGGAGGCTGAGGCAGGAGAATGGCGTGAACCCGGGAGGCGGAGCTTGCAGTGAGCTGAGATCCGGCCACTGCACTCCAGCCCGCGCGACAGAGCGAGACTCTGTCTCAAAAAAAAAAAAAAAGAAAAAGAAATAGCCCAGCAAAGCTGCCTCTGGTGGGTGAAATGTAAATTCTCTACAGAATATAAATTTCCCTTTCCAGGTCTTTGATCCTGAAGAGATTGATTAGCTGAGAGTCTAGCAATTTTTAAAGACCTGAATATGCAACATTTACCATCTATTGCCTCTAAGAGTGGCCACCTATGAGACTTCATCTACATGTAAGAACCTTGGTCTCCACAACCCCCTATCCTAATCCAGACACTCTTTTCTACGATTCCAGGTCTTTTAGATAATAACTTAACTCACAACCATTTGCCAACCAGAAAATCTTCTAATCTACCTATTACTTGGAAGCCCCCACTTCAAGTTGTCCTGCCTTTCCAGACCAAACCAGTGTATACCTTACATATATTCATTGATGTCTGTCTGTAATTTCTGTCTCCTTAAAACATAAAATCAAGCTGTAACTCAACCACCTTGGGCACACTTTCTCAGGACCTCTTGAGACTATGCCTTGGGCCTTGGTCACTCACATTTGGCCCAGAATAAACCTCTTTAAATGTTTTATAGAGTTTGACTCTTCTTGCGGACAAATATGTGATCTTTATTATGTTGAGGTACATTCTTTTGTTACCTAATCTGTTGGCTTTTATTATGAAAAGATGATGAATATTGTCAAATGGTTTCTCTGCATTTGTTAACATAAGTATACATTATTTGCTCTTCATTCTGTTAATGTCATATATTATATGTATTTATTTGCATGTGTTGAAACATTCTTGCACCCCAGGGATAAATCCCATTTGATCATGGGGATTCTTTTAATGTTTCTTTTAATGTACTTTGTAATGATTCTTTTTATCATGAATTTGATTGGCTAATATTTGTTGGAAATGTTTGCATCTATGTTTATCAGGGATATTGGCTTGTAATTTTCTTCTTTTTTTGTGGTGTTTTTATATGGTTTCTGTATCAGGGTAATTGGGGCCTCATAAAATGAGTTTGGAATTATTCCTCCATCTTTAATATTTTGCAAGCATTTGAAAAGTATTGGCATTAAGTTTTCTTTAAATATTTTGTAGAATTCACCAACAGAGCCATCTGGTCATGGAATTTTCTTTGTTGGGAAGATTTTGACTGTCAGTTGTATTTCTAACTGATTCCTGGTCTGGTATTTTTTTTAAAAAATTCTGAAGCAGTTTTTATAGGTTTTATGTTTCTAGGAATGTATCCATTTCTGCTAGATTATCCAATTTGTTGGCCTATAATTTTTCATAGCGCTATAGTCTAACCTTGTCTTTGGTTTCACTTTTGATTATTTTAGTTACTCATGATCAATTGTGGGCCAAAAATATTAAATGAAAAATTTCAGAAATAAACAATTTGTAAGTTTTAAATTGCACACCATTCTGAGTAGCATGATGAAATCTCTATCATCCTGCTCTGTTCCATTTGAGACATGAAAAATAGCAGATATAGGGTTTGGTACTATCCGGGGTTTGTGGCATTCGCTGGGGATCTTGGAATGTAACCCCTGCGGATGAGGGAGAACTAGGATCGTCTCATGACATTTCATATTTATTTCTGTGGTACCAGTTGTAATGTATCATCTTTTATTTATAATTCTGTTTATTTGAGTCAGCTCTTTTTTTCTTGGTTAATCTAGGTAAAGGCTTGTCAATATTATTTATCTTTTCAAATAAACAACATTTAGTTTTATTGATCTTTTTGTTTTTCTATTTCATTTATTTCTGCTCTGATTATTATTCTTTTCCTTCCTTCTGCTAAATTTTGGCTTAGTTTTTTCTTTTTCTAATTTCTTGAGGTATAAACTTATGGTGTTCATTTGAGATCTTTCTTTCTTCTTAATGTAAGTATTGATAGCTATAAACTTTTAGAACTGCTTTTGCTACATTCCATAGATTTCGCTGTTGTTTAAAAATTTTTCATCATCACTATGGTTTCAATGTATCCCCAAAGTTTATGTGTTGAAAACTTAATCCACAATGCGATAATGTGGACAGGTGGGACCCCCTACGAGGTGACGAGGCCATGGGGATCCTGAGGATCCTGCCCTCATGAGTGGATTAATGCCATTTTTGCAGAAGCAGCTTCCTTCCTCTTTCTTACTCTCTTGCCCTTCTACCTTCCTCCATGGAATTACACAGCTAGAAGGCCCTCACAGGATGTGATCCCTTGATCTTAGACTTCCCAGCCTCCAGGATCATGAGCCAAATAAACCTCTGTTCATTACCCAATCTCAGGTATTCTGTTACAGCAGCATAAAGTGGACTAAGACAACCACTGGGTATATGCTCTGTGGGCATGTTACACATGGCCTTTATTGTGTTGAGCTACATTCCTTCTATACCTAATGTGTTGAAAGTTGGTTTTGTCATGAAAGGGTGTTGAATGATGTCAAATGCTTTTTCTGCATCTATTGAGATGATCATGTTGTTTTTGTCTTTCATTCTGTTAGTGTAATATTTATTGATTTGCATATGTTTAACCATTCTTATGTTCCAAGGATAAAGCTCACTTAATCATGGTAAGTGAATCTTGTAATGTGCTGTTGAATTCTGTTTGACAGTATATTTGGTCTTTCTGTCACTCCTCCTCCTCCAGTCTGTACGGCAGACTTTGGTAGACAAAGACCTTGACCAGTCAGCCTAGCTAGATACTCTGGAAGTCTCTCAGATCTTTTTTATGGATGTACCTGCTTTACTCCTCTTGTTCCTTCTTGGTGAGAGGGAGTCTTGGGATTTTCTTTTCTCAGTCCTGCAAAGGAGACTAGCTGCTGAGAGCCTTCCATTTATTTATCTCTAGGGCAATTCCCTAAAATACTCAAGATTGTGCACCTTCTCTCAATGCAGCAGAGTCAAGCTGATTGCTACCTGTGTTCTGACTGCAGAAGTTTGTATGCACATCTGCTAGGCTCAGGCACCCTGGCTGCAGGGAAGCACGTGCTGGACTGTGATGGACCAAGAGGTTCCAGCCACAGGGGGTGGTGTGTAGAGGGCTGGGGGCACATATCCTCTGGTTGGGTAGTCAGCCGGTTGTGAGGTCGCCCCAGTAGAGTGCAGAAGCTGGCCAGTAGGTTCTGCTGCTTGTTGTTCAGATCCACGCACTGGCTGCCATAAGCCCCTCCTCTTTCCCTGCTCCTAGCTGCCCCCAGGTGATTCAGCCACACTGGTCCCCTCAGTGTTCTGCATTAAGTGAGACAGAAATGGTTTCCTGGGTAGCATCCCACAGGCCTGGGGAATCTGGACATTTGCTTTGCTCTCACTTTCCCCATGGCAAAAATTGTGGGCTGAGGGAGTCTCTCTTGGCACTGAGTTACCTTGGAAGAGCAGTGAGGCAGGTAGAACGAAGTGGTTCTTACCTGCCTCCATGCATCTGTTCTTGGCTTTTTTGCCAGACCAACCAGTTGGAACCTCTCAAGTGGCTTCCTAGACTCCTACAAAAATACCTTTGTTCATGGTAGTTGTTAAAATTAGTGTTCCTATGGGAGTTTGAGAACTGAAAACTCCTTTCACCATCCTAATCATGTCACTTCTTAAGAGGTTTGTTGTATGATAGTTTGTATGTATAGTTTCATTATCATTCAGTCATAAGACACTTTTAATTATCATTATGACTTTTTCAGTGACCACTTATTTTTGAAGTATGTTTTTAAAGTTTCAAACATATATGAATATTAAATTTTCTTTTTCTCATTGAATTTAGTTATATTGTGATTAGAAATCATCGTTTGAATCATACCAGCCTTTGTCTATTTGTGCTGCTATAACAAAATACTACAGACTGGCTCATTTATAAACAATAGAAATGTATTTCTCATAGTTCTGGAGGCTGAGAAGGCCAAGGTCTAGTATCAATAGATTTAGCATCTGATGAGGACTCTGCCCCTCTGTTTCACGATGTCACCTTGTTGCTGTGTCCTCTGAAGGTAATGAACGCTGTGTCCTCACATGGCAAAAGGGGCGAAAGGGTAAGTTCACCCCCTCAAACCCTTTTATAAGGCACTAACCCATTCATATGGGCATAGTCCTCAGGACTTAATCACCTCCTAAAAAGCCCACCTCTTAATAGTGCTGCATTGGGGATTTAGTTTCAACACGAATTTTGGAGAAGACACAACACTAAAACCATATCACAACACCATTTTTTTCAAAGTTTCTGTAAACGATTTTATGTACTTGAGCCTGATGAGAATTAATTTATGTTCTATGTGTGCTTCCAATGCTTTGTTGTGGGTGCAGCCTTCTAAGAATATCTATTAAATTGGGTTTGGTAATTTGTAGTTCAAATATTCTATATTCTTACTGATTCAAGTCACATTGCAACTTGGTGGCCCATGATTAAGTGTTCAGTCTCTCTTAAGGTCTAGCCCAAGATGTATTTTTCAAAAGAATAGTAGTTATTCATAGAGAATGGCAGGGCTCTGCTCCTAAATGCTCAGGGCCTGTGCCATGATTCACTTATGTGGCCTGGCAAAGGCTCCTAACAGCATGCCTGTCTGTTACTCTCTGTGGGCCACATTCTGATCCATGCTTCCGCCAACCAAACTACAGAGCCTTTCTTACATTCTGAGCTGCAAGATTAAGTGCAGAATCTCTGATTAGTGAGGCCATTACATGTGGTTTGAGCCAACCTTATGTCCTTGGACCACCACCTCACACCCTAAATATCATTTGACATGGATTCTCTGGATTTCTGGTCCGTATGGATTAGAAAAATCAACTAGCTCTTTTGGAGTGCAGTACACTTTCTAATGCGTCATGCATTTTTTCCAACTTTAGGGTCCTGTTGAAGCTTGAGCCTAGGTACAGGTCTAGAAGCAAAGAGGGATGGTAGGGGTGGGTCCTGAGTAGAATCAGCATTGTCTTGCATGGCAGCTGCCTCAGGAGAGAGGCCATTACAGTTTCTTTGGGCAATGCAGGGTTAATCCCCTGAGACGAAGGTGGAGAAGCTATTTCCAATTGACTAGGGAGGTTGAGACTGCTTTCACTGGCAGACTCATCAGCATTTAGGGCTCACTGTCCCAGCTCCATCAGTCTTCCCATACATCCTCATTTCAACTTTCTGAATCTCATTTCTTCCCAGTCAATGCCCCCTCACATTGACAGATATTCTGAGGGACAGGTTTGGATTTCCACTGTCGTTCGGCCAGTTGCCGGATGAGTTCTGAATTTGGTTTTCAGCAGTCTTAGCCCTGTGGCTACAGAAAATAAGGGTCTCTTTCAGGGCACTCATGGAAGCTTTCACGTTATTTATGCAACACCAAGAAACTCAGAATTCAAATTCCTCTGCTCATATTTTCTTTCGTCACTTTCCTCACTTTTTCTGGCAAGAATAGGAGCAACCAGCCAATCTCATCTTATTCACTAGGTCGACACGTTTGAAAATACGATACACCAGTCAACCCACGGTTAATTACAGGTCTCAAATGGTGATATTTTGCATATCTGTATTGCTAGATCACAGCATGGACTTTCAGTGCTTTTTGTTTTGTTTGTTTGAAGACGGGGCCTTGCTATGTTGCCTAAGCTGGCCTCAAACTCCTAGGTTCAAGTGATCCTCCCACCTCAGCCTCCTGAGTAGCTGGGACTACAGGTATGTACAGTAATCCCAGCTCAGAGAATTTTAGAATTTTAGGGATGACTGAAAAGTTATCCCTAAAATTCTTTTTCTCTAGAAATACTCTTAGTACCAAATTTGTATTAGTGAGAGTTCTCCAGAGTAACAGAACCACTAGGATGTATACATACATACATATATATGTATGTATACATCCTGTTGTTTCTATATATTTGAGAGAGAAAGATGGAGATAAAGAGAGAAAGGAAGAGGAGAGACGGAGAGATTTAGTATAAAGAATTGGCTCACATACATCATGGAAGCTCTTTTAGTTCCCAACTCATGGGTGAGTCAGCAATCTGGAGACCCAGGAGAGCCAATGGTTAGTTTAAGTTTAAACCAGAAGACCTGAGAACCAGAAGAGCCAATGGTGTCAGTCCTGTCCAAAAGTTCGCAGGCTCAAGACACAGAAAGAGCCAGTGGTTCAGTTTGAGTCTGAAGGCCAGCAGCCTGCTCTGAGGCCAGGAAGAGCCAGTGTCCCAGTTTCAAGGCTCTCATGCAAGATCATTCTCTCTCTCAGGGAAGGGTCAACCTTTTGTTCTATTCAGGTCTTCAACTGATTGAGTAAGCCCACCTGCATTATGGATGGTAATTTTCTTTACTCAGTTTACCAATTTAAATGTGAATCTTATGTGTAAACACCCTCACAGAAACATCCTGAATAATACTTAACCAAATCTGAGCAAATCGTGACCCAGTCAAGCGGACACAAAAAATTAACCATCACAGGGATACATCATAGGTGAAGGAAATACTTAATTCTACTCCTCTGGAATTGTAAACAATTCTATTTCCACCTAACCAAATGTTTATAACTTTATTTTTACATCTCATTGATTTTAAACGTTTAAAATAAATCATTAAAACTGAGAAAGATAAAACAATGCCAAGATAGAGAGGCTCCTGTCCTCACTCTGAGTTACTCAAGCATCCACTCCTCCTTCTCTTCTCCTCCCCTCCCTACTCACCTCCTATCTGTACCCTGGATTCCACCTCTTGGCTCAGATGAGCATGCTGCATGGAACAGGATATGCTCCCAGCGTTCTCTTGGACGGTCAGGGAGATCTCCACATCAAACAGGCCACACATGTTTGTGTTTGTCCTGGAGTCTGCGGACAAATCCTGTCGTTGTGGACCTTTCCACTTCGCGATGGGCTGGGGGAACCAGCCCGAGGACCGACAGAGTAGCTGGATGCCTCTGTCAACATATCCCACGATGGAAATGAGAGGAACTGAGCCCAGTGCTGGGGAGAAAACAGGGAAGAGTTTAAAGCAAAGATCATATCCCAGAGCCACAGCAATTCTGAGTCAAGTGCATTCAGTCCACTCCCCACCCTTTCTCTCTTACACACACAAACACTAAAACCACAACCTTTGGCAAAAGCCTTCCCATGGCCTTTTTTTTGTTTGCTATTTTTTAGCAACTACTGTGTATGCATTGCTATTCCTAGGCACGAGTTATGATGAAGTAAGACAGAACTGCTTCTGATGAGAAACTTTTCAGGAGCTCAGCTAAAGTAGAGAGAGAGCTGAGCCGCCAGGTGTAGGAGTAACAGACCAAAGAAACAATGATCCAAATTAAAGTAATAGTGAAGCCTTTGATCAGTTGCTACAAAAGTACAAGCAAGAGCTAAACCCAGGAAGATGCCAACTCCTCCCTGTTTCATCCTCCCCCATGAAATGGAATTCCAGTTGAGGGGCAGATGGATCATCGCACGTGTGGGGCTGACTCACTATTGATGGAGGGCTGAACAAAAGGCTTCACAGCTTTATGAATCCTGAGCTCAGGAAGGGGGTGTAGGGAGGAGGAATTAGGGTGTAAGATACTGGATACTAAGACAGTAGAGAAAAGTGTCTTGGAGTTTGCCTTTTCTGTCATGGAGGAATGACAACCAGTGGCGTGGGAGTAAAAGAATTTACCAAGATGGTTGCAGGTAGAGAAAGGCAGATTTATTAGAGAAAGCAGGAAAATACTTTGCAAGGAAGGCAATGGGCAAATTAGCATGAGGGAAGCTAACTGCAAGAAAAAAAAGGCTCTTTGGGAATTTTATAGAATGGAACTTGGGCTGATTGATAACGCCAAGGTAGCAAGGAGCCTAACTTACATTCTTTTGTCAGCTGGCATGTTTGATACATTGAGGTGTTTGGTGATCAGCAGGAAGTCTGTGAGTTATGTATGTTATCTGGGCAGAAAGGCCATATGTTCTGGGCCATATATCCTGGACTGTATGTCCAGGACGATAAAGAAAGGCAGACCTGTAGCTTATCTGCTGTCTCTTTTGTTTAAATTTTCTAGACATGAAGAAAGGTATGTTTATAGTTTATTTCCTTTTTTTTTTTTTTGCTTTCACCTGGTCCCACCAGCCTGACTCCTTTTCCCGTTAGGACTCCACATTCTCCTCCTTGATACAAGGCACTTGAAAGTCCTGCCCAAGGCCTGAAATCCTGAGAATTAAAATGCCTGCGCTAGAAATGCAAATATGTAAAGACCAGGACAGCTTGGAGGGGCCTGAGGGCTCACCTGAAACTCTCCTCAGATTGCAAAGCATTGGTTGTACTCCAAGTCTGCTACCAGGAGGAGGCCTTCCAGGAAATGCTTTTGAAAATTGCCCGTGGTCAGGCCTGAAATATCACTCATAGTGGATTTTTCTAATTTTTTTAAGTTAGTCAAATTTAGCAGTGGGAGTTGTATACCAAGTTTAGTGACACTGCTGTTCATAAGTTCTGATAATCCACTCGCATCAGAGCAGCCCCACTGACAGGTTTGTAATCAGGAGACAGATTCTTCACAACTCACTGTAACTGTAAACAACAAATTTCTTTTTTTTTCTTCTTTTTGTTCTTCTTCTTTTTTTTTTTTTTTTAAATAGAGATGAGGTCTTACCATATGCCCAGGCTTGTCTCGAGCTCCTGGACTCAAGCAATCCTCCTACCTCAGCCTCTCAAGGTGTTGGGATTACAGGCCTGAGCCACTGCACCCTGTCCCATCAAATAAATTTCATTGTGAAGGGTGTGACTGTGGAAGTATGGTCAAGTTAACGCAGAGCATTCAGTGATTAATTGTCAGGGGAAGTCACAGCTTCCTGGAGCTGACATTCGCTCCCTGATAAACAAAAAATCTGTAGGACAAGTGAGCAGGAATTTTTATTTTTATTTGTTTTTTATTTTTGTTAATTTAAAAATAAATTTTCATAAGGAAAACTACATTTTGACAGTGGGGAAAAAAAGAAATAAAGTATTGATATAAGCAATAATTTGGATAGATCGCAAGAGCATTATGCTGAATTTAAAAAGTCAGTCTCAAAAGGTCACCTGTGGTGTGAAGCCGTGTATGTGACATTCTTGAAATTACAACATCAGGGAGATGGAAAACCCCAGCCAGGGGCTGAGAAGGGGTGGGTGTGACCGTAACGGGTGGCAGAGGGAGATCTTTGTGATGGTGGGGTAGTTCTGTACCTTGATGTGATGGTGGTTACATGACTTTAAACATGTGATAAAATACATAGAATTATACACATAAGACAGAAGGAACTTGCAGTATAGAGTGCCGCCCTCTGACTAAATGACCTGAAATTTTAAAATTTCCTTATTGAACAAATGACTCGCAAAGTCCAGGAGGTTCTCTGGGACAGCGAAGTTATGGAAAATGAAACTGACCTGACACCTGCAGCTCCCAGGTGGCCTCCTGGTAGTAAGAAGACTGGGAGCCAATCCAGCACCCATAGAGGCCAGCGTCCAACGCAGTAATGTTTTCCAGCCTCAGAAAGAGGCGCCCCTCTGCAATAGAATCCTTCACCAATTTTGTCCTGCCTTGATACTGTGGCATCTGCATAAATGGCTGGTCCTTCCCGTCCCTGTAGAGGTGGACCACGCTAAAGTGCTGGCCCCTGAAGAACCGCACTTCCATGGCCTCTGCATTGGTCTTAGGAAACAGGAAACAGGAGAACGCAGCGTCCTCCCCAACCAAAGCCTGGACAGCCTTGTTTGGCCCAAACACCTGCCACTGTCCTGTGGGAAGAAATACAAAAGATAAACAATCAAAACCCTTTATAGTGTGACCTACTCAGGGCTCCACTGGGCTGGGCTGGAGATGTGTGTCAGGGAGAAACATTCATCACAATCCTATTTCTAAAGCCAGTGACTTGCATTTGTGTATCTCCTTACATTTGACAAACCATGTCCACGTCAGTTACCTCATTCGGTCTTCAGGAACACCTGCAGAAATGTGAATTATTAACGTTTTTATTTTCAAGATGAGAAAACCATGTTATCCAGAGGAAAAAGTCTCTTTCTGAAAGTAGAACCTTTGATTCCAGGAGATTCTGTTGTCACATTATCTCTCATCTGCCCATTTGCTTCAGTTAAAAAAAAAAAAACCCAAACATCCCCTTTTCCATCTTCCTTGCTAAAAACCAAAGTTGACGTCTTTCTATTGACCTAGAGAAGAGCGTGGGCCATAAAGTCTCCAATTTTGGGCAATTTGTTAAGGTTTCCTTCAAACACAATATTATACCAATGTTTTATGGCTACTATGGAATATTTCATTTCTGCCCATGGCGCACAGAATTATTTGTACTTCCTTAGTTTTTTTGGAAATCTACTTGTTCTGCCAAGTTCTGAAAGACATGCTATGACACTGCAACAAGATTTTGCCATTTATTTTCTGTAAATTTGTTCTTTGGCACATTCATGTGTGACTTACATTTTCCATAGCATGTACCTTTTGCACTTGTGTAGTAATTTTTTCCTTTTTCCTTTAGCACTGAATGGTGCTTCATCTAGTGCTTAGTCAACATGTCTTGCCTTCATTTTTGTAAAAAAAATTCTTAGTACATGTATGTCCTCACCTCACTTTTGAAACTTTCTTCATTGTCTTGCTTCAAGTGTGATAATTACATGTTTTCTGTGTGCCCCCCCTGCACAGCTCTTGGCTCTGTGGGGACAGGGCCTGATTTTCTTGCGCAGCATAGTACCCACTTGTTCAGCACAGAGCCCATCACACAGAACAGGCTCCACAAACAAGTTACTCATGTGAACGGCGAGCCCCATTTCCTTTCTTACTTGCTCATCTGTTTAACAATCATTTGAATAATTTTCCTGGTGTAAATCACTCTTACTACCCTGTAAGGATTACATTGCTTCTTAGAGACCACAAACTATGGAGGCCCACTCCCTTCACCTACTAAGTACCCACCCCTTCGATTGGCAGTGTCTTTTGATTCATTCACATGTATCCACTTATGGTCTGTGGATCTACCTGTGTGTGGTGTCTGCATGTGCATCAGAGGCAAGGTGAATTACATGTGTGAATTTCTACATAAGTGGATATTTTTAATTCTGGCACTTAATTTTTTTAGTTTAATTACATTTTATAAATCTTGCTGAAATGTATTTCACTCATGCATCTTTAAGAGTATTATTTAAGTGAGGTGTGACTTTGCAGCCTGATGTCTGACCAGCTGCTGACCTGGTGTAGCAGATGTTGAGGCCCTGCTCCTCACCACCCAACCCTGAGTCCCCCTGGAATGGGATGGGCACTTGCCTGTCTGCTGACAGCTCCGCCCCTGGAGCCTGGCCTCAGCCTCTCTGCTGAGGGCTTCCTGCAGCCTTTGGAACCTACTTAACCCTGGCACAAGGCAGCTCAGAAGATTTGAGATTTTAACAGTCCCAGGGCACATCTCACCCAGTGGGGAAAGGAGACAGTAGATGTTGGAATGACTCTGAGCCACCATCTATAAGATTCCTCCAAAGGTCCCAGTGGGACTGGGTCCCAGTTGCCACTACAGCAACCTGCTCATTAGTGCACCCTCTATGGCTCTCCCCCGCACTGGCTTCACTCTCCGCACTCCCTCACTTTGTTTTGCAGAATCACCTGCTCAACAATCACTGGTAGGAAGGCCTTTGTCTTAGGTCAGGTTTTGGGACCTAGCCTGTGCCAGCTGGGCTGCTATGGATGCTGCCTTCAGGGCTGTGTGGGGCTCTCGAGGCAAGGAAACATTTTCCAGAGTACCTCTGCTTCTCCGGCCAGCCTTTGCTGCTGTCATCTCTCTTGCCTATAACATCTCCTTTCACTCCTTCCACTTCCTTCCCTTGAAAATAAGAAAGGAACTTATTTTCAAAGACTGGCTGTTGTTGCAACATGCCAAGCACCAATGCAGCTCCACATGCACAAGCTCATGCAGTCCTCACCATAGCCCCATCAGGACTGTGAACGTATCTTCATGTCATCATAAGCAAAGCGACACTTAAGGAAGCTGTGAACCATAAAGCTTGCAAGCAGATGAAATAAGAGTTTTGAAAAATAAAATGTTTCTGTCTCCAAGATCATTTCCAGGATGCCCTGCTGCCTCACCCAGAAACAGAAGGGACACAAAGCAGCTCATCAGAAAATAAATGAAAACAAACTGAAATGAGAGCATCTCCTGTTAGTAACACATGTGGGTTTTTGTTTTAAAGAAATATGCTCTATGTTTTGATTGCCCTTATTTCTGTTTTCTTAGCTTCATGTAGCAAAAAAGATTTAGGTGGACAGGTGGCAGGATGAACCTTCGCAGACAGAAAGTGAACACAGTCAACTGAATCTTCTATGGCTGGGTACTGACCATCTAGATAACAGCATTCTACTCCAACCTCAAGCTTTCTCTGTGGATTTTATTCAATTACTCAACATCCTATATACTGGGCTCTGTGTTAACAGTAAGTGGAAGGAGAAAGAAGAGTGGATTTCTTCCCAGAGTATGCCAGGTTTCAGCTAATTTCTCACCTCAAGACCTGTACACCTTCCTCCACTCTCGTGTCTCGTACCACAGACATTTCTAACTCAGCATGTCTTTAGCTGGGTACATTGTCTTTTCTCCAAAATTCCTAACTGTGTCTCTTCCCAGCTGGACATCTACGTCAGCAACCTTGGTACGCTAATAACCCTGCCTACACCACTTAGCCCATCTGGGACAAACACGGAGTTTATTCACCTTAACACGTTGGCTGTGTCCCTGTCTGTGATCATGGTGCCTCTTCAGCACCCGTGTTTCCATTATGGGGGCTACTATAATTGTTTCCACAGTGCCCGATCCTTCCCCAGGCTGAGGCTAGAAGCCAAAGGAATAGAAACAACAAAGATGGCTTCTTTCCATTATGCTGCAATCATCGTAGCTAAAGAACTCAAACTATGAGTTAATAAGGAGCAAACAAAGAACAGTCTTACCTGATCCCAGCTTCAGGAGACTCAGAACCAAACTGAGCATGAGAGCCATGGATGTGTTCCGTGAATGGACCTCACAGCATGGAAACAGGTGACAGGAGAGGTGACGGATGGATTAGAGAGAAGAGGAGAACTGGCCTAATGCTCAAGGTACGGAAGCCATGGAGAGGCTCTGCATGAGCGGAGGGCAAACTACACTGTTCTGAGATTCTCCCCCATCGAGACACGGCTGTAATGTGCCAGAAGTATAGGGACTCTAGACTTTGAACCACTACATTTATAGGCAGGACATAAATGTCTATCTCTTATCAAGAAAGCAAAGATGGAAATAGCGTAGATAAAACTGGAGATGAACTTTGTCCTGAGTCAAAACGATGCCCTGTGTGGTTGAAACAGGAATGTCAGATGAGGAAATAATTTTCAGGTCCAATCTGGCAGGCAGGGATGTATGGCCATGGGATCTAGTCCTGAAAGAACATCATGTTAGCACTGGATAGTTTGGTGTCCAAGTAAATAGGCCATGCTCCATTAGTAGTAGCCTACAGCAGGTGACTTGACATTTCCTGGCACAGTCTGAGGTCATTTTGCTTACCCCTCCATCGTCTGGAGTTCAGGACCAGACTGTAATCATGAGTCCAGATAAAAATAACTTTCTAAAACAAAACAGATCCTTAGTGTTAAACATCTGATATACTGGGAAAGGTACCAGGGCAGGTTCAGGCATGAGGAAACTTATTTATTATATAAACTAAGTTCCAGGGCAGCCACAATGAGAGATTTGCAGTCTTTTTAAGCACATGGAAACTCACAAAGTCACCGCTTAACAAGATCAGAATGAAAATTTCCATAGATAACCACCAAAATAAACACACTCTAATCATAATGCAATTAAAATTAAAAAGAAATTCAAAAACATAGGAAACTCTATATACTAGGAAATTCTTATGTGACACAATTTAAAACAACTCACAGGATGGGACCAAATCACAGTAAAAGTTAGCATCTAGAATAGGACAAAATGAAAACACTACATTTAGTCTAAAATCTAGAACACTGACAACATCAAATGCTGGAGAGGATGTGGAGCAACAGGAACACTCATTGATTGCTGACAGGAATGCAAAATGGTACAGTCATTCTAGAAGACAGTTCAGCAATTTCCTGCAAAATTAAACATACTCTTATCACATAATCCGGCAACTGCACTGATTGTTGTTTACCTAAATGACTTGAAAACTTATGTCCACATGAAAAATTACACATGAATCTTTATAGCAGCCTTATTCATAATTGCCAAAAATGTATACAACCAGATATCATTCAATAATGAATGTATACGTAAACATATGTGTAAATGTGTCTTTCCAGTAGAATGATTTGTAATCCTTTCAGTATATACCCAGTAATGGGATTGCTGGGTCAAATGGTATTTCTGGTTCTAGATCCTTGAGGAATCGCCACACTGTCTTCCACAATGGTTGAACCCATTTACACTCCCACAAATAGTCTAAAAACATTCCTGTTTCTCCACATCCTCTCCAGCATCTGCCATTTCCTGACTTTTTAATGATCACCATTCTAACTGGCACAAAATGGTGTCTCATTGCGGTTTTGATTTGCATTTCTCTAATGACCAGTGATGATGAGCTTTTTTTCATGTTTGTTGGCCGTATAAATGTCTTCTTTTGAGAAGTGTCTGTTCATATCCTTGCCCCACTGTTTGATGGGATTGTTTTTTCTTGTAAATTTGTTTAAGTTCTTTGTAGATTCTGGATATTAGCCCTTTGTCAGATGGATAGATTGCAAATATTTTCTCCCATTCTGTAGGTTATCTGTTCACTCTGATAATTGTTTCTTTTGCTGTGCGGAAGCTCTTTAGTTTAACTACATACCATTTGTCAATTTTGGCTTTTGTTGCCATTGCTTTGGTGTTTTAGTCATGAAGTCTTTGTTCATGCCTATGTCCTGAATGGTATTGCCTAGGTTTTCTTCTAGGAGTTTTATGGTTTTAGGTTTTATGTTTAAGTCTTTAATCCCTCTTGAGTTAATTTTTGTAATAAGGTAGAAGGAAGGAGTCCAGTTTCGGTTTTCTGCATATGGCTAGCCAATTTTCCCAACACCATTTACTAAATAGGGAATCCTTTCCCCACTGCTTGTTTTTGAACAGGTTTGTCAAAGATCAGATGATTGTAGATGTGTGGTGTTATTTCTGAGGCCTCTGTTCTGTCCCATTGGTGTAGACGTCTGTTTTGGTACCAGTACTATGCTGTTTTGGTTACTGTAGCCTTGTAGTATAGTTTGAAGTCAGGTAGCATGATGCCTTCAGCTTTGTTCTTTTTGCTTAGGATTGTCTTGGCTATGCGGGCTTTTTTTAAGTTCCATATGAAATTTAAAGTAGTTTTTTCTAATTCTATGAAGAAAGTCAATGGTAGCTTGATGGGAATAGCATTGAATCTATAAATTACTTTAGGGAGTATGGCCATTTTCACAATATTGATTCTTCCTATCCATGAGTATGGAATGTTTTTTCCATTTGTTTGTGTCCTCTCTTATTTCCTTGAGCAGTGGTTTGTAGTTCTTCTTGAAGAGGTCCTTCACATTTCTTGTAAGTTGTATTCCCAGGTATTTCCTAGGTATTTTATTCTCTCTAGCAATTTTGAATGGGAGTTCACTCATGATTTGGCTCTTGGTTTGTGTATTACTAGTGTGTAGAAATGCTTGTGATTTTTGCACATTGATTTTGTATCCTGAGACTTTGCTGAAGTTGCTTATCAGCTTAAAGAGATTTGGGGCTGAGATGGTGGGGTTTTCTAAACATGCAATCCTATCATCTGCAAACAGAGACAATTTGACTTCCTCTCTTCCTATTTGAATACCCTTTATTTCTTCCTCTTGCCTGATTGCCCAGGCCAGAACTTCCAATACTATGCTGAATAGCAATGGTGACAGAGGGCATCCTTGTCTTGTGCTAGTTTTCAAAGGGAATGCTTCCAGCTTTTGCCAATTCAGTATATTGGCTGTGGGTATGTTATAAATACCTCTTACTATTTTGAGATATGTTCCATCAATACCTAGTTTATTGAGAGTTGTTAGCACGAAGGGTTATTGAATTTTGTCGAAGCCCTTTTTTGCATCTATTGAGATAATCATGTGGTTTTTGTCATTGATTCTGTTTATGTGATGGATTAAATTTATTGATTTGTGTATGTTGAACCAGCCTTGCATCCCAGGAATGAAGCAGACTTGATCGTGGTAGATGAGCTTTTTGATGTACTGCTGGATTTGGTTTGCCAGTATTTTATTGATGATTTTCTCATCGATGTTCATCAGGGATATTGGCCAGAAATTTTCCTTTTTTGTTGTGTCTCTGCTAGGTTTTGGTATCAGGATGATGCTGGCCTCATAAAATGAGTTAGAGAGGAGTCCCTCTTTTTCCATTGTTTGGAATAGTTTCAGAAGGAATAGTACCAGCTCCTCTTTGTACCTCTGGTAGAATTCGACTGTGAATCCATCTGGTCCTGGGCTTTGTTTGTTTGGTAGGCTATTAATTACTGCTTCAATTTCAGAATTTGTTATTGGTCAATTTAGGGATTTGATTTCTTCCTGGGGTTTAGTCTTGGGCGGCTGTCCTGGTTTAGTCTTGGGTGGGTGTATGTGTCCAGGAATTTATCCATTTCTTCTAGATTTTCTAGTTTATTTGTGTAGTGGTGTTTGTAGTATTCTCTGATGGTAGTCTGTATTTCTGTGGGATCAGTGGCAATATCCCCTTTATCATTTGTTACTATGTCTATCTGATTCTTCTCTCTTTTCCTCTTTATTAGTCTGTCATCTGTCTATCCATTTTGTTAATCTTTTCAAAAACCAGCTCCTGGATTTATTGATTTGTTGAAGGGTTTTTGTGTCTCTAGCTCCTTTAGTTTGCTCTGATCTTAGTTATTTCTTGTCTTCTGCTAGCTTTTGAATTTGTTTGCTCTTGCTTCTCTAGTTTTTTTAATTGCCATGTTAGGGTGTTGATTTCAGCTCTTTCCTGCATTCTCCTGTGGGCATTTAGTGCTATAAATTTCCCTCTAAACACTGCTTTCGCTGTGTCTCAGAGATTCTGGTACATTGTGCCTTTTTTATTGGTTTCAAAGAACTTATTTATTTCTGCCTTAATTTCATTATTTACCCAGTAGTCATTCAGGAGGGCTTGTTCAGTTTCCATGTATTTGTGCAGTTTTGAGTGAATTTCTTAATCCTGAGTTCTAATTTGATTGCACTGTGGTCTGAGAGACTGTTTGTTATGATTTCTGTCCTTTTGCATTTGCTGAGGAGTGTTTTACTTTCAATTATGTGATCAATTTTAGAGTAAGTGTGATGTGGTGCTGAGAAGAATGTATAGTCTGTTGATTTGGGGTGGAGAGTTCTGCAGATGTCTATTAGGTCTGCTTGGTCCAGAGCTGAGTTCAAGTCCTGAATATCCTTGTTAATTTTCTATCTCATTGATCTACCTAATATTGATAGTGGGGTGTTAACATCTCCCACTATTATTGTGTGGGAGTCTAAGTCTCTTTGTAGTCTCTAAGAACTTGCTTTATGAATCTGGGTGTTCCTGTATTGGGTGCATGTATGTTTAGGATGGTTAACTTCCCTTGTTGCATTGATCCCTTTACCATTATATAATGCCCTTCTGTGTCTCTTTTGATCTTTGTTGGTTTAAAATCTGTTTTTCAGTGACCAGAATTGCAACCCCGCTTTTCTTTTTATTTGCTTGGTAAAAATTCCTCCATCCCTTTATTTTGAGCCTATGTGCATCTTTGCATGTGAGATGGGTCTCCTGAATACAGCACACAGATGGGTCTTGACCCTTTATCCTATTTGCCAGTCTGTGTCTTTTAATTGGGGCATTTAGGCCATTTACATTTAAGGTCAATATGGTTATGTGTGAATTTGATCCTGTTATGATGATGCTAGCTGGTTATTTTGCCCGTTATTTGATGCAGTTTCTTCATAGTAGCCTTTCTTTCTGGCTGCCCTTAACATTTTTTCCTTCATTTCTACCTTGGTGAATCTGATCATTATGTATCTTGGGATTGCTCTTCTCGAGGAGTATCTTTGTGGTGTTCTCTGGTTCAATACCCCTTTTTAACAACAGATACATGAACCAGACAGAAAATTAACAAGAAAATACTGGATTCAAACTGCACATTAGAGCAACTGAACTTAAACAGATATGTACAGAATTTTTCACCCAAAAGCAGCAGAATGTGTATTTTTCCTAGTGTACATGGAACATTATCCAGGATAAACCAAATATGAAGCCATAAAACAAGTCTTAGCAAACTCAAGAAGATTAAAATCATAATATTATTGTTTTCAGGATGACAGTATAAAATTAGAAATCAGTAACAGGAGAAATTTTGGAAAAGTCCCAGATATGTGGAAATTAAACAGCGTGTTTCTGAAAAATCAATGGATCAAATAAGAATCAAAGGTAAGTTTAAAGTGCTCACTTCAGGCCGGGCGCGGTGGCTCAAGCCTGTAATCCCAGCACTTTGGGAGGCCGAGACGGGCGGATCACAAGGTCAGGAGATCGAGACCATCCTGGCTAACATGGTGAAACCCTGTCTCTATTAAAAAATACAAAAAACTAGCCGGGCGAGGTGGCAGGTGCCTGTAGTCCCAGCTACTCGGGCGGCCGAGGCAGGAGAATGGTGTAAACCCGAAAGGCGGAGCTTGCAGTGAGCTGAGATCCGGCCACTGCACTCCAGTTTGGGTGACAGAGCGAGACTCCATCTCAAAAAAAAAAAAAAAAAGTGCTCACTTCAGTAGCACATATACAGAAGGAATTTTTAAAATTTTGATATAAATGGCAATAAAAATACAATATATCAAAACCTGTGGGGTGCAGCAAAAGTAGTGCTAAAAGGGAACTTTATAGTTATAAATGCCTACATTAAAAAAGAAGAAATATCTTAAACAAAAAAATTAATGTTATGCCCCAAGGAGCTAGAAAAAGAACACCCTAAATCCAAAGTTAACGGGAAGAAGGGAATAATGATATCAGAGCAGAAATAGATCAAATAGAGAACAGAAAAACCATGTAAAAAAATTAATAAAACCAATACTTGATTATTTGAAAAATAATTTTTTTTTTGAGACAGAGTTTTGCTCTGTTGCCCAGGCTGGAGTGCAGTGGTGCGACCTCAGGTCACTGCAACCTCTGCCTCCTGGGTTCAAGCAGTTCTCCTGCCTCAGCTTCCCAAGTAGCTGGGACTATCGGCATGCACCCCCACGCCTAGAAATTTTTTTTGTATTTTTAGTAGATACAGGGTTTCACCATGTTGGCCAGGCTGGTCTCAAACTCCTGACTTCTCAGGTGATCCGCTGGCCTCGGCCTCCCAAAGTGCTGGGATTACATGCATGAGTCACCATGCCCAGCCTTGAAAAATAAATAATATCAAATTCCAAGATAGACTAAGAAAAAAAAAAGACAAGACTGGAATAAATAAAATCAGAAATGTAAGTGGAGGCCATACAATACAT
Organism: Piliocolobus tephrosceles; assembly: GCF_002776525.5. Taxonomy (NCBI): domain Eukaryota; kingdom Metazoa; phylum Chordata; class Mammalia; order Primates; family Cercopithecidae; genus Piliocolobus; species Piliocolobus tephrosceles. The sequence goes on along the minus strand of NC_045437.1, from coordinate 109,929,760 downwards.
ATCTCAAAAATAAAAAATATCATAATAATTATGAAAAAGCATCTGCCAACAAATTGCATAACTTATAAAAGTTAATAAACTACTATAAAACAGTAACTTTCAAGAATAAATTAGAAAGAAATAGAAAGCTTGAACAAACTATTATAATAATAAATAAAGACACTGAAGAAGTAATTAGAAACCTTCCAACAAAAACAAAGCTTGGGACTAGATGGCTTTATGGCTGAATTTTATCAAACATTCAAAGAAGAATTATTACCAATACTTAACTCTCTCAGAAAAAAAAGCTGGGAGAGTATTTACAAACATACTTTACAATGCCAGCATCATTTTCACAACTAAGCAAGAAAAAGACACCACAATAGGTATCGTTAGGCCAAAAAAAAAAAAAAAAAAAAAAAACTATAGGCCAATAACCCATATAATGTAAAACTCCTCAGTCAAATATTAGCAAACCAAATTCCACAACACATCAAAAAGAGTAGATGTCATGACCAAGTGGGATTTATCCCTGGCATGAAAGGCTGGTTTAACATAATCAATGTAATACATCACATTAACAGCACGAAAAACAGAAAACCACGTGATTATCTCAATTGACACAGAAAAGTACTTGACAAAGTTCCATGTCCATTCTTGATTAAAAAAACTCTTAACGGCCGGGTGCAGTGGCTCACACCTGTAAACCCAGCACTTTGGGAGGCCAAAGCAGGCAGATCACTTGAGGTCAGGAGTTCAAGACCAGCCTGGCCAACAAGGTGAAATCCAGTCTCTACTAAAAGTACAACAATTAGTCAGAGGTAATGGTGTGTGCCTGTAGTCGCAGCTACTCAGGAGGCTGAGGCAGGAGAGTCACTTGAACCCAGGAGGCAGAGGCTGCAGTGAGCCAAGATTACACCACTGCATTGCAGCCTGAGTGACAGAGCAAGACTCCTTCACAAAACAAACAAACAAAAAACTCTTAACAATTCATGTATAAAAAGCAAAATTCTGGCCAGGAGCAATGGCTCACACCTGTAATCCCGGCACTTTGTGAGGCCGAGGCGGGCAGATCATGAGGTCAGGAGTTTGAGATTGGGCTGACCAACATGGTGAAACCCCATCTCTATTAAAAATATAAAATTTAGCTGGGCGTGGTGGCACAACGCCTGTAATCCCAGCTACTCAGGAGGCTGAGGCAGGAGAATCGCTTGAACCTGGGAGGCGGAGGTTGCAGTGAGCCAAGATCGCGCCACTGCACTCTAGCCCGGGCAACAGAGTGAGACTCCATTTCAAAAGAAAAAAAAAACTAGATACTGTGGGTCACTTCTAAGATGGCCGAATAGGAACAACTCTGGTCTGTAGCTCCCAGTGAGATCAATGCAGAAGACGGGTGATTTCTGCATTTCCAACTGCACTCTCAATATTAGACAGATCAACGAGACAGAAAGTTAACAAGCATATCTAGGACTTGAACAGAGCTCTGTTCAAGCTGACCTAACAGACATCTACAGAACTCTTCACCCCAAATCAACAGAATATACATTTTTCTCAGCACCACCTCAAACTTATTCTAAAATTGACCACATAATTGGAAGTAAAACACTCTTCAGCAAACATGAAAGAACAGAAATCATAACAAACAGTCTCTCAGACCACAGTCCAATCAAATTAGAACTCAGGATTAAGAAATTCACTCAAAACCACACAAATACACACAAATACATGGAAACTGAACAACCTGCTCCTGAATGACTACTGGGTATGAAATGAAGGCAAAAATAAATATTTTCTTTGAAGACAATGAGAAAAAAAAACAATGTACAGAATCTCTGGGACACATTTAAAGCAGTGTGTAGAGGGAAATTTATAGCACTAAATGCCCACAAGAGAAAGCAGGAAAAACCTAAAATTGACACCCTAACATCACAATTAAAAGAGCTAGAGAAGCAAGAGCTAACAAATTCAAGCTAGCAGAAGACAAGAAATAACTAAGATCAGAGCAGAAATGAAGGAGACAGAGACACAAAAAAAAAAACCTTCAAAAAAACTGATGAATCCAGGAGCTGTTGTTTTGAAAAGATCAATAAAACACATAGTCCACCAGCAAGACTAATAAAGAAAAAAAGAGAGAAGAATCAAATAGATATAATAAATGATAAAGGGGATATCACCCCAATCCCACAGAAATACAAACTACCCTCAGAGAATACTGTAAACACCCTATGTGAATAAACTAGAAAATCTAGAAGAAATGGATAAATTCCTAGACACATACACCCTCCCAAAACTAAACCAGGAAGAAGTTGAATCTCTGAATAAACCAATAACAGATTCTGAAATTCAGGCAGTAATTAATAGCCTACCAACCAAAAACAGCCCAAGACCACATGGATTCACAGCCAAATTCTACCAGAGGTACAAAGAGGAGCTGATATCATTCCTTCTGAAACTATTCCAAACAATAGAAAAAGAGGGAGTCCTCCCTAACTCATTTTATGAGGCCAGCATCATCCTGATACCAAAAACTGGCAGAGAAACAACAAAAAAGAGAATTTTAGACCAATATCCCTGATGAACATCGATGCAAAAATCCTCAAGAAAACACTGGCAAACCGAATCCAGCAGCACATCAAAAACCTTATACACCGCGATCATGTTGGCTTCATCAAGGCTGGTTCAACATATGCAAATCAATAAACGTAATCCATCACATAAACAGAACCAAAGACAAAAACCACATGATTATCTCAATAGATGCAGAAAAGGCCTTCAACAAAATTCAACAGCCCTTCATGCTAAATACTCTCAATAAACTAGGTATTGATGGAACGTATCTCAAAATAATAAGAGGTATTTATGACAAAACCAAGCCAATACCATACTGAATGTGCAAAAACTGGAAGCATTCCCTTTGAAAACCAGCACAAGACAAGGATGCCCTCTGTCACCACTCCTATTCAGCATAGTGTTGGAGGTTCTGGCTAGAGCAATCAGACAAGAGAAAGAAATAAAGGATATACAATTAGGAAAAGAGGAAGTCAAATTGTCTCTGTATGCAGATGACAAGATTGTATATTTAGAAAACCCCATCATCTCAGCCCCAAATCTCCTTAAGCTGATAACCAACTTCAGCAAAGTCTCAGGATACAAAATCAATGTGGAAAAATCACAAGCATTCCTATACACCAATAATAGACAAACAGAGAGTCATATCATGAGTGACCTCACATTCACAATTGCTACAAAGAGGATAAAATACCTAGGAATACAACTTACAAGAAATGTAGAGGACCTCTTCAAGCAGAACTACAAACCACTGCTCAATGAAATAAAAGAGGACACAAACAAATGGAAGAATATTCCATGCTCATGGATAGGAAGAATCAATATTGTGAAAATGGCCATACTGCCCAAGGTAATTTATAGATTCAATGCTATCCCCATCAAGCTACCACTGACTTTCTTCACAGAATTGGAAAAAACTACTTTAAACTTCATATGGAACCAAAAAAGAGCCTGCATAGCCAAGACAATCCTAAGCAAAAAGAACAAAGCTGGAGGCATCATGCCACCTGACTTCAAACTATACTACAAGGCTACAGTAACCAAAACAGCATGGTACTGGTACCAAAACAGATATATAGACCAATGGAACAGAACAGAGACCTCAGAAATAACACCACACATCTACAACCATCTGATCTTTGACAAACCTGACAAAAACCAGCAATAGGTAAAGGAATCCCTATTTAATAAATGGTGCTGGGAAAACTGGCTAGCCATATGTACAAAGCTGAAATTGGATCCCTTCCTTACACTGTGTACAAAAATTAACTCAAGATGGAGTAAAGTCTTAAATGTAAGACCTAACACCATAAAAATCCTATAAGAAAACCTAGGCAATACCATTCAGGACATAGGCGTGGGCAAAGACTTCATGACTAAAACACCAAAAGCAATGGCAACAAAAGCCAAAATTGACAAATGGGATCTAATTAAACTAAAGAGCTTCTGCATAGAAAAAGAAATTATCATCAGCATGAACAGGCAACCTACAAAATGGGAGAAAATTTTTGCAATCTACCCATCTGACAAAGGGCTAATACCCAGAATCTACAAAGAACTTAAACAAATTTACAAGAAAAAAAACAAACAACCCCATCAAAATGTGGGCAAACGATATGAACAGACGCTTCTCAAAAGATGACATTTATGCAGCCAACAGACATATGAAAAAATGCTCATCATCACTGGTCATCAGAGAAAGCAAATCAAAACCGCAATGAGATACCATCTCATGCCACTTAGAATGGCAATCATTAAAAAATCAGGAAACAACACATGCTGGAGAGGATGTGGAGAAATAGGAACGCTTTTACACTGTTGGTGGGAGTGTAAATTAGTTCAACCATTGTGGAAGACAGTGTGGTGATTCCTCAAGGATCTAGAACTAGAAATACCCCCTTTGACCCAGTGATCCCATTACTGGGTATAGACTCAAAGGATTATAAATCATTCTACTATAAAGACACATGCACATGTATGTTTACTGCAGCACTATTCACATTAGCAAACACTTGGAACACATCCAAATGTGCATCCATGATAGACTGGATTAAGAAAATGTGGCACATATACACCATGGAATACTATGCAGCCATAAAAAAGGATGAGTTCATGTCCTTTGCAGGGACATGGATGAAGCTGGAAACCATCATTCTAAGCAAATTATCACAAGGACAGAAAACGAAACACCGCATGTTCTCACTCATAGGTGGGAGTTGAATAAGGAGAACACATGGACATGGGGAGGGGAACATCACACACTGGGGCCTGTTGGGGGTTGAGGGGCTTGGGGAGGGATAGCATTAGGAGAAATACCTAATGTAAATGATTAGTTGATGGGTGCAGCAAACCAACATGGCACATGTATACCTATGTAACAAACCTGCATGTTGTATACATGTACCCTAGAACTTAAAGTATAATAGTAAAAAAAACTAAAATTCCTCTACATAATAAATGTCATTTATAAAAAAGCCCATAGCTAACACTGTAATCAATGGGGTAAAACTAAAAGCTTTTCCTCTGTGATCCAGAACAAGACATAAATGTCCACTCTCACCACTTTTACTCAGAATAGCACTAGAAATATTAGCAAGACCAATCAAATGAGAAAAAGAAATAAAAGGCATCCAAATCAAAAAGATGTAAAACTATCTCTATTTGCAGATAGCATGATCCTATGTGTAGAAAACTGTAAAGATTACACACACACAAAAGCTAGAGCTAATAAATGAATTCAGTAGAGTTTCAGGATACAAAATTAACATATAAAAATCAGTAGCAATTATATAGACTAACAAAAAAAATTTGAAGAAGAAATTAAGAAAAAATCCTATTACAATGGCATCAAAAAACACCTAGGAATAAATTTAACAAGGGGATAAATTTAACAAGGGGATGAAAGATTTGTCTTCAGAAAATTTTAAAACATTGATGAAGGAAATTGAAGAAGACAAAAATGAATTGATATTCTGTGTTAATGAATGGGAAGAATTAATATTGTTTAAATGTCCATACTACTCAAAGCAATATACAGATTTAATGCAATCTCTATCAAAATTCCAAGGGCATTGTTTATGGAAATAGAAAAAACAATTCTAAAATCTATATGGAGCCAAAATAACCCAAATAGCAAAAGCAGTACTGAGAAAGACAAACAAATCTGATGGCTTTACACTTCCTAATTTAAAATTGTATTATAAAGCTACAGCAATAAAAACAGTATTGTGCTGGTATAAAAAAAAGACATGCAGACCAGTGGAACAGAGAAGAGAGCCCACAAATAAATCCAAACATCTATGGTCAACTAATTTTTGACAATGGCACAAGAGGACACAATGAGGAACAGATAGCCTCTCCAATAAAAGGTGCTGGGAAAACTGGATTTACACATGCAAAGGAATACAATTAGATTCTTATCTCATGCCAAGCTCAAAAATCAACTCAAAATGGATAAAAGACATAAGTGTGAAACCTGACACCATACAACTCCTAGAAGAGAACATAGAGGGAAAGCTCCTCAACATAGGCTGTGGCAATAATTTGGATATCACCTCAAAAACTCAAGTACAGCAATAAAAATATATAAATGGTACCACTTCAAACTAAAATGCTTCTGCACACCGAAGGAAACAATCAACAAAGAGAAAAGACAACCTACAAACTTTTGAGAAAACAATTGCAACCACATATCTGATAAGGGGTAAAATCTATAAAGAACAATTAAAACTCAATAGCAGAAAAATAAATAACCCAATTAAAAATGGGCAAAGGACTGGAACAGACATTTCACCAAAGAAGTCACAAAAATGGCCAACAGGTATATGAAAATGTGATCAACATCACTAATCATAAGGCAAATGCAAATCAGAACCACTATGAGATATCACCACACCCATATTAGAATAGCTAGGACCTAAAAGACAAAAGATAACAAATGTTGGCAAGGGTATGGAGACCAGGGAACCCCTGCACAATATTTGGTAGGAGTGTAGGTTGATACAGCCATTATGGAAAACATTATAAAGGTTGCTGACTGGGCACAGTGGCTCACACCTGTTATCTTGGCATTTTGGGAAGCCGAGGCAGGTGGATCACTTGAGCTCAGGAGTTAGAGACCAGTCTGGGCAACATGGCAAACATGGCAAAACCCCATCTCCACCAAAAGTACAGAAAATTAGCTGGGTGTGGTGGTGCATGCCTGTGGTCCCAGCTACTTGGCAGGCTGAGGTGGCAGGATCGTTTCAGCCTGGGAAGCAAGAGGTTGCAGTGAGCTAAGATCATGCCACTGCATTGCAGCGGTGACAGAGTGAGATCCCATCTAAATAAATAAATAAAGCTTCCTAAAAAATTAAAAATTGAAATGCCATATGATATGGTTTGGCTGTGTCCCCACCCAAATCTCATCTTGAATTGCAGTTCCGGTAATCCCCACATGTCGTGGTAGGGACCTGGTGGGAGGTAATTGAATCATGGGGCGGGGAGGGGGGGGGGCTCCTGTTTTCCTGATAGTAAGTAAATTTTCACAAGATCTGATGGTTTTATATAGGGGCTTTTCCTCCTTTTGCTTGGCACTTCTCCTTGCTGCCGCCATGTAAAGGATGTGTTTGCTTCCCCTTCAGGCATGACTGTAAGTTTCCTGAGGCCTCCCCAGCCCTGTGGAACTGTGAGTCAATTAAACCTCTTTCCTTTATACATCACCCAGTCTCGGGTATGTCTTCACTAGCAGTGTGAGAATGGATTAATACACCATATCACCCAGCAGTCCCTCTTCTTTACCACCTTGTAAAGATATTTACACTCTTATGTTTATGGCAGCATTATTCACAATAGCCAAAATATGGAAACAGTGTAAATGCCATAGAAAAACAAATACATAAATATGATATATGTACATAATGGAATATTTTTCAGCCTTAGAAAAGAAGATCCTGCCACTTGCTACAACATGTATGGACCTGGAGGACATTATGCTAACTGAATAATCCAGACACAGAAAGGAAAATGTGTCTGGGTGCAGTGGCTCAGGCTTGTAGTCCCAGGACTTTGGGAGTCTGATGCAAGAGAATTGCTTGAGGCCAAGAGTTCAAGACCAGCCTGGGCAATATAGCAAGACCCTGTCTCTAGAAAAAAAAAATTTGTTTTAATTAGCCAGGTGTGGTGGCACATGCCTGTAGTCCCATAACATCATGTAGTCATAGCTACTCAGGAAGCTGAGGCAAGAGGATTGTTTGAACCCAGTTTGTTACAGTGAGCTCTGATCATGCCACCACACTCCAACCTGGGCAACAGAGTGTGACTATTTTTTTAAAAAAGAGCTAATTTCCAGCATTCATCATGCTAATTAACAAGTCATGAGAATCAACAATAAACTCCATTAAAAATTAAAACAAGAAAAACATTACATGATCTCATTTATATGTGGAATATTAAAAAATCTGAAAAACACAGAAAAAGAACTGACAGTGGTTACCATGGCTGAGGGAGAGGGAGGAAATGTGGAGATGTAGATCAAAGGATAAAAAGTAGGTGATATGTAGAATGAATGTCTAGAGGTCTAATATACAATATAAGAAGTCAAGTAGTAAAATTGTATTGTATTAGGAATTCTTGTTAAATAAGCATATTTTAGCTGCTCTTATTACAAAAATACAAAGTAACTCTCTGAAATGATAAATATGTTAATCTGCTTCGCTAGTGTAACTACTTTACTATCTATATGCATCCCATAATGCCGTGTTGTAAACCTCAAATACACATAATTTATCTCTGAAGAAACAGAGGAGGATGAAGGACAGAGCAAGATGGCAAAATAGAACTACTTAGCTGTTGTCTCACTGCAGAAACATCATCTGGAATGACTAGCAACATACATAAATACCTTCATGAGAGCTAGGGAGCCCAGGTGAGAGATCAGAGTATATGGTTGTAACATAATAAGAAAAGATGCATTGGAGAGGGTAGAAAGGACAGTTTTAATTACCTGAATCACTTCTCCCCCAGAGAGAGATACTATGCACTTGGGGGAGAAATGTAAGTGAACATAGGGTTCTGCCTTGTTCCCTAACATTTGGCCCCCAACAATAAAACCAAGCATTAGGCATACCCCCAAAGCCGCTAAATCCAGGTCAGTACCCATAGTTTGATCCTTCTGACCTGCTCCAGTGGCAGGCAAGATCCCACAGCCCCTTCAAAATTTACTGAATGTCTGGCCTTCATCACTGCCAGCTGACTACAGTAGCGTCTGTACCAGAAAAACCTCAGAGGCAGAGAGGCAGGCATCAGCAAATACTTTAGGTACACCTAACACTGTACGAGCCAGTAGCCACAGCTCCATTTAGGGTAAATGCCCTATATTGGTGTACCTTTTTTAAATCTTTTATATCATATTTTTATTGTATCTTTTCTATGTTTGGATATATTTAGATACACAAAACTTAGCATCATATCACAATTGCCTACAGTATTCAGTGCAGTCACATGCTGTACAGGTTTGCAGCCCAGGAGCAATAGGCTGTATCATACAGCCTGGGTGTCTAACTGGCTGTGCCATCTTGGTTTGTGTAAGCACACTCTGCAATGTTCACACAATGACAAAATCATCTAACAACACATTTCTCAGAATGTATTCCTGCCATTACATGATGCATGACTGTATTTAAAACTGTAAGCCTTTTTAGAAAATTCTTTAAGAAAGGGAGTCCAAGGGCCTGTCACCAGATGTATCTTAGCTAAGACAAATAGTCATTTCCTGGCACATTGAACTTTCTCAGGCAGGCACTTTAAGGAGTGCTGGTTTTATCTGAGGGCCATGGTCTTATGCTGTTAGAAGCCATGCTAGAGTTTGGTCAGTTTTCTCAGCGCTGACCAAAGTTGTCATGTAGTGAGAGTTCTGCCGTTTTCACCTGCAAAGTCTTCCCCAGATGCTTCTGTCCATTCTCCCAACACTTTTTTTTTTTTTTTTTTTGAGACAGAGTTTTGCTCTTATGCCCAGGCTGGAGTGTAATGGCGTGATCTTGACTCACCACAACCTCCACCTCCTGGATTCAAGTGATTCTCCTGCCTCAGCTTCCTGAGTAGCTGGAATTACAGACATGCGCCACCACACCCGGCTAATTTTTGTATTTTTTTTAGTAGAGACGGGGTTTCTCCATGTTGGTCAGGCTGGTCTCAAACTCCTGACCTCAGATGGTCCACCTGCCTCGGCCTCCCAAAGTGCTGGGATTAAAGATGTGAGCCACTGCACCCACCCTCTTCCAACACTTTTTATTTCTGTAGCGTTAACATTCCTGTGAACATTCCATCTTTGTTTTTCACCCCTGTCTGCACCTCTGCTGTTGGTGAGGGGCTTCTGGTCATTACATGTGGACTGCCCTGCTCTGTACCTCCCAGCCTTTCTGCCAACAGCGTTGGCCTCACAGTGTTGTCCCGGAGATTAAGCAAGGTGGGTATAATGTGCCAAGTCCCCTACTTGACACAGCAGGCACCTAGCAGAGGCTGAGCTCAGTGAGTTAGTGGGGATGTTGGTATGTGCCTTCCCTTGTTTTTAGCAGAGGCTGGGCTCAGTGAGTTAGTGGGGATGTTGGTATGTGCC
>NC_045437.1:109837967-109919609 GCF_002776525.5 Piliocolobus tephrosceles | reverse complement strand
TAGCAGAGGCTGGGCTCAGTGAGTTAGTGGGGATGTTGGTATGTGCCTTCCCCTGTTTCTGAGTCCTACCAGCCCCGCCAAGGGACTCTGCCACAAGACGGCAGAAACTACGTCTGTTTGCCTTACCAGACACGCTACGCAGACTCACAGCTGACTGCTCAACACATATGCTGGCTCACTCACTCACAGCCAGTAATCCTGTGTATCATGACTGAAATCTCCACACAGGCATCTCTCTTCTGCTTTCCTTGGTTACTGGGAAGCTGAATTCGTGGTCAGACGAAATGGAGGACGGGAAGGAGGCATAAGAAGAGGGCGTTCTTTAAGTCCACATGCATTCTCCCATGCCAGCCACACAGGAGTGGAGAGGGCTTTATTTATAAAAGATATAAAAAGCAAACAGACTGAAATATTTAAATCCTACCAACTAGAAGCAACTGATGAACACTTTGATAAATTTCTTTGTCGCTTTTTTGTTCAAAGGTTCAGGATGGTTTCTGTGTATCTTTTTAAATACGTACATTGTTTACAGCATATTCAGCTCTTTATCCTGTTCTTTCTTTTCGTGCGAGATTTTTCCACATTACTCTCATGCTTGCTGCCTCCCTGTTTTCAGCAAGCCATTGTTTCTCAGAAGCTAACATAATTCCTTGAGAAGTTTATGGCAGATACACTCTTAGGTACTGTCAAAAGACAAAATTACACAAATTTGGTTTAAGATCTAATTGGCTTTTATGAATCAGGGAAGCCTCTATTCTTCAAAATAGAAGGAGAGCTCCCACTGGGCAATGGCAGAACTGTGGGCTTTGTAAGGTGGGATCGAGGAAACAGAACAATAGAAAAAAATCAGATTGGTTAATATCAGGTTACTTCAGGTTATTTTCTTGTAAGTTAAAGCACAGGGGACTTCTTCATGATGCTGACTCAGGTAAACTGAGGTCTTTCCAATTGGTTGCTGTGAATTTCCTGTTTTCAGGAAAGAACAGTTGGTTTGGGGATCTACCTGCTTCCTTAAAGTTTCCATCTGTAGTCCCAGCTACTCGAGAGGCTGAAGCTGGAGGATCGTATGAGGCCAGGACTTCAGGCAGGTCAGGGCTGCTGAACCAGACCAATGGGGTCAGTGAAAACCTAGGCTGACACCATGTGTTAGTCAGGCTTCTCTGGTGAAAGAGAACCACACAGAGATAGAGACTGATTTATTTAAGGAATTGGCTCACGCAATTATAAAAGCAGCAAGCCTCAAGATCTACAGGGTGAGTCAGCAAGCTGGAGACCCAGGAGAGCAGATGGTTTAGTTCCTGTCTGCGGGCTGAGTGAAATAGCCAGTGCCCTAGTTTGAAGGCTGCTAGGCAGGGGAGTTCCCTCTTACTTGGCGGATCAGCCTTTGCGTTCTTCTCAGGCCTTCGTCTGAATGGATGAGACCACCCAGATGAGGAGCAACAATCTGATTTCCTCGGTCCCCCAGTCTCATACAAAACACCCCCACAGAAACACCAGAAGAATGCTGCCCAAAGATCTGGGCACCCTGTGGCCCATCAGGTTGACACCAAATTAACCAACACACCCATCTGCCTACTCTGCCCTCATCAGCCATCCGCCTTCAGGGCCTCCTTTGTGTTGCTTCAGAATGGTTCCAAGACCGGAGTGGACCCAGGCATCACACAGGAGGACGCGGGAATAGGCAGTACCAGCCAGCTCTTCTCTGTGCTCTTTTGTTTGTTCGTTTGTTTTTTGCTTTTTTTGAGAGAGAGAGAGAGGGTCTGATTCTGTCACCCAGGCTGGAGTGCAGTGGTGCAATCTCGGCTCACTGCAACCTTCACCTCCCAGGCTTAAGTGATCCTTCCACCTCAACTTCCCGAGTATTTGGGACCACAGGCACTCGCCACCATGCTTGGCTATTTTTTTGTTTTGTTTTGTTTTGTTTGGTATTTTTGGTAGAGAAGGGGTTTCACCATGTTGCCCAGGCTGGTCTTGAATTCCTGAGCTGAAGAGATCCTCCTGCCTCGGCCTCCCAAAGTAAGCCACCATGTCCAGCCTGGTTTTCTTTTTTACCTTAAAATCTTTCCAAAAGCTCATACCAGAGTTCCCCACACATCCCAGTGGCCCAAACAGGTCACCTGGCCTCCTTTAGCTGCAAGCGGGGAAACTGAGTATCTGGGAAAGGAGAATGGGAATTGCTGTGCTTGGCCATCTTACATCAATTCTGATTGGCCTGGGCGTATTGCTGCCCCAAGTAATTCTGGGGCTCTGTCAGTCAAATAGAAGAGAAGTGGGGTGGCTACCGGGAAGCGAGACAACAGCATCAGCCACAGGTGACAAACCGAAATCCCAAACCAGTCCTGCTCTTTCGGCTGTGGGTCAGGGCTGAGCATAACTTAACCACGTGTGTAGAGACAATCTCTTGCCTTACTTTGTCAGGAGCTGATTCTCTGTATTATGCCTGGAGCTTTATATTTTAATTCCCATATGGCAGCCTCCTTCTTCCTCCTTCTGTGTCTCATTGGGTGGGAGGGTGTCTTGCTGTGGACCCCATGGCCACAGCTGAACTGAAACTTCCCCCAGTGGAGGGTGGAGGTCTTGAAACAGCATCCATCTTGGTGGCGTTTTCCTCCCAAATCCCAGAGGCGAGTCAGCCATTCAGCACAGCAGGTGCCCCCTCCACAGTCGAAAGCCTCACACGGCTGGCTCTGGCAGGTGTCCTGGATGTGCTCAGGTGACCCTGTGCCACCTCCCTGACCCGACAACCCATCCACTAACCAAGTGCCCCATGCTGTGCCCTGTCTAGGTCTGTGCCAGGGGCCATCTCTATGAGACACAGATGAAATATTGCTGTTTTCAGGATTCAAACTTTCCATCAGATTGTGCCTACACCTGTGAAGTAAAGTCCTGCAAGCCTAGAGTTTTCGATCTCTAACAAATGATGCAGTTCGGCTGCCATTCTTGGTACCCCAGCACCGCCCCCCCCCCCGCCACCCCCGCCACACACACACACCCTGGTTGGCCTGACCCTCGGCATGATCACTGCCTGGCTTGGGGCAGAGCCTCTGTCAGTCGAGTTGCTACTGCCCTCAAGGGCCGTACAACTTCATAATGTACACTTCGTAGTGTGCTAAGACCCTGCACTTAATACAACTTAATATAATCCCTTGTATGACTAGAGGCTATGCTACTAGGGAACTTGTGGTCTGGCTTAAAGTTTTATGACCTCTGAAAAAATTAAATGTATTTGGACACGACAAAAGCCAGACAGATCAATGTAACTAAATAGGTGGTCCATGACAAGCCCCTTTGTAGATGATGATTTAATACAAATAAAGTAGTTCAAATCAATGGAGAAGTTAAATGAGTAAATGGTAATGGGGCAATCAGTTCTTCACAGGAGAGGGAAACTCAGGTGTTCTAAAATAAATTCAAGGGAGATCGTTGTAGTTTTAAAATATGTCCACAAATTCTTTTATATTCCTGCTTTCAAGAGATGGAGTTTAGGCCCCCTTTCCTTGAGTGTGGGCTGGACTTAGTGATTTGCTTCTACTAGAGTAACATATGGCAAAAGTGATGGTGTGCAACTTCAGAGCCTAGGGCATAAAAGCACCACGGTCCTGTGTTGCCCTCTCTCTTGGATCACTTGTCATGCCAAGAGGACACGCAAGCAGGCCCGTGGAGGGACCTATACTATGAGAAACTGAGGCCTCCCACCAGCAGCCACAGGAGCGAGCCAATTTGGAAGCAAATCCTCCAACTCCAACTGGGGTATTTCTCCAAATGACTGCAACCCCAGTCCACATCTTCACTACAGTCTCATAAAAGACCTGAGTCACAGCCACTCAGTTAATATGCTTTCAAATTCCTAGCCCTATCTCCATGTGGGATAATAAATGTTTATTGTTTTAAGCCACCAAGTTTTGGGGGCAATTTGTTGTATGGTAATAGTTCACTAATTAAAAGATCAAAGGGAAACATATTTTTAAATTAATTTTAGAAAAACAGAACTGGGCCTTGGAGGAGAAAGGACCTCTAAACTTTAATGAAGGATTCCTGTATAACCTGAATATGGGTTTTACCAGCTCATGCAACAAATGAGGCCACATTGGCCACGTCGTTGAATGATGCCAGCTTGTGGACCAGAGTGGAGTGTGGCCACAGGGTGCCTTTTCCCCTTTTTGAAGTTTCCTGACTGGCAAGACTACCAGTATTCACCAAATGTCCACGAGATCCTCTAAGCCCCGGCCTCCTTTGCAGTTAGAACGGAAGCTGTGTGACCTGGTCCTGGTCAAGGAGAGGAGGTTTTAAATGACGTAACGCACGTCTGGGCCCTCAGACATCCCATGGGCTCTTCCAGCCTTCTCTACAGTGGCAGTTCTGAAGGCCACACATTCCAGATATTATGGCTGCAGGATGGAAGAGGGCAAACTGACTTATAAGGAAGTTTACGTGAGGAACAAACGGACCTTCTTGTCTTAGGCCACTGGGAGGGAGGGTGTATTTGTTACTGCAACCTCATCTAACTACCCTGATTAAACCATTGCACTTTTCTAGCATCTCTGGGTCTTTGAGATACTCCATGTGTTCTCCAGGGCCAGTCCAGATTGTGTGTGTGTGTCTACACTGCTGTCACCTCCAGTTTAGTAACAGTGCATTGTACAGAAAGATTATTGGCAAAGTTCTAGGGACCCTGGTGCCCACCACACAGGCTGATATGAACGTAAGCCTTTCTTGTAAGTTTTCCTTAGCCCAGCCATGACCAGACCTTCATGCTTCAGAAGTATTACTGTTCGGAGGATAACCTGCCACAGGCTACCTTCCACACCCACAGGCCCTGAGCAGTCTCGTGGGGCCCCTACAGGGCACTCCCTGCCAACTCCTGACCTGCTCCCTGAGTGCTTCTCTGGACTCTGAGAGAGCCAGACCCAGAGAGAGGGAGGGGTCACCACTGACCCAGCTAAGGCTGCACTTTTCAAGTCCTCAGATCCCGTCCCAAGATCTTCTGCTTCCCAGGGAGACAGAGAAAGGTGATCCACTCCCCTCAGGAAGACTCAGTACCTACAGGAGTGTGACCACAGCAAACCAATCACGAATACTCAGAGAGTGCATGCTGTATGGCACATAAGATCTGAGCCTCAAGACTGCCCAGCTGTGTGTCCTTAGACAGTTCTTACCCTCTCTGTTCCCCATCTGTAAAATGGGGATGTATACAGTGCTGTCATCAATGGGTTATTGACAAGATTCAAAATATCAATATAAGTTCTAAGTGCCTTACGTATGCTAATTTAATTTTCACAACAACTCTGTGAAGTAGATATTATTACGTATATTCCAGATGAGGGAGCAGAGACCAAAGATGACCCAACTGCCCAGTCCCATAAGAAACCCAGAGCCCAACACAGATTCAAGAAAGTACCTTGGAGCAGGTGCCATTTTTCAAGAACTCTCTGTCCAAGTTAGGGAATGACAGCTCGTTTGACTTTCTCCGTTCCCAAGGTCTTATGAAACTGTGAGTTAGTCCATGTGTACAAGAGGATGTCCAGCTCTCTCTCTTTTAAAACAAAAACTTCCTCCTCCTGCCAGGTTGGCAGAGGCCTGCATGGGTGGCATCCTAACAGCCTCCTGCTTGGTCTTGGCACTCTGTGGCTTGTGAACAACAACCAGAGATGAATATATCTTCACAAGGAGAACAAGCAGCTGGGCTTGGACCAGCAGGTGCCCAGGGCAGAGCATTTCAAAGATGTCAAAGATCCCAGCCTCAAAACTACCCAGCTGTGTGTCCTGGGACAATTTGCTTTCCCTCTCTGTTTCCTCTTCTGTAGAACAGGTATATGTGCCTTCATCAAAGGGCTGTTGAGAAGATTCAATATATCAATATATATATTTAAAGCATTTAGAAGAGTGCTTGCACAAAATAAGCCCCATAAAATTTTCGCTGTGGTTATCATTTTAGATGCAAGCGTCAGTTGGGACTTCTAACATAGACACCTCCCTTTCCATAGGACCCAGAAATGAGAACAGTAGGAGGCTGCTTGTTCCTTCTAGACCTTTTCCCAGGGACCACGGGTTATCCCTTAGGAGACGCTGGTAACAGGTTTCTCCAGGTTCGTCCCACGTCCCTTCCAGCTCAACAGCACCCCCTGCCACGCAGATTTTACAAATCCATGTAAGGTTTCCAGGCATGAAAGGAAACTGTTGGTGCTAAAGGGCAAGCCGGAAAGAGAACAGCAGTTGATGGCCAATTCAAAAGGTGAACTTCTTTAATAAAGAATGTGTTCCCACAATGGACACAAACTCTACAAAAGGTACCCAGACTTGATCTAAGGACACGACAGGTAGTCTCTGGGAGAGATGACTCAGTTGGGTAACACACGACAGAAGACTAAAGAAAATTAAACCACCAGACACTATTTGCTGCCTGCAAATTTAGAGAAAAAACAAACCTGCCAAAACCCAGTCCTGGGGAGGTGAGTGCGTAAAGAGCTTTCACTTATAGGTGGAAGCTCTATAAATTTGAAATACTCCTTCTTGAAGTTGTTTAGCAATCTGATGCAATTTAGGATTATTTATGTTTACATATAATTTTTGAATAAATACTATATTCTTGTGGTTCAAAATGCAAGGAGTATAAAAACGATATGCACTGAAAATTCTCCTTCCCACCCTTCTCTTCCAGCAACCCAGGTACCTCCTCACAGACAGCCCAGGTTGGTGGTTTCTGGTGCAAACTTTCAGGAATATTTTTATGAACATACACAAATATGTACACATTCATTTCACCCTTTCTTGTGCAAATTATAACATATTATAGCTTGGCACATTGATTTCTTTACTTAATATACATCTTGAAGATTTTCCCATACCATTTTATAAAGAGGCCCCTCTTCCTTTTATATGGCTGAAAGTAGTACATTGCATGCTCTTATGGGTTGAACTGTGTTCCCCCAAAATTCATATGTTGAAGTCCTAACCCCAGATACTTCCTAATGTGACCTTATTTGGAAACAGAGTCATCGCAGATGTTTTTAGTTAAGTCGAGGTCATGCTGGCGTGGGCCCTAATCCAATATAACTGGTCTCCTTTAAAAAGGGGGAAATTTGTACATACGCATGCACGCAGTGAGAACGTGGTGTGAAGATAAAGGCAGAGATTGGGTGATGTGTCCACAAGCCAAGGAACACCAAGGATTTCCATCAAACCACCAGCAGCTAGGCACAAAACGTGGAACAGATTCTCCCTCACAGCCTCAGAAAGAACCAACCTTGCTGATACCTTGATCTCAGACATCCAGCCTCCAAAACTGTGAGACAATAACGTTCTCCTATTTAAGCCACATTGTGTGGGGTACTTTGTTACAGCAGCCCTGGCAACCTAATACCTGTGAATGTACAATAATTTATGTAATCATTTCTTTAGTTTGAACCTTTCAGTTTTCTCCATCTTTTACTTTAGAAACGCTACTGTGAATAACCTTTTCACACACCATTTCATGAGTGTGTGACTATACCAGCAGGGCAGATTTCTAGAGGAGAACTGCTGCAGCAAAGAGTACATGCATGTCCATCCATACTGCATGCTGCCTTCCCTGGAGGTGGGGTCCGTCAACACTCCACCAGCAGGGCGGAAGAATGCTTTCCCCCCCATGCCGTCCATAGCGTGGATCAAACTTAGGATCTTTGCCATTCTAATAAGAGAAAGATTGTGTTTCCATGTAGTTTGGACTTGCATTTTTTTTTTTTTAATCATTTGTATAAGCTTTTCTGTGAGCCCATTTTTCCACTGGGTTGTTCATCTTTTCAATTTTGGAGAAGCTCTGTGTATCAGGGAAATTTGCCCTTTGTGATGTAACATGTAAATATTTTTTCCCAGTTAGTCATTTGATTTTTTTTACTTTTCTTGTAGTGGTTTTGCCACACGAAAGTATTTTATTTTTATGTATTTGAATGGATCTATCTTTACTTTTACAGTTTTTGGATTTTGCGTTATGGTAAAAAGGAAAGAAAGAAAACAAAAACCCTCCCTCAGTCCAATATGAGCAAAGAAATCTCCTGCTGCTGTTTTTTTTTTTTTCTTTGTAAAATTTTACGGAAGTGGGAGCAGCCGCCATGACGGTTAGTGTGTGCATTTCACATTTAAGTCTTGGATACACCTGGCATTGGTCCTGGTGTAAGGGCTGCGGTTTGAATCCAACTTCATTTTTTCCCCAATACTTCCAGCTGTCCCTGCTCTGTCTTTGCCACTAGTTTGAAATGCTAGCTTCACCAGATGCCTAATACCCATGACTGTTTAGGTCTATTTCTAGACTTTATATGTATGTCTCAGAATTATACCAGCTTAATTATTAATGTGCTTTAACAGTGCCTTGCATCATTCATACTTTTATAGGCATTTTCTGACTAGAAACAAGCAAGAGCCTGTTAATTTGTCCTTGTGAACTTTAGAATCAATTGTGTGTTGCCAAAGATTCTATTGCTTTTATTGGGATCATGACAATTATAATTTACAGGAAATGACTATTCTGATATCAAGTGTATCCATTCATGTGAATGGAACATCCAAGAATCTTTCCATAAGTTTAGTTCATCCTCTATGCCCCCAGGAGCACTGTAAATTTTCTTCATAGGGGTCTTGCACGTGAGTTGTGAATTCCTGGGCATTTGGTCTTACTTGTTTCAGTTGTAAATGTAGTCTTTCCTTCCATTATTCCAACTGTGGTTTCTATATAAGGAAACTTGATTTCTGTATGTTAATTTTGAAACTACACATCTTACAGCATTCTCGTTTATTCTAGTTTTTTTAATTCTTGTGTTTTCCAAAAATGAAATCTTAACTGCAAATAAGACAATTACACCTCTGCGTTCCAATGTTTATATTCTGATTTCTTTTTTCTTTGTTTAATCCAGCTGCAATGGGAAATAATAGTGATGGGTAACGACCTTGTCTAGTTCTTTACTCTGATTGCTTCCAGTGTTTATCTACTAAGCTTATTAGTGTTTCTAATTCTCTATTGTTCTTAAGACTCTTAAAAATGTTTTGTCTATTGAACCAGTGATTCCTCTTCTTGTCAATTATTCCAAGGAAAATACGATGAAAGCGTTATGCACGCCACTATCTAAAACAACACTAATTTATTTTTTTAAAAAGACATACTTAGGAAAAAACCTCAGTGAGTCACGCAGAATAGTTAAGGAGACTGTAGTTTAATGGAATAT
Organism: Piliocolobus tephrosceles; assembly: GCF_002776525.5. NCBI lineage: Eukaryota > Metazoa > Chordata > Mammalia > Primates > Cercopithecidae > Piliocolobus > Piliocolobus tephrosceles. Next base: position 109,910,415 of record NC_045437.1, on the reverse strand, counting down.
CACAAAGAGTAAAAACATGAAAAATGCTAATGCATAATATTATTTGTAAAAATGCTATATAAAAATACAGATATAGTATGATTATGACACTATCTGAAAAACACTCACAAATTGGTGACAAAAAAAGTTTACTAAGCTAAAGTTTACTAAGTAAGAAAATTTACTAAATTATGGGCTGGGTGTGGTGGCACATGCTTGTAATCCCAACACTTTGGGAGGCCGAGGCAGGGGGATCATCTGAGCTCAGGAGTTCAAGACCAGCCTGGGCAACATAGTAAGACCTTGTCTCTATTTTTTTAAAAAATGAAAGTTTAGGCTGGGCGTGGTAGCTCACGCCTGTAATTCCAGCACTCTGGGAGGCTGAGGCGGGTGAATCACCTGAGGTCAGGAAATCAAGACCAGCCTGGCCAACATGATGAAACCCCATCTCTACTAAAAATACAAAAACTTAGCTGGGCATGGTGGCGGGTGCTGTAATCCCAGCTACTCAGGAGGCTGAGGCAGGAGAATCCCTTGAACCTGGGAGGGGGAGGTTGCAGCGAGCTGAGATCGTGCCACTGCACTTCAGCCCGGGGAACAGGAGCAAAAACTCCACGTTAAAAAAAAAAGAAATAAAGTTTACTAAATTAAGGATAATTTTTCTGTTTTCCAGATTTAACATAATGAAGTGATATTATGGTACAGTAGGAGGAGAGATTTTATTTTAAAATAAATTTGCAGTTGGGCATGGTGGTTCACATCTGTAATCTCAGCACTTTTGGAAGCCAAGGTGGGAGGATCACTTGAGGCCCAGGAATTTGAGACCAGCCTGGTCAACACAGCAAGACCCTACAGCTCCAAAAAAATTAAAAAATTAATATGAGGCCGGGAGCAGTGGCTCATGCCTGTAATCCCAGCACTTTAGAAGGCCGAGGTGGGCAGATCACCTGAGGTCAGGAGTTTGAGACCAGCCTGGCCAACATGGTGAAATCTCATCTCTACTAAAATACGAACATTAGCCGGGTATGGTGGTGGGTGCCTGTAATCCCAGCTACTCAGGAGGCTGAGGCAGGAGAACTGCTTGAACCTGGGAAACGGAGGGTGCACTGAGTCGAGGTCGTGCCACTGCACTCCAGCCTGAGCAACAAAGTGAGACTCCGTCTAAAAAAAAAAAAAAAAATTAATCTGGATCTAGTGGTGCACACTTACAGTCCTAGCTACTCAGGAGGCTGAAGCAGGAGGATTGATTGAGCCCAGGAGATTGAGGTTGCAGTGAGCTATGTGATGACACCACTGCACTCCATCCTGGGTGACAGAGCAAGACCCTGTCTCTAAAAAAAACAAAAACAAATAAATCTGTGACCAAATTCAGTGGCTACACAGAGAGTGGGAATTAAGCCCTATGGGCACAGCTCAACATTAGTTTGTACTTAAACCACTCCAAAGGGAGGTAGATGAGCCCCCAAAGCAAAAGCAAACCCAGACAACCTCATAGCTGCACCTGTTGGCCTCCTAGAGCAGTGCTGTTCAATGGAAAAGTAATGTGAGCCATGTATGTGGCTTCTGATCTTCTAGTAGATGCATTTAAAGTAGAAAGGAACAGGTAAAATTCATTGTAACCATGTATTTGATCTACCCCAATATACTCAAAATATTATTTCAGCATGTAATCAACATTAAAAAATTATTAATAAGACAGTTTACATTCTCCTTTCCTACAAAGTCTTAGAAATGTGGTGTGGATTTTACATTTACAGCACATCTCAATTCACACTACCATAAGCTACATAATAGTGACTGCCCCACTGAACTCAGCTCTGACCTGTAGATATCCCTAAAAGACAGGTGTTAGGCAAGTGTGTGTCCTGTGTCTGTGTGTATGTGTGTCTGTGTGTGTTATGTAGACACAGTTCAAATGAAAGGTGCCTGCAACATAACAAGACTCAAGGAGGAAAAATTATCTAAAATAAAAAGTATCCGACAGGCACGGTGGTTCACGCCTGTAACTCTTTTTTTTTTTTTTTTTTTTGAGACGGAGTCTGGCTCTGTCGCGCAGGCTGGAGTGAGTGGTGCAATCTCGGCTCACTGCAAGCTCCGCCTCCCGGGTTCACGCCATTCTCCTGCCTCGGCCGCCCGAGTAGCTCGGACTACAGGCGCCCGTCACCTCGCCTGGCTAGTTTTTTGTATTTTTAGTAAAGACGGGGTTTCACCGTGTTAGCCAGGATGGTCTCGATCTCCTGACCTCGTGATCCGCCCGTCTCGGCCTCCCAAAGTGCTGGGATTACAGGCTTGAGCCATCGCGCCCGGCCTCACGCCTGTACTTCTAATACTTCCGGAGGCCAACACAGATGGATCACTTGAGCCCAGCAGTTTGAGGCCAGCCTGGGCAACATAGTGAGGGCCCATCTCTACAAAAAATACAAAAATTAGTGGGGCTGTGGTGGCATGCACTTGTAGTCCCAGCTACTTGGGAGGCTGTGGTAGGAGGATCACTTGAGCCTGGGAGGTCGAGGCTGCAGTGAGCCATGATCGTGCCACACCACTCCAGCCTGGGCAACAAAGTGAGAGCTTGTCTCAAAACAAACAATATGATAAAATAAAAAGCATCTGACTTAAGATGATTTATGTGGGTTTCCCATAATCCCTTCCACACACATACCACCTTTCATTGAGCAAAGTGTTCCAACCTGGATGTGAACATTTTTCTGTCTTGCTGCCTAGAGGTAAAAACCCAGGCTTTGACTACCATGAACCTTTAGGGGCAGCTTTAATTCTGGAGGCCTGTGAGGACCACCCAAAGCTCCTTCTAGAGCTGTGCTAGCCAATAAGGTGGCCATAGCCACATGTGGCTATTTAAATTAAATGTAATTAAAAATTCAGATCCTCAGCAGCACTGCCCACATTTCAAGGGTTCAACAGCTGCCTGCGTCTCGCTGTCCTTTGGGGGAAGCTCTAGGGGAATCACCTCCCAATCCTCTACTGGCCCTGGTGCTCTCACCTAAAGCTGCAGGCCTGGGCCTGGGGCTCTGCTCCTCCTTAAAAGTCGCTGCTGCCTGTTAACTCGCCCAGACTTTCTTTGAGGTGGGTGGGGTTGTGGCTGGGGTTGTGGCGTGAAGCCCAAATGCGGTCAAGGGCTTAGTGCTACAATGAAACGCCCATTCCCTCTACTTAAGTGAACACTGTGTCTCAGCACCTACGTGTATGAAAACCAAAAATAGGCGTCCAGCTGATGCCAAACACCGGCTCACCCCAGCAATATGTAAAATTCATTCAAATAATATAATTTGAGCTGTAAAACAAAATCCATCTCATTACAAGTTGTGTTGTGCTTCCAAAGCATTTCACTTTTTGTCTAAGAATTAACAGTAAACATTTTGATATATATATATAATTTTGCTAATAATTCAGAAAATAATTAACCCTAAGAGGGAAAAAAGTGTAATCTAATTCGTTACAGAGATATATGCTAGGGTAAACAATAAACAATAAAACTTAATGCATAAAACTATTTTACACTAGTATCTGACAGGCACGGTGTCAGATACACTAGGATAAAATTATACACTAGGATAAAATTCAATGAGGCACATAGAGTGAAAATATTTTTACAGTAGAATAAAAAGCCGGTGAGGAACATAAAAGTTCAAGGAAAAAAACCCTAAAAGATGTAAAACTTATGAGTGTTAAAAGTGGATAATACCAAATCTTCAGGGATTTAGATTCCATTGGATACCCTTGAAAGAATAAAGCAACTTTGTTGTTTTTAATATTAACAGCATGCCAAAATATACCCTTTGCAATTATTTAAACTTAATATGAAAAATATTTAGATGTTGCTGTTTTTAAAAAAGGCTGACTATAGCCAATAACTTAGTTGTATATTTTAAAATAACTAAGAATATAATTTGATTGCTTATAACACAAAGGATAAATGCTTGAAGTGATGGATACTCCGTTAACCCTGATATGACTATTACGCGTTGCATTGCTGTCTGTATCAAGATATCTCACGTACTCGACAAATAGGGACACCTACTATGTACCCACAAAAATTAATTTAAAAAAAATGTCTTCAAATTCATTTTAGGCCCTAGATTTGGAAGCCGACACCGGGGGTGGGGTGGGCGGGGGGCGAGGTCGCTGCCAAGCTGGCGCCCCGGGTGGGAGTGTGGCCCGGTCCCAGGGACCGCCCCCTCTCCGTATCCCCAGTGCCCAGCTGGGGGCGCTTCTGGTGCTGACGACCAGGAAGGGCTGGTGCTCTCGGGCCAGCCTCCAACCAGCTGGGAAGGCAATGGGTCCCCAGCCCAGCGGTGTCCTGCGCCCCTCCCGGATTCCCCATTTCCCGCCAGGCCCCCCCTTCCAGGAACGTCCCCGCACCCACCTGGCAACTAATCACGTGTTCAGGAACACCTGCAGGTGGGTAGGCAGGTATTTACTTTATTACCTGTGCCCCTCCCCCAACCACCCCCGAAGGTAAAATGCACGGAAACAGGAAGCCCCGCCCACGGTCTCCTGGCCGCGCCCCGAGCGCGCGCCCTGCCGCTGGCACTCAATAAATAGCCGAGGAAGGCGCTCCCCTCCCTCCCGCCGGCGCGGGCGGCCGGACCATCGAGTCAGTCCTCCAGCGTCCCAGAGAGGGCGCGGAAGTGCCCCAGGGCCGGCGCGGGTTCTTCCGGCCGTGCGGTCCGCGCTTTTGTCCCGCTGGCGGCCGGGCTCCCGCGGCGCCGCCACAGCCAGTACGTGAGTCCGCGGCTGCCCGCGCTCCCGCCCCCGGCCCTCGCCTGCCACGCCCTTCCCTTTTTGGCCGAGTCTTGGCTGCCCCGCGGGTCTCGGGCGGGATCTGGGAGTAAGCATGCCCCCTCCCTGCACAGATCTCAGTAGGCGCGTTCCTGGGGAGCGGAGGGGAGGGGAGGGAGGACTTCGGGCAGGCAGAGGGGTGCAGGGCGCGCCCCTGGAACAGACTGGGCTCCCTGTGGGCCACAACTGCGACCTCTGAACGGACCAGCGTCATGTTAGGTGTGCTCAGTGTTCCGAGAAGGGCCAGGGCCCCGCTCCGGTGTTCCGCAACTATTCATCCCTGTCTTGGATGGGAGGGGATTCCTAAAAATTAGCGCTTCAAAATACCCACCATTTCGTGCTCCCTCTGTAGTTCAGTTTGGTACTCTAGGACTTGAGAGTGATGGCGAGGGCAGAGAGACCTCTAGGGGTGATCTGATTCGACCTTCTCCCCCCACACACACACCTTTTTGTTTTGATCCGTGAGTGATGATGATAAGCTCCTGCTGCAGGGTGAATGGAGACCCCGGAGGCGCGTCCTGGCCCTCACCTGGGGAAGCGCACCTGCATCCAGACGGGTGCACCGGGAGGAGGCGACCTGCCGCGGGTTCCTGCAAGCAGAAAAGGAGTTAACTAGGGAGGGAGAGGAAAGTCGAGGAGTTTCTTAGACCCAGGGGCACAGCCTGCGGGAACCCGGGCGGGGGACGGAAAAGATCACTGGGGAATGCCAGGGCTGGGTGTGCTGCTCTAAGACGTTTAAAGTAGTTGGCCAGCAGGAGCATTTCTTTGTGAAAGCCCAAGGCTTTAAAAAAAATATATGAAATATGTAATACATTCATATGGCTGAGATATTAAAAATATAAAAAGTTACCAGTGAAAGATTTCCTCCATCCCTCTTAGCTATCTTCCTAGGCCCTACCCTCTTAGGTCATTTGTTCCTTTGTATCTTTTCCGAATTTCTTTCTGCAAGTACTGGCGAATATCACTGGTTAGTGACCGCTTTTATCACACAGGTGATAGAAATCCTTCTAACCCCTTAATTCTTTCACTTTACCTTACCGGTCTCTACATATCAGAACGCAGAAGTTTTGTTCTGTTTTGTTTTACAGAGCTGTGGTAAGTATTGGATGGGCCATTGTTTGGATGTTCTCGGTGTTCTGTCCTTTCTTCGATCTATTCGGGGGCATTTGGGTTGTCTCCAATTTTTCGTTATTTCAAACAATGGTATACTCAATACAGTGTATTAGGGCAAGGATTTTTAAAGAAGAAACCTCACAGCCGTTAGAAAATTCTTTTTTTACATTAACTCAACCAGTTATTGGCAGATTGTTACATATGACAAGTCATTATCAAAATCACTGATGTAGAGTGTTTGAAGAACAAATAAGACTTAAGTAGTCCTTCCCTCCTGAGACTTGTCACTCTATTTAGTGTTACACTAGCCTAACAGACTATGTCAGTGACTCCAAGCCAGTCCCTGCCAGGTTTAATTCAGAAAATCAGCCTCCCTTTTAGTATCTCCTTTGCTCACCTGCTGCCTAGAAATCTCTTCTCCACTACTTGGTTTGAGAATGTTCTACTTTAGATTTTTACTTTAAGGAAAAATCAGCTTTCATTCTTATTTCTATATTTAAGCAATAGAACCAACTCACATTAACCATCTACATTCCTAACATTCATAAGACAAATGCAACAATAGCTAGAACACAAACCATATTCTCTTCTCATCTGCATATCACTTCTCTATTCCTTAGTCCCATCTTTCCTTTGCACATTTTCCCCCTCCTAGGTACTCTTTCTTCTGGGTTGATAAGCATTTTGTGGTCACTTTCTCTTGTCTTTTTTCCTTTCTTTGGTCATCTCCAAATCAAATATAGTCTCCAAGAACTTAAGGTATAGAATCCACGCGTGAACCTTGAGGTGGTAAAATTGTCTTGTGGAATATGGTTGGACTCTGCAAATTCAAAGTAGTTCCAGGCTAATTGCAATCTGCTGATAGGAAGGAATTTTCAGCCAGAGCAGGCCACAGTTCCTGTCTTACAAGTTGTCTAGGCTCTTGAAAAGTGGCTCCTGAGTCTTGGAGGCAGAGACAGCAAGAATTTAGGGCAGGTTCTTAACTGTTTGCATTCACTTTTCTAGGCCTTGGCGATAGACCATGAACAAGAAGCACAGAAGTATCCAGAGGTTGTTAGTTTGGAAGGAGTGGATGGCATTCTATGTCTGACACTTTTGACTGATGTAACCAGGCTATTAGAGTCATGCTACGTGTTGAAAACTGGTTAGAAAGGGCCTGCCCATTCCGCCTTTAGAACTTTTAAGAAATTCAAAAGTTTCTGGGTCTTTCTATGGACAAATTGTGTTTTGGGGGGAATTCCTTACTTGTGTCATAGGGGACACATGACTTAGCCACCACATCAGTCTTGATTGGATTATAGTGACTTATTCCTGGAACTCCAGGACTCAGTCCTGTCTCGCCTCAATCCATTCTCCCACTGCAACTAGTATGAGTCATCTTTCTTTTCTTTTTTTGAGACAGAGTCTCGCTGTGTCACCTAGGCTGGAATGCAATGGCGCTATCTTGGCTCACTGCAACCTCCGCCTCCCAGGTTCAGGCGATTCTTGTGCCTCACCCTCCCAAGTCAAGTAGCTGGAACTACAAGTGTGCACCACCACACTTGGCTAATTTTTGTGTTTTTAGTAGAGACAAGGATTCGCCTCCTTGGCCAGGCTGGTCTTGAACTCCTAGCCTCAAGTGATCTGTTTGCCTCAGCCTCCCAAAGTGCTGAGAGTACAGGTGTGAGCCACGGTACCTTGCCTGATCTTTCTTTTTAAAATTTTTTTCTTTTTTTTTGAGACAGACATACAGGCGCCCACCACCACACCCAGCTAATTTTCTTTGCTTTTTGTTTGTTTGTTTTAGTAGAGACGGGGTTTGACCATGTTGGCCAGGCTGGTCTCAAACTCCTGACCTCAGGTGACCCGCCTGCCTCAGCCTCCAAAAGTTTATAGGCGTGATTATAGGCGTGAGCCACTGTGCCCGGCCTAAAGTTTTTTCTTATGACCTTCCATATACCCATCACTTGGGTTCAGCAATTATCAGGATTCTACTGTTTAACTTTTCCCTTTTCAGTTTTTCTTGATTGAAATATTTTAAAGCAAATTCCAGATACCATGCCATTTCACTCCAGACTTCAGTCTGATTAAAAAAAAAAAAAAAAAAGTCTGGGTACAGTGGCTCATGCCTGTAATCCCAGCACTTTGGGAGGCTGAGGTGGGCAGATTATGAGGTCAGGAGATCGAGACCATCCTGGCTAACGCAGTGAAACCCTATCTCTACTAAAAATACAAAAAATTAGCTGGGTGTAGTGGCGGGCGCCTGTAGACTCAGCTACTCAGGAGGCTGAGGCAGAAGAATGGTGTGAACCCAGGAGGCGGAGCTTGCAGGGAGCCACTGTACTCCAGCCTGGGCGACAGAGCAAGATTCCACCTCAAAAAAAGAAAATAAATAATTTTTAAAAAGGGTCTGGGTGCGGTGGCTCACGCCTGCAATCCTAGCACTTTGGGAGGCCGAGGTGGGCAGATCACAAAGTCAGGAGCTCGAGACCATTCTGGCTAACGCAGTGAAACCCCGTCTCTACTAAAAATACAAAAAATTAGCCGGGTGTGGTGGTGGCACCTGTAGTCCCAGCTACTTGGGAGGCTGAGGCAGGAGAATGGCGTGAACCTGGGAGGTGGAGCTTGCAGTGAGCGTAGATCGTGCCACTGCACTCCAGCCTGGGCGACAGAGCGAGACTCTGTCATTTTTATCACGTGGTTGTTTTTCTACCAGACTCTCTTACGAGTCTGCAGGCGCCTTGATGGCAGGGCCTTGTCATATCCATCTCTTTGGATAGGAATAGCCCAGGGCCTGGAAAACAAACAGGATACAGATAATAGTCTAAGTTCCTTGCGCAACAATTAGCCTCAGAAAGAACTGATACACTGGAATGCACCTTCAGTATTGTTTATAAGGATAACTTCATTATCCTTATATGTTACATTGTTTGTGTTGTCTTTGTATTTTAGCAGCGTGTGCTCTAGTGCTGTCTGGTTGCTTTTCTGCCTGTTTCTGATGGATCTTAGTATTGATTAATACAGATTTCATTTCAAGCCATGTATTTTCAGTGAAGATTCATGTTTATATTAATCCATCTTGATTTCACGCAAGAAGAGAATTGGATGAACTACATCAGATGACGGGACATTGTGCCTCCAACCCAAACAGAGGGGTTTAAGCAGAGCCAGAACAGGGAGGCCCCTGGCCTGCACCTAGGTTAGAGAGATAAGTGGCAATGTGTCTGTGATTTTAGGCAGACCAGGCCAGTCAGCAGCCAGTCTAACATGGACTCCCAGAGGACTGGAAGAAAACTTATAATCCACTTGTCGAAGAAACAAAGGAGGAAAGATCAGACTGAGAATCAGTAAGTGGAGTGGCAGTGAGGGGTGACAGTTGCACAGGCGACTGGTGCAGAAGGCTTTAGGTGCCACAGTAAGTAGCCAGGGAGAACTTGGCACTGCCCAGTGACTAGGTGTGCATTTTACAAAAACTTGACAGTGGTTGGAGAAAGAATTGGGCAGGGATAAGAGTGAAGGTCGAGAAACAATGGCAGTAGTCCAGAAGAGAATTTAGAAGGCTTAAACTAAGGCCTTAGCAGTAAGAAGCAGGTGGGGGATAGGGGTGGGAGCTTCAGAACTACTCAGGCAATAGAATCAGCGGTCCTCGGGGCTGTTTTGGATGTGGCCAAGGGAAATAGCCCACTTCTGATTCAGGCAAAGGGTGGGGGGGCGCGGTGGATATGAGGGTCTGTAATTGAGAGGGATCTTGGGCAGAGATGAGGACTTGAGACGGTGTGTGGGAGTGCTGGGAGCAATGAGGACTCCCAGGGGAGTATGGGGAGCCAGAAGAGGAAAGGCTCATGGTGGAAGGAGGGGCCGGAAACATCCAGGGGGCAGCAGCCCGGAGGGCAAGCACCACCCTGAAGAAGCTAATGCAGTGGGGTCTGAGTGGAAGAAATGAGGCATGAGGGAAGTGGGAGTGGGATGTGAAGACCACTTTTCCAGATGCAACAGGCAGTAGGATGGTGAAGCAGTACCTGGAGGGGAAGGTGTAGAAGAGGAAACAAATTGCCTTCTGACATTTTGAAAACTTTTTGTTTGGTAATAATTTTAAATGCACAGAAAAATTCAAGAATACGAACAGTAGAAAGATACCCATTACTCAGATTTACCTGCAGTTAACATTTGACTTCATTTTGTCCTCTTGCTCTCTCTTTCATACATGCAAGTATTTTTCTAAACCTTTTGTAGGTAGGTTATGTACATCATGGCCCTTTATCCCTAAATACTTCAGTGTATTTCCCAAGGATTGGGATAGCCTCCTAGATAACTACAGTACAGTTTTCAAATTGAGTCAGTTTGAAGTTGATACTGCTTTTACCTAGTCTACCATCCATATTCCACCTTTGTCAGCGATGTAATTGTTTCTATCACAATTTTCCCTCCACTGCAGATCCAGTCAAGGTCAGGAATTTAATCTAGTGGTCAGATCTCTTTAGCCTTCTTTAATCTGGAACATTTCTACAGCTCTTCGTCTTTTATGAAAATGATGTATTTGAAAAGTATAGTCCCCCCTCTTCTCTCCACCCTCCATTTTAGTAGAAAACAGTTTTCATTTTGGGTTTACCTGCTGATTCAGTTCAGGTAATGCATTCTCACAGGTGATGTGTCCTTCTCCCTACTAAAAGCATATTATGTCCGTCTGCCCCACTGGAGGTGTTAAATTAGAATACCTGGCCAAGGCATTGTCTCTCCACTCTTGCATTTTTCCCCCTTGTAAATAACTTAAGCATTATAAATGTTTAAGACCATGCAGATATCCTGCTCCTTGTCAGAATTTCCTCTTAGACGTAGAATTCATTGATGATTCTCTCCTGATCCAGTCTTTACTCTGATAGTTGCAGAATGCTGATTTTTCCAATTCTGGTATACCTTCTACGTTTATCAACCAGCATTCACATTCTGCTGTAAGCAAGAGGCCTCCCTTTCTATCCTGTTTGTACCTGTGTAGACTCATGAAAGCCTACCTTCAGTGGTTTATCATGTATCACTATACTTAGTTATTATGGTGCCTAAAGTTATTATGGTGCTTGAACACTGGATGTGCAAGCTGGGTCTTGCAGCATGTCCCTACCCTGTTTTTGAGCCTCTCTTTACTTGCTGGTGTAACATGATGCTCTTCTTGTATGTTTCCTGCTCTCAGCCTGAAATCAGCCATTTCTTTGAGAAGCTGTGGTTCCTGTCAGTAAGCAATGGTAATAGAGACCCAGAATGAGGGTACTGGATGTGCTCATTACCACCGGAGTGTTTTTGTGTTTTGGGCTTTCAGCAAACAGAACTAGGAAGTATATGCAGATATATGCATACAGCTATATGGACTTGAATATACATGCGTGCACATATATGTGATTTAGAAATCGTAAGTTCACACCAGTACTTTGAATTCATCCCAAGATTCATTTTTGCCTTCCTCTATTCCTTATTTTTATATCCCTTTCTTTAGGAGAGCCCTGAGCCCAACAAAATCAACACATTTACTCAAGTTCTTAATACATCTAAAGTTGTTTCAGAATTGCTGTTCATACCTCTGCAGAAAACCTGCTAACAGTTGAATTGCTTGTACCCCTTCCCACTGCCACTGCCAGTGCCCCTGCCCCGCCTCCAGCTTTCCCCAGACTGAATGTACTTAGGTAGTCAAATATGGTTCTAAGTTGCCTGGATTAGTTCTATGTTTCCTTTTTGTTTGTTCTCTTCCTGCGATTGTGGTATTCATGTGAAATGCAAGTAGGTTGATTTGTTTTCTGTTTTAGCAGTTTTTCCCCTTTCCTATCCTCTTGATGTTTAATTTTATTCTTTGAATATGTAGAATATTATCATGTATTTTGTATAGTAAAAACTATTAAAAAGGCTGTATACTCAGTCTCTCTCTTTCCCTCATCCTTCCGCTCCATTCTCCACACTCCTCCCGTGTAGGCAATGAACCTCACTGTTTTCTGGTTTATCATTGCTATAAAGAGAAACACACACGTGCTTGTTTTCCTGTTTTCTTTCCTACACAAAACATAGCATGTATATTACTCTTTTTCACTTTGACCTTTTGACTTTAGGATATACAAATTGCTCCATATCGGTTCAGAAATGCTCCTCATCCTTTTTTAGAACTCCATCGTGCATATGTGCCAGTTTATTTAACCAGTCTTCTGTGCTTGGAGATTTACGTAGGTTTCCAGATTTTGCAGTTACGAATAATGCTATAATGAATCATCACTCTGCGCACGTATGTTTTTTATATTTTTTGGAGGGGTATCCTCCTTATAAATTCATAAAGTAGGATTTCTGGGTAAATGCATATATGGTTTTGTTAGATATTGGCAAATTCCCCTTAAAAGGGGCTGTGCCAGTTTGCATTCCCAGCAGTGTATGAGAGTGCCTGTTTCCTCCACAGCCTTGTCAACAGTGTATTGTCAAGCTCTGAACATTTGCTAATGTGACAGGTGAGAAGTGGTGTTTTACGGTAGTTCTTACTTGCCTTTCTCTTATTATGAATCAAGTTGAATATTTAAGGACCATTTAAAAGAATTGTCTGTTTATCTTTTTGCCTGTTTACCTGCATGATTTTTAGTTTATTTTTCTTCAGTTTTTGAAAACATATCAGTCTTTTGTTGCATATGAGTCATTGTTAGAAAACTTTCTCTATACTCAAGTCATGGAGGCATTTACCCATGTTTTCTAGCATTTGTACAGCTTTTTTATATTTAGAGCTCTGTTCCATACGGAGTTTATTTGTGTGTGTGTGGTGTGAAGAATGGGATCTAATTATATCTTTTTCCTTTTTTTTTTTGAGATGGAGTCTCCCTCTGTCTCCAGGCTGGAGTGCAGTGGAACAATCTCGGCTCACTGCAACCTCTGCTTCCCGGGTTCAAGTGATTCTTCTGCCTCAGCCTCCCATGTAGCTGGGATTACAGGTGCACGCCACCACGCCTGGCTAATTTTTGTATTTTTACTAGAGACAAGGCTTCACCATGTTGGCCAGGGTGGTCTCAATCTCTTCACCTCGTGACCCGCCCGCCTCAGCTTCCCAGAGTGGTGGGATTACAGGTGTGAGCCACTGCACCCGGCCCTGATTTTGGTGGGATTACAGGTGTGAGCCACCGCACCCGGCCCTGATTTTGGTGGGATCACAGGTGTGAGCCACCGTACCCGGCCCTGATTTTATCTTTTTCCATATGGCTTCATAGTTGTTACAACACTATTAAAAGGACCATCTTTTCTCCAGTAATGGCAGATATCATCTTTATCATTAATTTCTGTGTCTACCTGGGACAATGTCTGGACTTCCTGTTCTATTCCCTCTGCCTGTCTATGTACCAGGACCACACTATTTCAATTATAGAGGTTTAATAGTATATTTTAATATGTAATATGCAGGTTGCCTTCTTTCTCATCTCTGCAGTAACTGTCTTCATGGTTTCATAGCCTTCTCCCTGATATCCCTCCCCAGGTACTGATTTTTTCTCTTTAGTGTTGTCTGTCCTCTGCTGATTTTGTCTAACTTTTCACGATAAAAAAAAGTTTCGCCTAACTTTTGTCCTACTTAGGAATTTTTCTGCTTCTGTTCCTCAGATTTCTTCTGCCCTCTTGTTTGTTTTTCCATGACTGGATGACATTGTTTAAAAACTGACTGGTGTTGCCCATGGTTCTGTGAATCATTTCACCTTGCCCAACGCTAAGCTGTTACGCAAGAATAAAAAAGCTCATTGTTCCATTGAAAACCCAGGGCTCTAGCATTTTAACATTAGTTCCACAGGGGCAGAAATTTTGTCATATTCATTGTTGTATCCCTAGTACTTAAAAAACAGTACATGGTACTTATCACACAGTGTGTTGTCGGTGTTTGTCAGTTGAGTGAGCAAACTTTGTTGTTATTCCAGTTTGTTTGTTTGTTTGTTTGTTTGTTTTTAAAGAGAGTGAACAGGTGTCCTTTTCATTTTCTTGGTTTAGTGTCACATTTGAAGACGAGCACTCAGGATGAGGAACCAACTGAAGAATATGCAAATGCTGGAAATACAGAATCTAAGTGGCCGAAAGTGGAAGGTCTTCACAGGGATACTATGCCTGAGTCTAAGGTTGGTGACACATGTGTTTGGGATAGCAAGGTAGAGAGTCAGCAGGAAAAGCCTGTGGAAAACAGGATGAAGGAAGACAAAAGCAGCATCAGGGAAGCAATCAGCACAGCCAAGAGTGCAGCAAATATAAAGACAGAACAGGAAGGTGAGGCATCTGAGAAGAGCTTGCATCTGAGCCCACAACATATCACACACCAGACTATGCCTGTAGGACAGAGAGGCAGTGAGCAAGGCAAATGTGTGGAGAACATTAATGGAACCTCCCACCCTAGTCTACAGCAGAAAACCAGTGCTATTAAGAAATTACATAAATGTGATGAATGTGGGAAATCCTTCAAATATAACTCCCGCCTCGTTCAACATAAAATTATGCACACTGGGGAGAAGCGCTATGAATGTGATGACTGTGGAGGGACTTTCCGAAGCAGCTCCAGCCTTCGGGTCCACAAACGGATCCACACTGGGGAGAAGCCGTACACGTGTGAGGAATGTGGGAAAGCCTACATGTCCTACTCCAGCCTCATAAACCACAAAAGCACCCATTCTGGGGAGAAGAACTGCAAATGCGATGAATGTGGAAAATCCTTCAATTATAGCTCTGTTCTGGACCAGCATAAAAGGATCCACACTGGGGAGAAGCCCTATGAATGCGGTGAGTGTGGGAAGGCCTTCAGGAACAGCTCTGGGCTCAGAGTCCACAAAAGGATCCACACGGGGGAGAAGCCCTATGAGTGCGACATCTGTGGGAAAACCTTCAGTAACAGCTCTGGCCTCAGGGTCCACAAAAGGATCCACACGGGCGAGAAACCTTACGAATGTGATGAGTGTGGGAAGGCCTTCATTACTTGTAGAACACTCCTCAACCATAAAAGCATCCACTTTGGAGATAAACCCTATAAATGTGATGAGTGTGAGAAATCTTTTAATTATAGCTCTCTTCTCATTCAGCATAAAGTCATCCACACTGGAGAGAAACCTTATGAATGTGATGAATGTGGGAAGGCTTTCAGGAACAGCTCAGGCCTCATAGTGCATAAAAGGATCCACACGGGAGAGAAACCTTACAAGTGTGATGTCTGTGGCAAAGCATTCAGCTATAGCTCAGGCCTCGCAGTCCATAAAAGCATTCACCCTGGGAAGAAAGCCCATGAATGTAAGGAGTGTGGGAAATCCTTTAGTTATAACTCACTTCTTCTTCAACATAGAACTATTCATACCGGAGAGAGACCTTATGTATGTGATGTGTGTGGGAAAACATTCAGAAACAATGCAGGCCTCAAAGTCCACAGGAGGTTGCATACTGGGGAAAAACCCTATAAGTGTGATGTGTGTGGGAAAGCCTATATCTCACGCTCTAGCCTTAAAAATCACAAAGGAATCCACCTTGGGGAGAAGCCCTATAAATGTAGCTATTGTGAGAAATCCTTCAACTACAGCTCTGCCCTTGAGCAGCATAAAAGGATTCATACCAGGGAAAAACCCTTTGGGTGTGATGAGTGTGGAAAAGCTTTCAGAAATAATTCCGGCCTTAAAGTACATAAACGAATCCACACTGGGGAGCGACCTTACAAATGTGAAGAATGCGGGAAAGCGTACATCTCCCTCTCGAGCCTTATAAATCATAAAAGCGTCCACCCTGGGGAGAAGCCCTTTAAGTGTGATGAGTGTGAGAAGGCCTTCATCACATACCGAACCCTTATAAACCACAAAAAAGTTCATCTTGGGGAGAAGCCCTATAAATGTGATGTGTGTGAGAAATCTTTTAATTACACATCACTCCTTTCTCAGCACAAAAGGGTCCACACTAGAGAGAAACCCTATGAATGTGACAGGTGTGAGAAGGTCTTCAGAAACAACTCAAGCCTTAAAGTTCATAAAAGAATCCATACTGGGGAGAAGCCCTATGAATGTGACGTGTGTGGAAAAGCCTATATCTCACACTCTAGCCTTATTAACCATAAAAGTACCCACCCTGGCAAGACACCCCATCCATGCGATGAATGTGGAAAAGCTTTTTTCTCAAGCAGAACTCTTATAAGCCATAAAAGAGTCCATCTTGGAGAGAAACCCTTCAAGTGTGTCGAGTGTGGGAAATCTTTCAGTTACAGCTCTCTTCTTTCTCAGCACAAGAGGGTCCACACAGGGGAGAAACCCTATGTGTGTGATAGGTGTGGGAAGGCCTTCAGGAACAGCTCAGGCCTCACAGTGCATAAAAGGATCCACACAGGTGAGAAACCCTATGAATGTGATGAGTGTGGGAAGGCATACATCTCACACTCAAGTCTTATCAACCATAAAAGTGTCCACCAGGGGAAGCAGCCCTATAATTGTGAGTGTGGGAAATCCTTCAATTATAGATCAGTCCTTGACCAGCACAAAAGGATCCACACTGGAAAGAAGCCATACCGATGTAATGAGTGTGGTAAGGCTTTCAATATCCGATCAAATCTCACCAAGCATAAAAGAACCCATACTGGAGAGGAGTCTTTAAATGTGATATATGTGGGAAGTTATAGTGGCACATCCCAGAAGAGAACCTATGAGGGAGGGAATGCCCTGGATGGGAGCAGGATGAGGATGCCTCTGTAGCAGGCAGAGCTTACCAAGTCTCTGAACTCAAATGGAAGAAATACCTTATGAATGTAAGAATGTATGGGGTCATGGCTTGTAATTTACACAGTGTAAATGAAACCATCCTAGAGGATTGGGAGGAATCCTTTCTATGTGATTTTCAATCATAGCGAGCAAGAAAGGCTCCAGTATCAAAGTAGTTCAGCTCTTACGGGATATAAAATAGTCCATACTTGAGATAAAAACCTACCCAAGTGATGGAATGTGAAGCAATGTCTTCAAAATTAGTAGACATTTCTGGACATAAAACACAGATGAGGAAAGGACTTCAGTTAGAAGTTACATAATCACCATCAGAAAGTTCATGTTTGGTAAATTCTGTTACTAGAAATGTAGGAAATTCAGGTATAACTTTGAATCCCAGTTACACATTGGTCAGTGGGAAAACTGAGAAAGGCCTCCAACAGGCAAATTCAGGGAGAGGTAGGTTTCAGGGAATATAAATTTACTTAATATTAGTGGTCTTTAAGTATAAACTTGATGTAATTGGTTTGGGAGGGGACAGTGATGATGACTTCTGAAACAAAATTTGAATTTCCTTTTAGGAAAAGTAGAAAGCATAGACTTACAAGTCTAACAGGAGATAGGAGAGAGTCACTCATAAAAAATGCAAATTGACGAACATACTATTGTGATACATTAGTTGAATGGATGAAACTTTTTTAAAGTTTCAGATGAACTCCCATAATAGTGAATTTGTGATGAGGGATAACCTGGCAGTGGTATTCAAACATTATGCTACAGTAAAAGGTTCTACCGTGGAGAGGATTTTGACACATTCAGTAACTAATGGAACACACCGTCAACATGAATTTGCACCTTACATGACAATTGATTCAGGGATTCCTATGAATAGAAATGCTGAGAAGGAATGCATCTTAGTGCAGAAGCTAAAAAGCTAAGTACCAGTCATCTAGAGAGAAGGAAATTAATGTTTCTTAATCCTGATAAATGTTTGATTGTTTGGAATATGTTATTGTAAAGATGTCATGCAGTATATGTGTATATTGTCTGTTGTAAAATGTTAACGAATACTTTGTTCAGGGCTCACTTTCTCTTTGTCATGAAAGCCAGCTCCTTGTGGCGAGGTAAAGTGGAATTCCAATAAAGAAATTCCTTAAATCAAAACGGGCTGTGAGTTTAGATGCAGGATACCCAAGAGCCGTTTGTGTGTCAGATCTTTGTGGGGTAAGTTATATACCAGATCCAAACCAGAGAGGGCAGTGGACTCATCCCACAGGGCTAGCAGCTCGGCTGGTTTCACCAGAAGTTAGAAGGTGCCTCCCTAAGAGGAGCACAGGATAGATTTTGAGGGGACCACAGTGGAGCCATGTGATCCTCATGCTGGGCTAGATCCTAACTCATGGGAGCAGGTAGGTTGTGTGAGTGGTCAGTCACCACACACAGCTCTGACAGGACCGTGTAGAATTGAACATAAAATACTGCTGTGTAGGAAGCTGTTAACTAGGTAACTCAAAGGGTAAAAATAGACTCTTCCGAGAATTGAGTAACCTGTCTGAGAATACTGTGAGTGGGCCAATCAGTAAAGGCTGAATTCTAAGTCTGGTCTCTGGTTTCAAAACCCACTGTCTTGACAAGAGAACAACCTCAGCCATGTAGTTTCCCATCTCCCTCTAGGACTCTAGCCAGATCATTTCCATCCTCTTTTCTAGGAGTATAATTCTTTCACTTTGTATCCAAACCTCTACCATTAAGTTTTGATGGCTGCAATGGGGAAGGGTGGAGTTGAGGGAGGAAAGGGAGATGGAGCATTTCTGCCATTGCTCCACTTTGGACTGTTCTGGTCATACTTGCTCTCTATCCTTCTTTGCACATGACACTGGGAAGCCTGACCCTACACACAGACTTGGACTGGTTTATTCAGCAAATCCTTGAGGATTTACTAGGCATCGTCCCTGTCCCACGTACTGGGTGGGAGAGGATGGCAGCAGGAGTAGATGCTGGCAGATAAGGATGAATAAAAGGAGAAAGGCTGTGAGCAGAACCACCCTAATGGATGTCTAAATTAAGACTGCACGTGATTAGAGGACAGTGACTAGGACCAACCAAGAGGGAGGAGGTGGTGACATCTAGGCAGGACGTTGAATTGGGTTTTCTGAGAGAGGAGTAGGAACTAGGATGACCTGAGTAGAGGCAGCTATGGAAGTGCCCAGGCATCCTCCCGCAAGGCTGGTCTCCGGCAAGGCTGGTGTCTGGGAGGAAGGAGGGTGCTGTGGAGGACTGGTTCCCAGTAGTCGTGGGGACATGGATTGGGCTTCCTTTTGCTGAAGATGAGATCAGCTCTGGCTGTTTTTAACCTGAGGTTTCCATGTGCTCCTCACACAGGAGAGCTCCCGTACTTGAGCTCCAGCTGAACCTAATGCACTGTCTACCTTTGGGGAAGATACAGGCTAAATAACAAAGGAGAGGATGGCCACAGCTCAGGTGGGGATGCTGAGTGCCTCAGCACCCCCAAGCACCAGACAAGCTTCTACTGCGGCCCCCATCTACTCACATGCTCCAGAAATGGGCCCAGGTCCTCAAGTGGACCTACAGCCAGATAAAAGCCATGCAGGCTGCTCCCAGACATGGAGGGGTCTCCGTTGTAGCACAGACCTAATAAACTGGTGCAGCTGTGCCTGCTCAGACCAGGGATGGAACCTGGAACCTGGTTTAGGGACCACCCCCAATTCCTTCCAGAGAATGATATGCAAGTGGGAAAAATAAAGGGGGAGGGAAAAGTGGGGAGGAGAAAGAAAGGAAAAGCCTGAAAAAACACAATGAGTATGGAATAGCCTTCCATAGGAGTGCACATCTTTCTTAGCAAATTTGTCTGAAGGTGAAAGCCTGGAAAATAATTTCATGTTTCATGTATGGAGACACTGGGTGTGAAACGGTACTGAACACCAATCCTGCAATGCAGGGGAATTTTCCTTCATGGGATTCAAAAACGAGAGGATCACCACTAGGACAACACCTGAAGATGTGTTAGCTGAAGACAGACACTGGGAACCTGAAGTCTGTCTGCATCAAGACCTTGAGGAATTGGCCACAGCTGTACCCAGGGAGTCCCTGGGCTGGGAAGACCCTTCATTCCTCTTCTCCAGCTCCAGCTAAGGGCCTTGACCTAGAGACATGGAGAAGGAAGCAGAATATAGCACTTCAGTTTTCTTCCTACTGAGGAGCCATTCTCATTTAGACCTGGCAGTTTTTCTGAGGCTATGGGTAGTGTCATTGTGCTAAGGAAACTGCAGGAAACTTGTGTAGAGGCAGTGAAGTATAGTGGCCGAGGACATGGTCTCTCCACCAGTAAACCTGAGTTCAAATAAGGACTTTCACTTTTTTCCAGATGACTTTAGGCAAGAAACTAAACCAGAATGTCCCCATCTGTCTTTTTTTTTTTTTTTTTGAAAGACAGTCTTGCTGTGTCGCCCAGGCTGGAGTGCAGCGGCATGATCTCAGTTCACTGCAACCTCCACCTCCTGAGCTCAAGCAATTCTCATGCCTCAGCCTCCAGAGTAGCTGGGATTATAGGCATGCACCACCGTGCCAGGCTAACTTTGGTACTTTTGGTAGAGACAGGGTTTCATCATTGTTGGCTGGGCTGGTCTTGAACTCCTGCCCTCAAGTGATCTGTCCAGCCTGGCCATCTCAGACTCCCAAGGTGCAGAGATTACAGGCCTGAGCCGCCACAGGCTACCACGCCAGGCCCTCTACCTGTCTTTTGTAAAGATGATAATAGTAGCAACCTCATAGGTTGTGATGAGGGTTGGAAGCAGTAATAGTGTTCAGGTCCTTAGAAGGCTGCCTAGAATGAGAAGTGTCTGCATAAGAATGTATGGAGTAAGTCTGATGAGTAAATGTAGTGGCCCTGTGCAGGGACTCAGCATCTAGATGCTTGGGTAATGGAGGACAACTCTTACCTGGAAGTCGAGGAAATCCCTCAAGGACCACCCCCTGCTCAGACAGAACTTCAGAAGAAACATGAGAAAAGTGATTTTTTGGATGTTCCTGAGAGGTATCTTGCTTCTGAGTAAGCAATCCATTGTCTCTAAACAAACATGTTTTGTCTTTGTCGGGCTGCAAAAGGGCTCAGCAAAGGAGCCTCCGGCTGAGGCCAGTAACCACATGTGTTGGTCGAGGGCTGCCTCACGCTTGCTTCTCTGGCCTGGGCAGCTTGCTCACTCACGTGGTATATTTTGTTTCCTGTGTTTTCCCAGCAATACTTAGATGTGCTGGAGATGACTGTAGGAAGGGTTGGTGAGAGCCCGACTTCCACTGTCTTAACCATGGCTATTTCTGGTTAGTGTCCCTTAAGATCCCAGAGGATAAGTCGTGGTCCTGAGGTGGGCAGAGCAAAGCCCCAGAGAGGAGCAGGCGAAGTTCCGCTGGTCTCGGGTGCAGACCATAGGGCCATATTCCATTCAATGCAATAATACGGATTTATTTCCTGTCCTGTCATTTTCTCATCTGTAAAATGAGGGGAAAGGCCTGTTTACAAGATTATTTTAAGGCTTAATAAAAATGCTCTGTATTTTATAAAAATTTTGTACAAATGTTAAATTGACTATCTTTTTAAAAGTTGAAGGAGATAAGAATGAGGGCAAAAGTTGATGAAACAGCAAACGACACAATAAAGAAGACCAACAAAGTCAAGGTTGGTACTTTGAAAAGACTGAAAATTGGTAAACCTCTGATGTGATTGAAAAAGAAAAGCACAAATAAAGTCAGGAATGAAAATTGGGAAATCACAACAGATTCCATGGGTTATTTAGAAGAGTATTTTTTAACTTCCAAACATGAGAATTTCCTAGTTATATTTTTGTTATTGTGGTTACAAAACATGCTCCATCTGACTGCTATCCTTTGAAATGTGTTGAGATTTGCTTTATGGCCCAGCACATGTTTAACCTTAGTGAAGGTTTGTGGGCACTTGAAAAGAGTGCATGTTCTGCAGATGCTGCATGCAGTTGTCTACATAAAGCCATTACATTGTTTGTAATACGTTGTTCAGATCTTCTCTACTCTTAATGAAGTTTTATTTGCTTGTTCTATTAATGAGACAATTGTTGAGTTATCCCTACTTAGATATAGTTCTGTGAATTTTGCTTTATATATTTGAGGCCACACAAATACAAAATTGTTACATGAATTGAAATTTTATGAAGTAAACCTTGTATCCCTAGTAAAGCCTTTTACTAAAAGTCTCCTTTTTTTCTGGTATTAATAACATCAGCTTCCTTTTTGGTTACTGTTATATGGCATTTCTCTTTCCTTCCTTTTACTTTCAGCCTTTCTGTATTTTTATGTTTTAGATGTACCTCTTGGAAATAGCATATAGTTGTTGTTTTAATCCAGTCTGATAACTTATTTTAACAGGATCATTTAGCACTTTAATGTATAGTTACTGAAGGATTTGGGTTTAAATCTTATTCACTGTTTTCTGTTTACTCCACCTGACCTAAATTGTGTTGTCTCTTCTATTGCCTTCATTTGGATTGGATTAGAATGATTGTATTCATACTCTATATTTCCATCTTTTGGTTTGGAAGTTACATACTTTTTCTCTTAGTGGCCTAGGAATTAAAAGGTGGATTCTTATCAAAACCCAATGTTAATTGATACTTTTATCTTCATCCTAGACAATGCAAGGTTCTTAGAATACTTCAACTTAATTTACTTTCCATCCTATATGCTATTGTTTTGGTTAATTTTAATTATAGATAGAGAGATATTAAAATGTTATGATTGTTTTCTATACCAGCTGTTTATTTTAGATTTATCTACATTTTTACTATTTTAATCACTTTTCATTTTCTTTCTTTCTTTTTTTTTTTTGGAGAGAGAGTCTTGCTTTGTCACTCAGGCTACAGTGCAGTGGGAAAATCTCAGACATTGCTCACTGCAGTGTTCACCTCCCAGATTCAAGCAGTTCTCCTGCCTCAGCCTCCCCAGTAGTTGGGACTGTAGGCACACACCACCACACCCGGAGAATTGTTATATTTTTAGTAGAGACAGGGTTTCACTGTGTTGGCCAGGCTGGTCTCGAACTCCTGACCTCAGGTGATCCACCCGCCTTGGCCTCCCAAAGTGCTGGGATTACAGGCATGAGCCATCCTGTCCAACTTTTTCATTTCTTTTCATTCTTCTCCACCTCTGCAATTTTTTATTTGGGGACATTTTCCTTCTGTGTAAAAAACTTTGTTTAGAACGCTCTGTCCTGGTAGAGGTAAAACTTCACAATTTTTATTTGCCTAAAAATAGCTTCATTCTTAAAAGAGATTTTTTGTAGGAATTGAATTCTAGGTTAGACCTCATGTTCTTTTGTTGCATTGGATGCTTAAGCCACTGAACTGTGATTTCCACTCTGGCCGTTCATTTGCCAGTTTAATGTATTCTTTTTAAAATAGCTTCTTTTAAGATTTTTTTCACTCTTCGGTTTATTCCAGTTTCACTGTGTTTTATTTTGGTGTGGATTTTTTAAAAGTAATCCTTTTTTTTTTTTTTTTTTTTTTTTTGTATTCTCTGGGCTTTTAAATTTGTATATTTGTCTTTCATGAGTTTTGGTAAATTCTCAGCCATTGTGTGCTCAGATATTAGCTCTGTACCATTCTTTTTTTCATTTTTTTCTAGGACTCCAAATAAAGCCTTCTCACTGTATCTCCTGTGCCTCTTAAGTGCTCATTTCCATCCTTTTGTCCCCTACTCCTTTACCCAGGTTTCATTCTGGATATAATTTACCTTCCAGTTCACTAAGTTTCTCTTTAGCCATGTAATCTGGCTTGAATATACCCACTGAGTGCTCAGTTTAAGTTTTTATGTTTCTCAGTTATAGACTTCTCATTTGCTTCCTTTTTTCTGGAGATGGAGTATTGCTGTGTCACCCAGGTTGGAGTACAGTGGTGAAATCTTGGCTCACAGCAACCTCTGCCTCCTGGGTTAAAGCAATTCTCATGCCTCCCATGTAGCTGGGATTACAGGTGGGCACCACCATGCCTGGCTAATTTTTGTATTTTTAGTAGAGAGGGGTTGTGCCATGTTGGCCAGGCTGGTCTCGAGCACCTGACCTCAAGTGATCTGCTCACCCCAGCTTCCCAAAGCTCTAGATTACAGGCATGAGCCACGGCACTGGACCTTCTTCCTTTTTCGTAGTATGCCAGATTCTCAAATGTAACTTTATTTTCCTTGAACATAGTAACGTTAGTTTAAAAGCTGTGTCTGATAGCATCTGTTGCAGTGCTTTCTCTGATGTTGACTCTGAGTGTGTCACCTCTTTGCAGTAGATTTCTTCCATCTGAATACTTGAGTGGTTTCTAATTTTCAGGTTAGAATCTGACTGATACACTGCTGTCTGCATGCTCTTAACCTGGGCCTTAGAATTTTCTACAGAATCCTTTCACAGCCCACAGCCCCTCTTTGTATTTTGTTAACTTTCAATAAAAGGGAACTTGGTTCAAGAACTATAGAAGTTGTTGTCTAAACCCAAGATTCTAAAGTGATTCCAAACTGGGAAAGAAAAAAATCCTCCCCTCAAGTTCCTGGCCTTATGTGTGTGTGCGTGTGTGTGTGTGTGTGTGTGTGTGTGTGTGTGTGTGTATGTATGTATATGTATATGTATATGGCACACTGCCATGCTTTCCATTTTGTTTCAGTTGGTCTCATCCAGCAAGCTCATTTCCTTCCACAAAACAGTATCTGGGATACAAGACAAGAGGTTAGCTATTTGCTAATAGTTAACACATTTTGGGGTCATTTCAATTCAGCATTTTTGATTTTTCATTCAGAAGTCATTTGAATAATTAAGAAGTTATTTATTAGACCCTGTCCTCAGAATATACCATTGAAACAAAAAGCAAAAAAACCTCAGTGAGCACAAATCATGGAGTTCCAGGTTCCAGCTTCTTTTTCAGGATGCTTTTTTCCTCTAAAAGCAAAGATTGACTCAAGCATGTAACAACAGAAATACTCTGATAGCAATACTATACTAACATTTTCATTTATTCCTGTGATCTTAACACCTTCCTCCCCCACCCCAACACACACACACAGAAATTGTTTTAGCTACCTTTTTTTTTTTTGAGGCGGATTCTCGCTCTGTCGCCCAGGCTAGAGTGGTTCAGTGGCGCGATCTTGGCTCACTGCAACCTCCGCCTCCTGGGTTCAAGCGATTCTCCTGCCTCAGCCTCCTGAGTAGCTGGGATTACAGGAGCCCGCCACCCCGTCTGGCTAATTTTTGTATTTTTAGTAGAGATGGGGTTTCACCGTGTTGGCCAGGCTGTTCTAGAACTCCAGACCTTATCATCCACCCACCACGGCCTCCCAAAGTGCTGGGATTACAGGCGTGAGCCACTGTGCCTGGCCGTTTTAACTACTTCTATGGGAAGAGTTACATTTCCCAATTCCATTCTCGTCTCTACCCACACCTAGAATCCTGCAAGTTATCTAGTTTATCTTGTCTGGAAACTGGCTGATTGACATCCAGTGGGGCTTTGAGGGGCATCTTCAAAGTCTTCCCCATCCCCAGCTCCTCAACTCCCTCTGAAGCTGACTGCCCCTTTTCATGGCCAGTGCATTTAGGAGAAGCCAGGGATCTGCCCCTGAACACACTAGGCCTTGGCTTAGACACACTGTCCACTGTGTCTAAGCAGTCAGGCACACGGGACCGTGGACAAACACCATGGCTAGAACATCTTCACAGAACATGCCCTTGATGACCCAGTGACCTTGTGGCACTTACTGTGGAGGCCTCCACCTGGGGATCCTCAGCTCACCTCTTGCCTTCCTGACATTCTTTAGGCAGTCCCACAGCTGTAGTATTTTAGGTGGGCTGGGGCTGGTGCAAAGGGACCACAAGCATATACGCATTGTAAGGTTAGTTCTTCATTAATTAACCAGGGATTCAAAATCTTATCAGAAGGAAAATGGTGGATGGGGCAGAGAAAGAAAAAATTCAGCACATCACTGTGAAGCTGTCCTTGGTGCTGGGAGTTCTTAAGGGGGTAGGAGCCAACCAGATCTGGAACATTTATTTCTTGTCAGTCCACAACCATTTTATTTTTCATTTATTGTAACTTTTATTTTAGGTTCAGGAGTACATGTGCAGGTTGGTTATGTAGGTAAACTGTGCATCACAGGGGTTTGGTGTTGACTGTTTCATCATCCAGGTAATAAACATAGTACCCAATAGGTATTTTTTCTGATTCTCTTCCTCCTCCTGCCCTCCACCCTCAAGCAGGCCCCAGTGTCTTGTTGTTCCCCTCTTTGTGTCCATGTGTTCTCATTGTTTAGCTCCCACTTGTAAGTGAGAACATGTGGTATTTGGTTTTCTGTTGCTGCATTAGTTCTGTTAGGATAATGGCCTCCAGTTCCACTCATGTTTCTGCAACGGATGTGATATCCTTTTTTATGGCTGCATAGTATTCCATGAGCACAACCATTTTAAACTAAGGGATTAGGTGACTGTTACGAAAGAAGCTAAGTAATTTGTGCCTTCACACTTTAAGGAATTCATACAAACAGGCTGTCATGATTCCTGAACCAGCCTCAATATCACCAGGGCAGCATGTGAGAGGAAGTTGAGGCAGTACCTTTGCACTGTTTTTAGCCACTGCTCTATACCAGGCCTTTACATGAGTGCTTTTGCTTCTAAACATATGCTTTTGATTTTTAACAAAAGGAAGCTTACTGTATATACATGATTTGGCACATTTGCGTTTAGACAGTAGCTCACCTTTCTGTAAAAGTCAACATACATCTTTCTGCATTCTTCCTAAGGGTTTCCTAGTAAACTCATTGTATAGTGATATCATACTTTACTTAACCCCCTAATGATAAATGTTTTGGTGGTTTTCAGTTTTTGTTAGTATCAACAGTGTTGCAATAAAATACATTTTTCTATCCTGTGTGTTATTCTACAAATACATTTCTAAAGGCAGAATTGCTGAGTTAAGATTTGCTTTTAAATTTTTGCTAGATATTGGAAAATTGCTCTCCAAAAATATTGTAACAATTTATACTTTTGACAATAGTGTATGAAACTTAGTTTCTCCACACCTTCACAAACACTAGGTATTATCAATATTTTTCACCTTTTACCAACTGATGGTTGACAAATGCTGTTTTTTAAAAAATTGTATTTTGAAACAATCTAACCTTGCCAAAGAAGTATAGTATAAAACTTTTTTCTTCCTGAACCATTTGAGAATAAGCCGCTGATATGATGCCCCATCACCTCAGAATACTTTTGAAGGTGTATTTCCTACAAGAACCTCCGGCATCATCAGCATACAACCATGAAAATTAGGGAATCAACATCGATGCATTACTACTACCTAATGCTCAGACCCCATCCAAGTTTCTTTCATTGTCCTAATGTCCTTTAGAGCAAAGATTTCAGTTTAGAATTGTGCATTGTTAGTGTTTGTGTCTTTTTAGTCTCCTTCAATCTAGAATAGTGCCTCAGCCCTTCTTCAGCTTTCATGAGTTTTCAAAATTACGGGCCCTACTCACCTCGCTTGGCAGTGACACCCTCACTCCCTGCATGGTCCCCTCTTCACCTTGCTTGGGCACTGAGACCCATGCCAGGCAATGCCCCACCACCACATGGGCCTCCTTGACTCCGTCCTCACCCTGCTTGGGCTCCAGCACCTAGCTTCGGGACACTGAAGCTCTGTCCACTCACAACAGAATCCTATCTTGTTTGGTTTTGTGTAATGGGAGCTGAATTGTTAAGGAAGGGAAGGGAATTCTTTTTTTTTTTTTTTTTTACCTCTTAGTAGAAATTTAAGATTTTCTATACATAGGTCCAGTTAAGTTTATTCTTAGCTTCAATAAATGTTTAAAGGAGAGTAAATATTCTTCACAAGTTTACATCAAGTTCATTGGCAAATGCAAGGTTTTTTTCTTGAGGGAAGCTTTAACAGAGCCCAGGAACAGGACCTTGTGCTTGAAGGTGCATCAGCTGAAACAGGAGGTTCAGGAGGGTGGAGGCTCAGGAGGGTAAAGGTTCAGGAGGGCGAAGGCTCAGGGTGGAGGCTCAGAGGGGGTGGAGGTTCAGGAGGGTGGAGGCTTAGGAGGGTGGAGGCTCAGGAGGGTGGAGGCTCAGAGGAGAGTGGCCGTCCCTACTCATGAGCACCATCCCAAACATCCCTTCGAGAGAAACCAGACATTTGACAGAAACTGAAAAGCAGACTGTTGGAGATTATGTTTCTTCTTGAAGGCCTGGATGCAGATTTTCAATTATGTAGTCTTCTCCCCAAGGCAAGTTCATCCCAGAAGAGTCTTGTGGGGAAAATTCCAGTAAGTTGAACACTTAATTATCATAAATTTTAATGGGGAAAATTGTTATGCATTCCAGAGCCTCTGAATTAACATACCTGTATGCTAAAATCCTTTACATCCCAATAGATAGACTGAGTTAATCTCTGCTAAAAGTTAACTCAGTGATTAGGAGCTTCCCTTCAATGGTTAGCCGAAAAAACAGCTGTTTGCTACCTGACAGCTTTCCCCACCCCTCACTGCCAACACCTGTCATTCAGCTTCCTACGCAGTGTGAGGTGCCACATTCTTCAGTTTGTGCTCACAGTCAAGCCTTACAGCTCAAAGCTCAGATCAGTAGACTTTAATCCAAAACAAACCCACAAAACAGGAAATTTGATAGATCAACATAGTGCCAGTGATGATGTCACATGCAGTGAATAAGCCATTGTATGGAAAAGCAGAAAAGATGGGAGGAGGATGCAGAGAGAGTCACGGCTGTTGGATTCATCTTCAAAGATGGGCCACACGGTGGTCTCGTTTCGTGGCCCTCAGCCACTCACCAGTGTTTTGCAAGCTGTTTCATGTTTATTAAATTAATTCTTCATCCAGTTGATGGCCTGAAATAGAGACTGGGATAAGCCTGAGTTAGCAGAAGCTTCATCTGCTCTGGGAAGCAGGTGGTAGGTGGCAGGGCTATCTATGTCTGTGGACACTGAGGGACCTGGCTCTCAGGTGGCCACACATGTATCTGCAGAAAAATGTGGGTTTTATGGCTATTCAGATTCATTTCTGGAGATTCTCATTTGATAGCACAGGAATGTTATGCAATGTTAATAAATATAGCTTTTTTATCAACTTGAATAAAATGTATTCTTACAGGAAATTAGTTGAATGCTGTGGCAGTCCCTACTCATTGCCTCTGCAAAGAGTAGCCCATAGATCTGCAGCCCACCTTTGTTGTCACCATCCAGCCCCCGTGGCTCTGGAATGACAACACAGAATGCTTTCCAAAGCGGCATGGCCCTTACTTCAGTTTACATGTTCATGAAAAAATGGGTTTCACCATGTAGGCTGCTTTGTGGCTTGACCTCTGATGTGGGTTCACTTGTGCCCCCTAAAAATATATGTTCAAGTCCTAACCCCCAGTACATACGAATGTGACCTCATTTGGAAATTGCATCTTTACAACGGTAATCAAATTAAGGTCACACTGGATTTGAGGGGCCCTGAATGCAAAGACTTGTCCTTATGCAGAGTGAGAGATTTAGAGACACAGGGGTTTACACCGTGTAAAGACTGAGGTAGGGATTGGAGTTGTGTTACTACAAGGAAAAGAATGTCAGGGATTGCTGGGAGCCACCAGAAGCTGAAAGAGGCAAGAAAATATTTGCCTCTAGAGCCTTCAGAGGGTGATGGCCCTGCTAACAACTTGATTTCAGGCTTCTGTCCACCAAGTCTGTGAGAAAATAAATTTCTGTTACTTAAGCTTCTCAGTTTGTAGAATGAATAGTCATGGGTCACTTAATAACGTGGATACGTTCTGAGAAATGCATCATTAGGCCATTGTGTGAACATCATAGAGTGCACAAACCTAGCTAGGAGAGCCTGCTACACAGCTAGGCTGCCTGGCATGGCCTACTGCTGTGAGGCTGCAAACCAGTACAGCATGTGACTGTACTCTGAATACTGTAGGCAACTGTAACAATAAGTATTTGTGTGTCTAAACATAGAAAAGGTGCAGTAAAAAATAATGGTGTTATAATTGTATGGACTACTGTCAAAAACGCAGCCCACTGCTGACTGAAATGTTATGTGGTATGTGACTACTTTGTTACGGCTGCCCTAGGAAATTAATACAGGCTGCAAGAGCCAAAGAACCTTAATTTTTTTTTTTTTTTAGAATTTGAAAGTTTCATACTGCACTTGAAATTGGGGTGAGAACATCAATTTGGTAATGAAAGTGTCACATAAATGATCGGCTCAGTTGAAACTGGCTGAGGACAACTGTACAAGAAATTTATTGTCAAAAACATTTATTTTTTCAAATGCTAATAGTAAGTATTAACCATTTCGGATGGTTTGCATGTGCTAGGTTTTACTTATGTTAACTCATTTTTACCTCACAACAGTTACCTTGGTGAGAAATTATTATCCACATTGATATCTAAATATCAATCCACAGAGGAAGAAAATTGCTTAAGACTAAAGTCATAGTTATCAAATGTCAGGGTCAGACCCAGACCCGGGGCGGTCTGCCTGCAGAGCAGTTCTGGCGACCACACTCTGCCACCAAAAGAGCAGGGCAATTCCCATTCTCCATGAAGAAATGCTGTTTGGAGATGCCAGGGATATCATTTATGCTTTAGGTCTTACCTGTGTGTGATGGGGTTGAGAACGAATGTCCTCCATGAAGCAGCTGTAAATATTAACAGCTGTATTAGTAAAGTTTCTCCAGAGAGACAGGAGAGAAAGAGAGAGATGGATGAGTGGGGATTTATGGGAATTGGCTCATACAATTATGGTGGCTGAGAAGCCTCACAATATGCCATCTGCAAGCTGGAAAATCAGAGAAGCTGGTGGCATGGCCCAATCCAAGTTGGAAGGCCTGAGAAACAAGGAAGCACATGGTGTAACTAAGTTCAAGGCTAAAGGCTTGCGAGCCCCAGAGGGTCACTGGTGCAAGTGTCAGAGTCCAAAGGCCAAAGAAGCTGGAGTTCTGTGGTACAAGGGCATGAGGAGAAGGGTGTCACAGCTCTGAAAGAATTCACCCTTCTTCCCCCTTTGTGTTCCATCTGGGCCCGTAGGTGATTGGATAGTGCCTGCCTACATTGAGGGTTGATCTTCCTGACTCTGTCCACTGAGTAGGCATTCTCAAGTCTTTATCCTTGAACTTACTTCCACCATGTTTTTCCTTATTTCTCAGGCCTTCCAACTTAGACCATGCTACCAATTCTTTCTTAGAGTTCTGAAGGCTGGCAAGTCCAAGATCATGGTGCAGGCAGATCTGGTGTCCTAGGAGAGCCCACCTGCTTCTGGTTTGCAGATGGCAGTCTTTGGTAGTCTCACATGGCAGAGAGAGAGAGCAAGCTTTTGTGTGTGTGTTTGTAATGCCACTGCCATGATCTGAATGTTTCCTCCAAAATTCACCCATACAACAGTCTCCTCCAAAAACATGGTCCTTCCCAGAAACAGTGCTTCCCCAACCATCTAGGCATCCCTCAATCCTGTCAAGTGGACACCTAAAACTATCACAGGGACACTCTACAAGTAACTGGTAAACCCACCAGAAGATCAGGGTCCAGATGCAGAAAGCAGGTGCTGATGAGTTTTAAAGCATCTTGGGGTCTCTTAGTGGGCTGCTAAAACAAATACCATATAGACTGGGCAGCTGAAACACACATTTGTTTCTTACTGTTCTGAAAGCTGGCAAGTCCAAGATCAAGGTGCAGGAACATTTGGTGTCTGATGAGGGTCCACCTGCTTTCTGGTTTGCTGATGCCAGTCTTCTTGTGGTATACTCACATGGCAGAGGGCAAGCTCTTGTGTCTCTTTGTATAAGGCCACTGTGATGGTCTGAATGTGTCTCCCAAGATTCATATGTTAGAAACTTGATCCCCACCAGCTACATGGAGGCGGAGGTGGGAGGATTGCTTGAGCCCAGGAGTTTGAGGCTGTGGTGATCTATGATCCTGCCACTATACTCCAGCCTAGGCAACAGAACAAGGCACCATCAATCAGTCAGTCACTCAATACATAAATAAGTCCATCCATCTACCCCCAATGCAACAGCTGTGAGAGAACAAATATCTGTTCTTTATAAATTACCCAGTCTCAGGTATTCTATTACAGCAGCACAAAATGGACTAAGACAGCCACTAATCCCACTCATGAGGGCTCTACCATCATGGCCTAATTATCTCCCAAAGTTCCGACTTCCTACTACCATCACAATGGGGTTAGAATTTCAACATAGAAACTTTGGGGGCACACAAGCATTCAGTCCATAACATGGAGCGTCTTAGCTTGGGTTGCTATAACAAATACCATGCCGGCCGGGTGCAGTGGCTCATGCCTGTAATCCCAGCACTTTGGGATCAATTACAGGTGGATCACAAGGTCAGGAGTTCAAAACCAGCTTGACCAACATGGTGAAATCCCGTCTCTACTAAAAATACAAAGCCAGGTGTGCTGGTGGGCACCTGTAATCGCAGTTACTCAGGAGGCTGAGGCAGGAGAATCGCTTGAACCCGGGAGGCAGAGGTTACAGTGAGCCGAGATCGCACCACTGCACTCCAGCCTGGACAACAGAGCGAGACTCTATCTCAAAAAAAAAAAAAAAACCATGTCATAGAGCTGTGGAGAAATTTCTTTCTCAGTTCTGGGGGTTAGAAGTCTGAGATTGTGGTGCCAGCATGGTCAGGTTATGGTGAGGGTCCTCTTAGAAGGTGCAGATGGCTGCCTTCTTACTGTATCCTCACATGGCAGAAAATTAGCAAGCTAACTCTTTTTTTTTTTTTTTTTTTTGAGAAGGAGTCTCACTCTGTCTCCCAGACTGGAGTGCAGTGGCGTGATCTCGGCTCACTGAAAGCTCTGCCTCCTGGGTTCACACCATTCTCCTGCCTCAGCCTCCTGAGTAGCTGGGACTACAGGCACCCACTGCGACGCCCGGTTAATTTTTGGTATTTTTTTGCCGGGCGCAGTGGCTCAAGCCTGTAATCCCAGCACTTTGGGAGGCCGAGACGGGCGGATCACGAGGTCAGGAGATCGAGACCATCCTGGCTAACACGGTGAAACCCCGTCTCTACTAAAAATACAAAAAACTAGCCGGGCGACGTGGCGGGCGCCTGTAGTCCCAGCTACTCCGGAGGCTGAGGCAGGAGAATGGCGTAAACCCGGGAGGCGGAGCTTGCAGTGAGCTGAGATCCGGCCACAGCACTCCAGCCCAGGCGACAGAGCAAGACTCTGTCTCAAAAAAAAAAAAAAAAAAAAAAATTTTGGTATTTTTAGTGGAGACGGGTTTTCACCATGTTGGCCAGGATGGTCTCGATCTGACCTCGTGATCCGCCTGCCTCAGCCTCCCAAAGTGCTGGGATTACAGGCGTGAGCCATCTCTGTTCTCTTAGGCAGTCATTCCATTCATGAGGGCTCCACTCTCATGACCCAATTACCTCCCAAAGGCCCCACCTCCAAATACTATCACACCGGGAAATAGATTTCAACATTAATTTTGGGTGACAGTCCATTCGTAACATGGAATAAACCATGAGACTGCTGACCAGAACATGGAAAGTGCAGCCTTGTAAACAGTCCCTCTGCTGGAGCCTGGCTGATTGCCAGACACAACAACCAAACCCTCACCTTGACCCCCACCCCCAGCCACACTGGAACCTGAACTGAGAGGCCGCCCTTTCCCTGCAGGACCAGCTCCTGGAACAGCGGTTCTCAAACTTAAGCAAGTGTCAGAATCACCTGAAGGGCTTGTTAAAACACAGGCTGCTGGGCCCCACAGTTTATGATCCAGTAAGTCTGGGTGGCTGGTAATTTGCATGGTTACAAGTTCCTGGGTGATGCAGATAACATTTTGAGAACTGCTGTTTCAGAAGTTCTCCACATTAAAGTCTGCCAGTCCTGACTGGTACCTAAGGGGTCATGAGGTAGTCAGTGCACAAGATAGAAAGTGAAAACACTGTCTTCAAATTTAAAATAAGACTTCCTAACACCAATAGGTAGCTTTTGATGAAGAAATTATCAAGCATGGCTGTATTCATTTCTTATTGCTACTATAACAGATTACTACAATTTGGTGGCTTAAAACAATGTAAATTTATTATCCTAGAGTTTTGGAAATCAGAAATGGAAGCCCAGGTGCAGTGGCTCATGCCTGTAATCCCAGAACTTTGGGAGACCAAGGCAGGAGGATTGCTTGGGCACAGGAGTTTCAGACCAGCCTGGGCGACATAGTGAAACCCCATCTCTACAAAAAATCCAAAAATTAGCCAGGCATGGTGGTGCATGCCTGTAGTCCCAGCTCCCTGGGAGGCTGAGGTGGAAGGATCACTTAAGTCCAGGAAGGTTGAGGCTGCAGTGAGCCATGATTACGCCACTGCACTCCAGCCTGGGTGACAGAACAAGACTGTCTCAAAGAAAAAAATAAACTAGAAATGAATCTCACTGGGCTAAAATCAAGGAGCCAGCAAGAGTTGTGTTTTTTGTTTTTTGCTTTGAGATGTGGTTTTGCTCTGTCACCCAGGCTGGAGTGCAATGGTGCAATCTCAGCTCACTGCAACCTGACTCCCAGGTTCAGGTGATTCTCCTGCCTCAGCCTCCCAAGTAGCTGGGATTACAGGCGTGCACCACCATGCCCAGCTAATTTTTGTATTTTTAGTTGAGACAGGGTTTCACCGCATTGGCTAGGCTGGTCTCGAACTCCTGACCTCAGGTGATCTGTCCGCCTCAGCCTCCCAAAGTGCTGGGATTACAGGTGTGAGCCACCACACCTGGCCTAGGAGTTGTGTTTTTATGGAGGTTCTAGAAGCAAACCCATTCCTTGTCTTTTCTATAGACTGCCTACATCCCTTGGCTTATCCTCCCACCCGCATCTTCAAAGCCAGCAGTGGGTGGTCAAGCCTGTCTCATACTGCATGACCCTGAAACTGACTCTCCTGCCTCCTTCGTTCACCTACGAGGACCCTTGTAATTACACTGGGCCCTCTGGGATAATCCAGGATAACATTCCAAGATCCTAAACATCCATAAAGTTCCTTCTGCCGTGTAATACATATTTGCAGGTTCCAGGGAGTAGGATGTAGAGATCTTTTGGGGGCCATTATTCTGTCTACCACAGTGGTGAAGACACACTAACTACCTGCTAGTCTCTGTATTTCCCTATCTATGGGCACATAACTAGACTACACTTTCCAGCCTTCTTTGCAGTTGGGTGAGGCTGTGTGACTGTCTCTCCAAAGGAAGGTGAGCAGAGCTATCTGTTACTTCCATGCTAGGTCCATGGGAATGTCCTCTTCATGCTCCTCCATTTTCTTTCCTGTTTCTTAGGACATTAGGGGATGGCAAAGCCTAGGTGCCTATCTTACTTTGTTTTCTGTTGCTTATAACAGAATACCTGAAACTGGACAGTTTATAAAGAAAAAGAATTTATTTCTTACAGCTCTAGAGGCTGTCAAGTCCAAGGTCAAGGGGTCCCATCTGCTGAGTACCTTCTTGCTGGTGGGGACTCTCTACGGTCTCGGGGTGGTACAGGGCATCATATGGTGAGGGGGCTCAGCGTGCTAGCTCTTCCTCTTCTTAAGAAGCCACCAGTCCCACTCCTGTGATAATCCATTAATCCATTAAAGCCTGAATGATGATTCCATTCATGAGGACACAGCCCTCATGACCCAGTGATCGTCTCTTAAAAGCCCATTTCTCAATACTGCCACATTGGCAATTAAGTTTCAGGATGAGTTTTGGAGGCGACAGACATTCAAAACAAAGCAGTGCCCGAATGACCAAAAAGAAAGGAACCACCCACTGACCTGAACACTCATCCTGGACTGTCAAGTGAGCAAGAATTAGATTTCAGTAAGGTAGAGGTTATACTGTGGAGCCTTTGCATGTGGGCTCTGCTTCTCATGGTATTTAGTTGATCCTAACTAATATATAAACAAGCATATTTCTTCACAGGCCCTTGACTCCCAATATCCATTTCTCAGAAGACCTAACCTGGTACTGGCCCAACAAGACCGAGGCCACCTGAGATAAGCAACCACAATTTCTTCCTCTCCCCTTCAATCACGTATTGACAACAGGTTCAGGGCAGGTACAACACTGAGACCTGCAGATGCCTGCTTCCTTTGTCCCTCTGGGCATACTTTCTTTCTGCGGCCTTTTGTGATTCAGCACCCATCCTTCAACTCTACTGCCCTCACCACCTTTGCCAACTTTGTCCCTTAGGGCTCCTTAGCTTCCACCTTCAAACTTGCTGGGCTTGGCCCCAGTGTTGCCAGGCTTCCCTTCACTCTGCTGTACTATCTCACGGTTCCTCGATTCCTCTGCGTCCTTCACTGTCAAACTTCATGGATGAGTAGCTGACCGTGTGGGCCCCACTTTTCTCCTGCTGCCGCCCTCCCGTCCTCTTTCCACCATCCATTCAAGTTTCTTCTTTGCTTATCCAGCTGGTATTTACTGAGCCTCTCCTTGGTGCTGGGGATAAGGCAAGAGTGAGAGGGTCCGTTTTGCTGCTTCCATCCAGCATAGACCGTTAGGTCCTTAGGAGGTCAGGGAATCCACACTGATGGGGAAGCCCCGGGGAGGGGAGGGAGGAGGAGGGCAGCAAGGAGAGAGGAACCCAGGGAGCAGAGCCTGACCTGGTCCTGGGGATCTGGGAAAGACAAAGAGGCATTGTTAGAGCCGGCAGCTGGGGGTTGAGGCCCAGTAGTGGTTAGCCCAGCAAAGGAGGAAAAGGAAGAAAGTTGCAGGTAGAGACTTCGGTGGAGAAAGACCGATCTGGAAGGCACCAGCTTGTGCACGTGGCAACTGAGGTCTAGGACGCGCCTGAGAGAGAGGAGGAAAGTGCCCTGGGCACCGGGTAGGGGTTTGGAGGTCGCGAATGGAGAAGAGTTGTTGGGCAGGTCCGGGTACCCGTAGCCAGAACCCCAAGGGCGTGCGCAGTTTGGCGTCCCTGCCCCCTGCCGTGTAATACATATTCGCAGGTTCCAGGGAGTAGGATGTAGAGATCCCCGCCCCCTGGCGTCGCTGCCCCCTGACGGCCCCGCCCCCTGGCGTCCCGGCCCGAAAGCCCGCGCGCGGCGCTGCGAGGTGCGTCCAGGAAGCCGCGCCCCCTGCTGGGCCCCGGTGCGCTGCTCCGAGACCCGCCCAGGCTGTGACGAATAGGCCGGTTCTAATTTACAGAAACACGACGGCCTGAGGCAGGAGAATCGCTTGAACCCGGGAGGCCGCGGTTGCAGCGAGCCGAGATGGCGCCGTTGCACTTCAGCCTGGGCAGAAAGAGCGAAACTCCGTCTCAAAACAACAAACAAACAAAAAAAAACACAGGACGGAAACCGGGAAGCTGGGTGACGGCGCCCACGGCTCCTCTTCTCCCGGCCTGTGTCCAAAAGATTTCTCTCCGAGCCGCTCTGGCTCCCGCAAGCGGAGGAGAGGGCGGGACGTGTCGGGGCTGCGAGCTCAGAGGCCCTGGGTCGGATCTGCTCTCCCGCCAGCCCGAGGGCTGAGCTGACCTGAGGCCTCCCCGCAGAGATCCCCGAGGTGGGAGCGGGAGCGGGCTGTGGGAACCGCAGAGGAACGCTGGGCGCAGAACGACCTCGTCCACCCCTGCGATAAGAGACTTCCGCAGTAGCACCGTTTCCACAGCCCAGAGCCGTGTTTCTGGGGTGACTGCAGCCCCAGTAAGTTCCTGCCTGGGAAAGCTCAAGGCTGTCAAAAGAACTGTTTGCTCCAGCGGGCACATGAAGGTGAGGAGGGTAGGAGGCTGCCAGTGACGCCCTCAGCAAACCCAGGCCACCTAATCACGTGACCCGCCCTAGTCTCCTTTTGTGGAGAAGGACCCTCTTCCCTATGGCAAGCTACTTTAGGGCCCAGCCACCTCTACACATTTCCCTAGGGCAAGCTACTGAAGGACCCTCTTCCCTATGGCAAGCCATTTGAGGCCCCGCTACCGCTACACAAATGAAAGTTGAGTTCAGTTCATGCTGGACCCTCTTCCCTATGACAAGCTACTTAAAGGCCCAGCTACCTCTACACACTTCCCTGTGGCAAGCTACGGAAGGAGATCTGCTGTTACTGCTTTAGCTGCTGTTCTGCTTAATCTCAGACAGCTAGAAGGTAGTGTTCCGCCCTCACCCAGCCACCCAAGTAAATTAGAATGACGACTGACTGAGACCCTAATAGTGGTGGCTTCGACAAGATGGAAGTCTGAAATGGAGGCCCAGGGCTGCCACGATGGCTCTGTAGTCATCAGGAAAGGGGCTCCTATTATCTTGTTACCCACTCCCCTCTTGTGCCCCTTCCTTCCGGTGGTCCAAGAAGGCTGCCCCAGATCCCGCCATCTGGCCTGCATTCAATCAGCAGAAGCTTCCTGGAGGAGCAGGAGGAGGCACTGTGCTTGCATCGCATACCAGTGGCCAGAACTTAGCTTCAGGGAAGCTCAGGAAATAGGATCCGGGAAGCCATAAGACCTCCCCAAACTGCAATAACAGAGTCAACAAGACAATGGCTTAAAGATGGAGAGAACAGTTGATCCGTCACACAAGTTGTTCCACGATAATTCTTGTGTCAGAAGGGGAGGCTGAATACCAGGACCGCTGGCCCCACTTCCAGCCCCTCCACTCTGAGTACACTTCAGAGGGCTCTGGCAGAGTGAGGGGGTCTTGGCGGTGCAACAGAGAGTAAAGATCTAGCACACCCATTATGGAGACATTTCATGGGGACAACCCAGTGACTTTACGTGAAGCAAAATGGGATTTTCCAACCTTGAGATTCTTATTTTCTGTGGTATGTGTGTGGAAGAAGTACAAAGGTGGGGGTTGGGAGGAAGAACAAATGAGCTGTGTGTATGAGGAGCTGGGGCCTGGCTCTTAACAATATCACCCACCCCCTCCCCAGGCTTTCCTTGGGGCAGAAAGACTGTGGCCAGGGCTTTCAGTGTCAGCAACAAGATACAGAGGTATAACCAGTGCTTTTGGCTAAGTCACATCACTGATGGGCTTCTCTTTCCACCTTGGTAAATCAATCTTCTGTAAAATGGTCTTCAAAGTTTCTTTTTTAAAGCAGAAGAACTTATTTTTCAGATAAAAATTTAGATAGAACTATCAGGGGAACCTGATGGGGGCCAGATATCGGGGGAACCCACCCCCAATATTTCATCATAGGTTCTTTTTATTTTCCATAAGTGTCGGCCAGCTGAGAAATAAAGAGAAAGAGTACAGAGAGAGGAATTTTACAGCTGGGCCACCAGGGGTGACATCACATATCGGTAGGACCATGATGCCCACCTGAGCCTTAAAACCAGCAGGTTTTTATTAAGGATTTCAAGAGGGGAGTGGGTGTACGAATAGGGAGTAGGTCACAAAGATCACATGCTTCAAAGGGCAAAAGGCAGAACAAAGATCACATGCTTCTGAGGAAACAGGACAAAGGGCAAAAGGCAGAACTCCTGATGAGGGTCTATGTTCAGCAGTTCACATATTGTCTTGATAAACATCTTAACAGAAGACAGGGTTTGAGAGCAGAGAACCGGTCTGACCACAAATTTACCAGGGCAGAGTTTCCCAACCCTAGTAAGCCCAAGGGTACTGCAGGAGACTAGGGCATATCTCAGTCCTTAACTGCATAGGACATTTCCAGAGTGGCCATTTACAGACCTCCCCCCAGGAATGAATTCCTTTCCCAGAGTATTAATATCAATATTCCTTGCTAGGAAAAGAATTTAGTGATATCTTTCCTACTTGCACATCCGTTTATAGGCTCTCTGCAAGAAGAAAAATATGGCTCTTTTTGCCTGACCCTGCAGGCAGTCAGACCTTATGGTTGTCTTCCCTTGTTCCCTAAAAATCGCTGTTACTCTGTTGTTTTGTTTTGTTTTGTTTTGTTTTTTTGAGACGGAGTCTCGCTCTGTCGCCTGGGCTGGAGTGCAGTGGCCGGATCTCAGCTCACTGCAAGCTCCGCCTCCCGGGTTTACGCCATTCTCCTGCCTCAGCCTCCCAAGTAGCTGGGACTACAGGAGCTGCCACCTCGCCCAGCTAGTTTTTTGTATTTTTTAGTAAAGACGGGGTTTCACCGTGTTAGCCAGGATGGTCTCAATCTCCTGACCTCGTGATCCACCCGTCTCGGCCTCCCAAAGTGCTGGGATTACAGGCTTGCGCCACCGCGCCCGGCCACTCTGTTGTTTTTCAAGGTGCACTGATTTCATATTGTTCAAACACACATGTTTTACAATCAATTTGTACAGTTAACACAGTTATCATAGTGGTCCTGAGGTGACGTACATCCTCAGCTTACGAAGATAACAGGATTAAGAAATTAAAGACAAGAATAAGAAATTATAAAAGTATTATTTGGGAACTGATAAATGTTCATATTAAAATGAAATCTTCACAGTTTATGTTCCTCTGCCACGGCTCCAGCTGGTCCCTCCATTCGGGGCCTGACTTCCCCGCAACATAGAACCGTCAAATAGGTGAAGGTGGAGCTTCTCACATAGAGACTGGAGGATTGGGGTGTTGCCCACTGGGCCTTACAGACTCTCCCAAGTGATCTGAGTCACCTCCAAAGAGCTAGGAATCAACTCCAAAACATGCTGTGTCCCTTTCTTCCATTTAGTAATTGAAGCCTTACCACCAGAGGTTTGGCAGGGCAGGGGCCCAGCTTCCTTTCAAGGCTCTGGCCAATGGGATGTGAGCAGAAGTGATGGGGCAACTTTCAGGTGATGACTTTGAAAAGAAAGCTTAGTCCTCTGCTTCCCTGTCACCTGAAAGAGAAACAGAGGCCTGTCTTGTTGAAACCAGTGTGTTTGGTGTCTTTTTGTATAGCGGCTTAGCCAGTTGCCTAAGAAGACCAAGGCTCAATGGAACACACTTTGAGCTTCTCCACAGTTTGAGAACCTCTACATTACCTATACCAGGCCTTACCCAGCACTCAATTTATGGAAGACCATTTCTCTTCTCATGACACATGTCCTCATGTCGGTTTGGCCTGTTTTAAAGCTTTCTCAACTCCATCTCAATAAAGAAATCTGCAGCTTTGTTGGATGAGAGGATCTAAAAAGTTGGTTCTTCCAATCAGTCATAAATATAGACACTAATTTATAAACCGATATAGGAACACACAGCAAATTAGTAGAAAATCTGATTCCCGTTTGCTTTTCTCCTTGCATTGTTTCCTGCCAATGCTCACTATTTCTTTATCCTTTCCACTTTTTCTCACTCCTCCTTCCCTTTAATTTTTCTGTTGTGCCTAAATAAGCTGTCTATGCGTGGCACTCCCTGGGCTCTGATAACAGACTCAACAAGACAATGACTTAAAGACAGAGTGACCAGCTGATCAGTCACACAAGTTGTTCCAGTGTCACTATTTTCACAGGTGTCTCAGTTTGAATGATAAATTATATGGACACTCTACTTAAAGAACAAACACCTTTATGTCTGTCTTGCTTTAAAGTCCAAGTTGAGCATACCTGCCTGGCAGCTCTGCCTCAATTTCTTTTAAATCATTGCTTTGCCATACTTCAGCACACTGCTGTCATCTGTATGGTTGAAGCTGGACTGCTGCCATGTTGAGTCACCAGTGACTTTTTGATTCTTTAATTCCCAGTTTGACTGGCATTCCTCTCTGTGTGTGTATTTAGTTCTATGCAGTTTTATCATGTGTAGGCTTGTGTAACCACTGCCACAGCCAAGATACAGAATAGCCAAGTTTGTTTTTGTTCACTATCATCTCTCCAAAACCTAGTGCCTGGCACAAAGACACTCAGTACATACTTGTTGAATGGGGGAATGAATGAATGAATGAATGAATGGTGTGCTAGTTTGGGTTTTAAGATGCCATAGCTGAGATGCAAAACCCAAGCAGTATAAGTGAGATACATGTGGCAGTGTAGAGGTAGATCAGCAGGATAGCTGTGCCATCTCTCTCTGGGCCAGGCAACTGCTGCAGTCCTACTATGTCCCCAGCAGATGGATAGGGGAAAGTCAGGGCCTAGTCTTTACAAGGGCGGGGTCTGCGGTTGTACACCTCACTTCCCCTCACATCCTACAGGCCAGAACTTAGGTGCAAGTACACACCAAGCTGCATAGGAGGCTGAGGTACATGGTATTACTTGCCTGCAATTCTTCCTTCCCTCTTTTCTCATAGTAATGTTCACCAAAGTGGAGAGTACTTTTCTACAACTCATGCAGGGCTTTGGCCAATGGAATGCGGTCAGAAGCCAGTTAGTTAGTTCTGAGTTGAGGTCTTACAAGGCCCCTTGTGTCTCTGCTCGTCCACTGGCCCTGTTGCCACCCCAGGTGGTCACTGGTCCAGAGGATGAGAGACAAGTAAAGCAGCCCTGACTCAGCTCATAGCTTGAAGCAGAGCTGCCTCCGCCGGCCTGCAAGAAAAATAAATGACTTTTTTGATAAGCCACTGAGATTTTGAGGTTGCCTACCATGAGCTCAGCCTTAACTGAGTTAGTTCTACTAGTAACGAAGGGAAGAATGAATATTTGTGGACTTCGAGCATTCTGCAGTATGAGAGGGGCCCCTCCCTGGATGGAGCAGGGAAGACCTTACCTGTAGGGACTCCGTAGGAGTCTAGAGCAAAGCCTGGGCGGCTTAGTTAGCATGGACACGCTGGAGATGGCATGCTTTCCTGGGACTCTCATGGGCAGACGGACTGGAGATCTGCTGAACTGGGGCCAGCTGGAAACACCTCCATCTGGAGGCATCTTGGGGATAAAAGGAAGTTTGGGGTGGGAAGAATGATGATGGAAAGCTGTGTCCAAACAAATAAAACTGTCCCATTAACAAGTTGAAGAAGAGTTTTCCCAGTGAGTCGAGAACTGGTGCTAATAATAGAAGCCTCAGATAACCGTGCTTTTTGCCATATTAAATAGTTCATTTGGGCTATCTGTTGCCAATACAGTTGTAGAGAATGATGCTGCTCCAATTTGGATCGATACAGTATTTGGAATGCATGGAAAAGATCACTGATGCCTTTACTTGATGCCTTACCTCTGAAGGATTATTTCTCCACAGCATTGGCCCTCGGTTTTGTGCTGAATGCAGCTGTTGAAAGAAGCAGCTCTCTGTATTACTTGCTGATTATCCTGCCAACAGGAATTTGGGTGTGCAGAAATGACATCAAATTCTTTGCACTGGGAAACTGCTAGCAACAAACAAGAGGTTAAAAAGCTTTTGAAAGCACAGCAATTTTGGTGTGAATA
This sequence comes from Piliocolobus tephrosceles, assembly GCF_002776525.5. Classification (NCBI taxonomy): domain Eukaryota; kingdom Metazoa; phylum Chordata; class Mammalia; order Primates; family Cercopithecidae; genus Piliocolobus; species Piliocolobus tephrosceles. The sequence continues at coordinate 109,867,614 of NC_045437.1, read as the reverse complement.
TCCATTTTGAGATGGATGAATTAGTTCCTGATAAAGTATTGGCTGCTTATTTTAAACTGGTTGAGGAAAAGAAAACATGGCTTTAAAAAGTTCTTCAAATACATATGTATCCTAAATTTTATCTGGTTTTTACTGATATTTATCTGTCTACTTTCTATTATGAAAATTTTCAACACTTAAAAATGTCAAAAGAAACCACAAATGCTTTTCATCTAGATTCAATGGTTGTTAATGTTTTACCATATTTGGTTTTTCTTCTCTCTCTGTCTCCCCACAAACACATGATACACACCATTTTTGAAAATAAGTTGTCAGTATGACATCATGATTCCTAAGTGCTTCACTATGAATCTCCTAAGAATAAAGAAAATCTCCTGTATAACCACAATACCACCATCATACCTAGGAAACTTAACAATGATTCTACAATCACAACTAATATCCAAGTCATTTTACCATTTTTGAAATTGTCCCTTAAAGGTTTTTATGCAGTTTCCCCCGAGATCTAATCAAGGCCTGTGGATTCCATCTGGAGGCTAATCTGGAAAATCCCCCCACCTTAACTTCTGTTTGGTTTTGATTTACGACATTGACTTGAGGAATTCGGACCAGCTGTCTTAGAGAAGGTGACACATCCTGGTTCTGATGGTGCCCTTTATCTTTTACTTTTAAGCACTTATAATGGAAGTTAGGTTTTAGGTTTGAATAAACTCTTTTCTCTCTCTTTCTTTCTTTCTTTTCTTTCTTTTTGGCTATAAAGAATATTTTATAGGTATTCCATGAGGTGGTCCTCAGATCGGGTTTTTGCACTACCAGTGATGCTCAGGGGGATGACCTGGTTGAGAAAGTAATTATTATATGTCCATGAAAAGGTACCTTTGCCTGGGAACATCAACTGAGGCAAGGTTTACATGCTATTGCTTTGCAGGGTGGAGGTGCAATGCTAAGAAAGAAAGAGGGGAAAAATGAATTGCGGGGAAAAATACAAGCTGGTCCACTGCTGAATTGGCCACTGCTTGATAAACAGCACAGCTGACTGCTTGGCTGTGTGAGACACCTTTGGAGGTGCTGTGTAGCTCCACTGCATCTCAGAGGAGTCGTGCAAGACAAAGCTCGTGTGCTATTAAAGCACTTGTATTTCAGGACTATGTTACTAGGTGCCTCCACACAGCCCTGGGGAAAGCCAGTTCGCCCATGGGTCCTGCTGGACCTGGGCACAGGAGTTGCTGCAGCTCCTGTCCTGGCAGGTGTAATGACACGGTCTTGCCAAAGGCAGCAGGGCCTGTCATTACAGGAGGTAAGGTGACAAGGTGGAAGCTGGAACTTTACGGCCATCACCAGGGCTGCTTTACCTAGGAGCAAGGTGAGTGGGTCCCCAGGGACAGGCAGGGTCAGATGGATGTGCTGGGTGGATATAAATTGGATCCAACATTTTTTTCCCTTTTAAATTACTGAATGATTTCTGGGGTGTACTTTGCCCCTGTAGGAGTATTCTATTGCCCTGCCACTTTTATGTAATGGTTTCAGTATCCATTGATTATTCTTGCCTGTACCATTTATTACAGCAGGAGATGCAAGATATGAGGGTTAGTTATGTTCGTTACCACTAGGGCGTCATTGTTTGTTCGCTTTTTCAGGAGCACAACTAGGATACTTTATTTACATATGTAATGAATATATATGTAATAAAAATACATATATAATGAAATAGTATGAGTTTGTATTGCTATTGAAATTTAACATAACAGTGTTTAAATTCTTTTTTATATCTTTTTCCTCTTATGCTGAAAAATTCCTAGTTCCTAATAATATTGATATATAGATATAGTCTGAGTAGTATGTTCAAGTTACCCAAATTAACCTTTTCGTTTATTGTTGGTTTGGATCAATTTTATATAGAGTTAGTAATTTATTTCTCTTAAGGTCCAATTTTAAGGCATTTTCCTTTACAAATTACTTTTATTTCTGAATATACAGGGAATAAATGGTTCAAAAATCAACATTGTGTAAAAACGTTTGATCAGAGAAGTCTGACTCCCGTGCACATCCCCACCACCCTGCCCCAGTCTCCCTACAGGGATAGGTCATCAAGTGGATTCGTTTCTGGTTTTCCCCCTCCTGTGTTTTTTTTTTTTTGCAAATGTGAGCAAGTACATATATACATTTTAATTTATCCTTCTTTACACAAAATGTAGCACACTGTATATTCTGTTCTGTCTTGCTTCTCTCTCTTAATGTATATTCAAGGCGTCATTCCAAATTGGTTCACAGACACCTTAAATACCAATTTCTTTTTTTTTTTTTTTTACACGGAGTCTTGCTGTGTCCCCCAGGCTGCAGTGTAGTGGCACGATCTCGGTTCACTACAACCTCTGCCTCCTGGGTTCAAGAAATTCTCCTGCCTCAGCTTCCCGAGTAGCTGGGATTACAGGCACCCGCCACCTTGCCTGGCTCATTTTTTGTATTTTTAGTAGAGACAGGGTTTCACCATGTTGGTCGGGCTGGTCTCAAACACCCAACCTCAGGTGATCTGCCTGCCTCGGCCTCCCAAAGTGCTGAGATTACAGGCACGAGCCACCGTGCCCAGACTTAAATACCAAAATTTATCAATTGTTTATCATATGTCAAATGTATTAGGGTAGGCTAGACAATACTCCCGTAGCAAAAAAAAAAAACTCTCAGTGGCTTTACAAATAAAGGCTGATCGCTTGCTCATATAAAGTCCTTTGTGGATAGGACAACACTCCTTTATCTTGTAATTGCATCACCTAGAACACGTGTCTGTATGGTGGCTTATTGGCTAGAGCTGTTACATGGACTCAAACTGGTGGAAAATGTGTGTTATGTTCATGAAGAGGAAACTGAGATGGCATTTGGTGGATACTACTAGCACTATCTCAGCCACACAAATCTTTATATAGGCCTCACAACAGCTCTGTAAATTAGATAATTTTATTACTCCCATTTTACAGCTAAGGACATTGAGGCTGCAAGTGTTTATATGCCTTTCAAAGTCATAGCATTCCTGTGTATCAGGGTTAATTTCAAATGTAGGTTTCTCTGCCTTTAAAGCCTGTACTTTATACCCAATTCTATGGCCAATCATTTTTGTCCACTAATAAAGAATGGCAAATCCATTTCATACATGCATGAATGCAAATCTCCAACATTAGAGATCAGTACAATTGGTACAGAACAATAAATATTTAGAATTAAGATTCAAAAGGTATTTTCTACAAAAAAGTGCAACATTAAAATTAAATCCCTGGACCAATAAAGAGTAAAACATTACAGGACACAATGTTTCAGCAAATTGGACAATAAAACAGTTTTATTTATAATTTCTGAATCCAGAGCTAATTGTTATAAGAATTTTTTAAAGCTCAAAGTGAAACCGTAAACATGTTTTCTTCCTCTTCCTAAGTAAGAGCATCATATATTCAGCACATGAGGGAAGTTATAAATCTTTCAAAGCCCTTGGTGTGGCTCTGAGGACTTATGTCAAGTAATCTCCAAGGATTTCAAAGTCGAAAAACCTTCCCTTTAAAGGAAGAAATAAAAAACTCACATGGCCATTTGGACAGTGCCTCCTGCCCCACATCATCACTTATTGCCTAAGACTCCACGCAACAATGTGTCTAGTGTGTGCGTTTAGAAAGTGAATACAACCAACTAAAACTGGGAAACCCAAATTAAATGAAGCATTGCCATTTCCTTGGCATTTGAACCCAAGGCAGATGACCAGTGTGCCATGGCATCTCTGTGTAGGCCTACACTCATTCTTTCCCATACTTACTTTTCCAATTGTACTTCCTTACTTCTTTAATGGGAAAACAATGTATCCTTCTTGGGATGCCTATTTTTCTATTTTCCATTAACCCACATGCTGGGACTATAGACTCAATGAAAAGGTAGGGTGGTTCCGGAAGGGTGATTTTCCCTCACCTCTGAGTGTGAAACTAACACCTGCCTGTTGACCTAACACAGTTTTCACAAAGAACACCCTGCAAGTTTCATGATCATATCATGGGCTTTCAGGCGTTGTGGACTGTGACTACAGGTCAGAAGGACCATCAGCCAGTGTACACACACACACTCACAGAAGTTTCATGAGACCAAATTCAGGCAATACACTCTGATCCCCACCCTCCCCCACCCGCCTACCAGACTCTTGCCTTTCCATCAAAGCCCACTGCCTGCCCCACATAGGCCAGGTCTGTCCATCCCTCAGAATCAGGACCTTTGGGCTTGGTTTTTTCCTGTTTTTCTTCTTTTTCCCACCCTACACGCCATCCCTCAACAGAAAATCAGTTAGTGTGTGAAACTGCTCACACACCGATGTTATCATGAAGCGCTGCACTCTTCCCTGCCTTCCTCCTGTTCGGGCTGTTCCTCTAACCTTAGCTAGAGGCAAGGATAAGCGTCACCTCCTGGAGAAGGCTTCTCCAAGTCTTTGGCAGCCAGGACCTTGGGCTGGGCTCCAGGGCCTTGCAGGGCCTCCTTCCAAAGAACCGAGGCTTTCTTCACCAGTTCTCTCTCTCTCTCTCTCTCTCTGCCCGGCCACAATTCCTTCGGAGGCCGTCTCACCCTTTGCTAACACTTACTCATTCAGACTCTTCTGCCAGGGCCATCTGGATCTTTTAAACTGGCATTATAGTTTTAAAAAAATTCAAATCAAACTGGTATTTAAAAAAACAAACAAAAAACCCTAATCATTGTTAATGTGTAAATGGTTGCCACTGGGATAAATTTGAAATTTTGTATTTAAAAAAATCTAGCCAGTATTTAAGTTCTGCTATGTGTGCCTAACACTGTTAGGAGCACACAGTTAAGACACAAGTTCTTGCATTCAAGAATCATACTGGAAGACAAGATTTAAGTAAATGAAAGCCATTTAAGGATGACCCAAAGAATAAAATGAGTCTGGAATGATTAATAAAATCATATAATGACACTGTGTTTCCTCATCTGTGGAATTACAGAGGATTTGATCAGGTTATCCATAAAGTTCCCTCTTTTATTCCAAATAAATGACACTAGATATTTCAAATTTTATTATTTTTATATATAACATATAGTTTATATTATAATGTAATAATATAAATTGTTATATATTATATATAATATAAATTATGTTATATTGTATTTTATATATATAAGTTATGTATTTATATATTTAATATATAATACATAATAAAATATAATAATATAAATTATGTTATATAATAAAACAATATAATAACAGTACTATGTGCCGGACACCATTCCTGACAACTCTTCCAATTTTCATAATACCATGAGGTGGCCATTCTAAATCTTCCATGCGGCACATGGGGAAACTTAGGCACAGAGAGGTTAAGAATTTGCCCATGGGCACACAGCATTGCTGTACGATTGGCATTTGAACCCAAGGCAGATGACCAGTGTGCCATGGCATCTCTGTGTAAGCCTAAACTCATTCTTTCCCATACTTACTTTTCCAATTGTACTTCCTTACTTCTTTAACAGGAAAACAATGTATCCTTCTTGGGATGCCTATTTTTCTATTTTCCATTAACCCACAAACTTGGCCCTCTCAGTTCAAACTTGTACAATTTGTAACCAAGTTTCTAACATTCTCTTGGCTGCATCTCTTCTCTAGGGATTTCGTTTACTGGAATCTACAAATTTTACTCAGATTTTCGCCGAAAGTCCTGCCTCATTCACTGTATCACTTATCTTTTCAAATTTTCTCAAAATGTGGTAGGCAAAATCTTCATCTTGTAGCTCCCTTTTTTTCTACCCCATTTTAACTTTTGATTCCATAGCCTCCCTGGGAAGACCTCCTCACAGTGCGTCACTGAAACCGGACTTTCTTCCATGGCTGCTCCCGTCTACTTCATCCCTGCAGCTGCTGCACATCCACCCAAGTCCTCTCAAGACACTGCTGTGGGGCTGAGAAATAGGAAAAGGAGGAAAGCCAGGGAGAGCCGTGCCACAGTGAATTCCAATACAGGGCAACGAAAACTCATGCTGACAGCGTACTGCGGTTTCGAGGAGAGTGGCATTTGAACTGCGGTTTCGAGGAGAGTGGCATTTGAACTGGTAATAAAGTCCGAGGACATCAAGGACTGAAGGGAGAGCTACTGCCCTAGGCTGAGTGAGGGAGATGAGTCTGGGGTCTCTGTGTCCCTCAGGCCAGCCATCCCTGATCTCTGTCCTGGAACAAACTGCCTGTGGTGTTCTATGTAGTGCCAAAGCCCAGAAAACGTCAAATCATGGTTTTTTACTTGGAATATTCTCCTCACCTGGGTTGCAGCCGAGTAGATCTGAGCCACTGCATATATTACATCCAGTTCCTCACTGAAATTTCAATTGTTTTTCACCCACTCGAGAAGGCATGGCAGAATGTAAGCAAGTCAGCTTGCTGTGCCCACAGACATGACCTCAAATGGGTTTGATTTATTTAGTCAGGTCAGTCATCTGAAAAGGTCAGCCCTTAGCAGTTCCTGGGAATTAATCAGTGGTGTGACACAATGCAGCTGTGATTGCCACAAACCATTGACAACTGGGTGGTGGCAGGCACAGTGCTAGGTTATTAACCCCCAGCAGCCTGTGCCCCCCCTTTTTTTAAAAACTTGCCTTGAATGCCACTAATGAGTGCTTGCTGGGGCGTTAAACAGTCTTGAACCTACATTCTTGCATTGTTTTGGAAGGCGTCCTGTGTTGATACTGAGTGGGGGCCCATACAGACCACATTTTGTCACAAAATAAGGCAGAAAAGAGTGAATCATACACCTGGCAAAAGATCAGAGAACTGTGCTTCGAAAGATTAATAGATGTGTTTCCCTTTTTATGATTAATGAAGATTATTACAATTATTTAAAATGTTTCTAATAATTACAATGGTTGTTCTGGCTTAAAACTCATTTCACAAAAGATAAAGAATTATACAGTTCTAATTAAGGTTTGGGAGTAATAGTTAAAACTGGTTTTCCCAAAGTACTTTTCAGCTGTTCCTGCACAAGGAGATGAGTAAAGAATTTGCTCAGGATCTGTGATGAGCTGGACGCTGGAATGAGGACCAGAATCCAAGCTCCTGACCCCAGACCCAGCTTAGATGATAAGGAGCTTAAATACTCATACTGGAGTTTGGTTGTTCTCGAAGAGGGATTTATGATCCCCAAACCAGGAGCTCCTTTCTCCCCTGGTTGCTTTCAGGACCTTGTGCTGACGCACCTACTCCCAGGAGGCAATCCTGACTGATTTTACTGCCCTCCAAACCAGTCTTTATGTCAGCACTTCTGAACCGACTTTAGTCTTTTGTTTCTTTGTTATTTCTTAAGAGTGAATTTCCTTTCTCCATGTGACCTGAAATATCTTGAAGGCAAAAGACACTTCTATTTATGACTGTGCTTCCTTGACCTTCCTCTCCCACCCTTCTCCCTCTGTACCCCTCTTCCTGCCTCCTTGCCGCCCCTCCCCTTCCGCACACAAGTGGAGGCCCAGTGCAGGAAAACCTCAGCCTCCTGGCATCAGGAAGGTTTCAAATTCTCACTGGTAATGGACACACCCCCTCTGGAGGAGCTGGGCTGAAAAATTACTGACCTGGACAAATGCTCCTGATTCAAATGTAAATTCAGACTTAAAAAATAGACCTGGTGATATTCAGAACTTACAATATCGTTTAAACAGACTGGCTTTCTCTGTGAAGATCACTCTTTAGGGTCCCTGAAAAGGAGAGGCCAGGTGGGAAATGCGAACTGCTTCCTCAGGGAGGAGAGTGCAGGGCTCTCCACCAAGTGCCCCCTGGAAGCTCAATGCCTAGCAGCGCCGGGCACCTTCCGATTGCATCTGCGAACCTAAAGCCCTCAGATGTTTATGCAGCTCTTTGCAGTTTTAAAAGGGTTCCCACACACATGGTTTCACCTGATCCTCATGAGTGCCTTGCCAGGGGTGAAGGCCAGGTTTCACTGTCCTCGCTGTATGAAGAGGAAACCAGATCCCTGGAGTCCACGGAAATGAGAGGAGCCAGGATCTGAGCCCACACATAAATATTCATTGAATTCAACTAATACAGAAATATATGATTATTTTAAGGTAAACAGAATGTCCTTAAGAAGCTCATAATCTAATTGTGGAGAAATGTTCAAAATATTTTTTATTATTTATTTATTTTTGAGATAGAGTTTTGCTGTGTCACCCAGGCTGGAGTGCAGTGTTACGTACTCCACTCACTGCAACCTCCGCCTCCCGGGTTCAAGCGATTCTCCTGCCTCAGCCTCCCTACTAGCTGGGATTACAGGTATGTGCCACCACGCCTGGCTAATTTTTGTATTTTTAGTTAGAAATGCGGTTTTACCATGTTGGCCAGGCTGGTCTCAAACTCCTGACCTCAGGTGATCCGTCCGCCTCAGCCTCCCAAAGTGCTGGGATTACATGCGTGAGCCACCGCACCCAGCTCCAAAATAAAAATAATTAAAATAACCGTACAAGGAACGAATAAGGCAAGAGCAGACATACTTCATTCTGAAATGAGGCAAGACAGTGCTGTGATGTTTTAGGGAACTGAGGTAACTTTTATCCCATGACTGAACTGAACTGAAATTTCTGTGTCCTCCACCTCACCCCATTCCAAGTTTCTGCTGAGTATTCTGGGTTTTGCTAGAATTCCTTATGGCACATAAAAAGTCTTCAGCTCTACACCTTAGCCATGGCGATGTCTGGGCTTGTCACATCATCTTCAGTCCTGTATTTACGGTGCAACTCAGGGCCAAAACAAAAAATAATTTTTTTTTTTTTTTAATTTAAAAAGTCACAGGAAACATGAAAAGGGGGAAGAGGAAAATTTGTCTTCAGTGTTCCAGGAAAGTCCACCCTCTCCTTCTAGGGGTGGATTTTAGTGGATCTAATGAATCACACATGAAAAGAGACGAAAAAGAGGAAGGAGTTTCAGGAGAGTATTGACCAGGTCAAAGGAGAGGGTGGGGAAAAGAGCCATGAAATAATTGGGAGACAAACTTTTGGGGGCTTTTGACTGACTGGATGTAGGAATGTTGTGGAAGACTTCTGGCCTGCCATTTCCTGAGAATGGGACTGCTGAGAGAGGAGCTGGGAGGAGCACTGCAAATTTCGCTTTGGACACGTGAGTCATCTGTGAGGGGACCAAGTTGGGAAGGCAAGCAGGGAATTGGACATGTGGGCCTGGAGCACAGAGAAGGGGCTTCAGCAGGCCTATTTAGGTGTTGCCATGGTTCCAATGTTCCCTCCAAAACTCATGTTGAAATTTAATTCCAAAGTGGCAGCATGGCAAGGTGGGCCCTGTAAAAGGTGATTGGATCATGAAGGCTCTATTCCCACTAATGAATGGATTCATCATGGGAGAACTGGCAGCTTTGTAAGAGAGGAATAGAGACCTGTGCTAGCACCTTAGCATGCTCAGCCCCCTTGCCATGTCATGCCCTCAACCCCTCAGGACTCTGCAGAGTCCCCACCAGCAAGATGGCTCTCACCAAATGCAGCCCCTCAACTTTGGACTTCTCAGCCTCCAGAGCTGTAAGAAATAAATTTCCTTTCTCTATAAATTACCCAGTTTAGAAATTCCCTGTTTTTAATTTTTAATTTTTTGAGACGGAGTCTCACTCTGTCGCCCAGGCTGGAGTGCAGTGGCGCAATCTCAGGTCACTGCAACCGCTGCCCCCCACCCCAGAGTTCAAGTGATTCTCCTGCCTCGGCCTCCTGAGTAGCTAGGATTACAGGTGCCTGCCACCACGCATGGCTAATTTTTATATTTTTAGTAGAGATGGGGTTTCACCATCTTGGTCAGGTTGGTCTTCAACTCCTGACCTCGTGACCCACCCACCTCGGCCTTCCAAAGTGCTGAGATTACAAGTGTGAGCCACAGCACCTGGCCTCTGTTTCAGATACTCTGTTATAAGCAATAGAAACAGAGGAAGTATCTTTGACATGGAGTGGATACTGGAAGCCATGTGACTTCTGTGGGATCATCTCGAAAGAAAGTGTACAATGAGAAGACACAAGGGCCCAGGAAAGAGCCCTAGGGAACTCAGCATTTGCACAGCAAGTACTGGGTGAAGGGAGAAAAGGGAGAAGCCTGTCAGGAAGCTGAGGAGGAGCAGTCAGAGGAGGGGAACCCAGGAGAGCATGCTGATATGGGAGTCAGAAGTGTGTCAGAAGAAGGAAGCAGCCGACAATGTCAGAAGCTGCCAAGAGGCACAATAACATTGAGGGAGGAAGTGAGTGTGGTTGTTTCTTTATGGGCCAGAGTTTTAAAATACCAGGATGAAAGGGCACCTAACAAATAGCAAATACACTAACTTTTGTATTTTGTACCTACCAGACTTCAGACTAAAAAAAGCACAAAGAATACTTGCCAGCGTAGGGAGAAGCCAAGGAAATTACAAGATATCCAGTTTCTGAAATAAATTACAATTATCATCTGAATAGTGTGAAAAAATATACACCTGAAAAAATGTGTGAAAATGGCCAAAAAAACATTGAAAATCAAGGTCACTGGGGGAAGACTTTTACCGCCAGTTATTAAAATTTACTATCAGCTGTACTGACTAGAACAGCTGCCAGAATAGATAATTCAACAAGCCAAGATGGGAAGCCCTGAGACTTGAGCTTGGTGGGGACCGTACGTAGGCCCTCTGGCTACCTTCTTTCTTGATAAATAGGTCACACGTCTAACTCCCTTGCAATTAGGTTCACCCACTCAGGTGCCCTTGAGTTAGACTTGAAAGGCAGAAGACAGCAGAGGCCATTTTCCTGCTGCTTCTGATGTAGATGCGAGGCTTCCATAGGAAAGAGGGTCCACCTGTATAAAGAGCCCAACAACCATATTCTCCAGATGGTCAGTCCCTCTTCGCCCCCCTAATCCAAATGACAGTCTGAGAGACTGACCATGGAGACTCCACCTGCTGGTCCTCCAGGTGGAGTAACTGATAACAAAAATCTCTAGCTTACTCCTAAGTGTTTATTCTGAAGGCAGAGAATGTACAGCAAGATTAGACTTTTGGCCCAGCTAGCGCTGACTGTGCAATATCAAAATTGCACGTAAACAGACTTAAAAAGCAAACGACAAACTGGGAAAATGGCTGTAACATAGGTAACAAAGGGCTGATATTCTATAGAGTTCTTGCAAATGAATAAGACAAAGATGAATCCAAGTAGGCAAAAGATATGCGCAGGCAATCTGCGAAAGTGATGCATAAAAACAGGTTCAACGTTACTAGTAATTAGTGGAATAAAACTGAAAACAACAATGCGAAACCACTGTTCTGTCATATTAACAAAGCTGACAAAAAATGGTGTGACAGTGCAGGGTGTGGAGAAAAGTTGATGTCGAAGCTGTGCTGTCTATGTCTTTCACATTAATCAAACGCCTTCAACAACGAGCACCCCTTTTGACACGAGTTCCTGGACTTTATCCTTAAAAAAAAAAAATGACGTGCACATAGATTTAGCTACAAGTAATTTTGCAAAAGTGAAAAGTTGAAAACAATCCAAATGTACAAAAATAGGGGAGATAATTATGGTATATTTGTATAATAGTATGCCACTTGGTCATTAAAAATACCATAGGAGTATATTTTTCATAGGCTCATTTCTGGCTGCTGGTGTTACAGGTGGTTTTTGCTTTTTTATTTATCATTTACTATTTTCCTGTAATTATTGTAAATTGTTAAATAATAATGTATTAAAACTGGCAATTATATGGTGAAAAGGAGAGAAGTGCATTAGTAAATTCTGAAGCAACTGAAATTGTAACTGACCATTAATAAATAAACATCATTACATACTAACATTTACCTTAAACTAGATTTCATTTTTCTACTATGGGAGGAAAGACCTAAAATACAAATTGACTCGAATTATAGCAAATAAAGTTACAATTCAGGAATATCTGTCTTTGAACTGTGAAATTTGTACCTGTTATATGTGTGTGTGTGCGCGCGTGTGTGCGTAAAAAATATTTGGAAAGATATCCATTAGTTTAAAACAGTGGTTCCTTTCAGCAGGGTGGGATGAGAGGGAGACAGGAGACAATTTTTCGTTTACACAGCTCTGAATGACTTGTTATAATAAGCATGAAAAATCGAAGGTCACTTAAGTAAAAATGGTTATAATTATGAAAATACTTAGAAATATGTAAAGTCTCTATTGTATGATTAGAAATCATAATGCAAAATATGTATACTGTACTTGCAACTATGTTCATATATTTCCATGTGAGAGAAGCCTGAAGGGCAATACTCTAAAATGAAAATAGTTGTTCAAGTTCATTCATTCGTTCATTTATTCCACAAATGTGTGCTGAGCTGCTACTATGTGCCAGGCAACTGTTGCAGGCGCCTGGATACAGCAGGCAATCAAAAGTCAAATGTGCCTCCACTCAGGGAACTTAAATTCTAGTAGCGGGAGACAGACAATACATGGTAAACACAGCGAGTATTTTAGGAGGTGGTGAGTGAGTGTCGTGGGAAGAGTGGAGCAGGCCAAGGGAGACCAGCAGTGCTCTGGGTCAGGGGCACGTTTAAATAGGTTGGTCAGGAAAGGCCTCACTGAGGTGACACGGGAGTAAAGATTTGAAAGAGCTGAAGAGGTTAGTCCTGGACACGCCTGGACGGGGGTTTTACAAGCAGACAACAGCCAGTGCAGAGGCCAGTGCAGCTAACAGAGGAGGCGGACAGCAGGTCAGATAGCTAGGCAACCAGTGGGTTGTCCGGCTCTGCGGCCATCGTAAGGACACTGGTAAACTGAGGAGCCGCTGCGCAGCGTGGAGCACAGAAACCACAGGATCCCTGCGGCTGCTGCATGGAAACCCAGCGACTGGGAGGGTAGGGAGGGCAGGGAGACCTAGGTGCTCAGGTGAGGGATGAAGGGAGTGCGGACATGCTGAGGCGCTGCATCCTAGACACAGACTGAAGGTAGCGTCAACAGGATTTCTAGTCAGGTTGTGTCGAGGGTGTGAGAGGGTGAAGCTGGCTCTTCTGGTTCTGGCCTGAGTAAATGGAGCCGCCATTAATGCTGATGGGAAAGACAGGTGGGCGGAGCGGGTTTGGAGGTGGGGGAAGAAAGGGTCTTACTTTCTTCTTCCTTGGAATAATATATTCCAAGCAAATACAATTAAGCAATATATATTTTCTCCTTTAAGAAAATTCCAAATATTATGGTATCGTTCCAAACAAAAACATTATTTCAAGAGTCCTGACGCAGCAACCATTACATTCCCAGTAATGAGAACGTTCAGTCAGTCCGTGCTCCGGAGAAATTCCACGACAGAACACAGGCCGGGCCGAGATCCCGTCGTTCGAAAAGCGGGGCAAAAACGGAGGCTGCAAATCCATGCCCAGTCCTGGTAAGATGCTCGAAAACGTCGGGAGAGAGCTGCACAGGAACTTCAAAAACGAGAAGCGGCTCCTAGGATTCAGGGTGAGGGAAAACCGCGGGGCACATGTGGAACTCGGGGTCCGACGTCTGAAGGAGCGGAGGCCGCTTCCGAGGAGCCCGGGGCACCACGGGAACGGCCGCGCCGGCCAGGCCGCCCTCCTCCCGGCAGCCTCGGGCAGGCCGCTCCCGCGCCGCGACGGCGGGCCCGGCCACAGCGACCAACAGCACCTGTCAGAGATGCAGCGAGAAACGGCCGCGATGAACGAACTAAAACCTTCCTCCACTACTGGGACACAGCTCGCGTCCGAGGAAGCAGCACACACAGGCCGAGGGGCTTTCCGAAAGGCTTCGCGGCGCGCCAGGACCCGCGACCAGCACAGGGGCCCCCACCCTTTTTGAGAAGCCGGGTCAAGCGGGCCGTTGCTGGGCGACCTTTGGGCGGAGGCAGAGGGCAGGGCTGCCCCGCACAGGTTCCGCCCCCACTTCAGCGTCCTCGCCCCGCCCAAGCCCCGCCCAGCACCCCAAGGGCCAAACCCCCGCGACGCATGCGTGCTTCTCCCCGCGCGCCTCCACCTGCCGTGCGCTTCCGCCGCTGGCCAGGCTCTTCTGCCCCTCCCCCTCCTGTACGGCCGCTACTCTGCGCCCGGCTTCGTTCTCACAACCTGGTTCTGCCCACACCTGTCCTTCAGCCTTGTGAACAGTGGCTGTAGAACAATCTCAGGCCCTGCAGACCCACCTCCCTTGCTCCCGTTGTGGCGGTGGTGAAGGGCTGGGGACGTGGGGTAGAAAAATCGGCAGGATGTGGGAGGCCGCAGCGCCGGGGCCCACTTCCGGAGGACGGGCGGAAGTGGCTGCGGTGGATGGTGGGAGGGGGGAAGGAGTGCTAGGGGAGGGCCGGGCCGCTGGGGGTCGAGGGGGTGGGGCCTGGGCCGGCGCTGGGGATCAGGCTTGGGGCCTGGATTGCTACCCAGGCGGGCCGCGGCTCCTAGCCGAGGCGGGGCGGGCGGGAACCAGGTAACGAGCCGGCTCAGTTAGGGCGAGGGTCGTCAGCAGGGCGGCCGGGTGGGGGTCGGAGTCCAGGGAGGGTCGCAGTGTCACCCCCTTCTCCTGTGAACACGGGGTACCGGGTTCCGGGGAGAAGGGTGGGAGGAGTTAAATTCTTGGAGGGGGTGGAGGTCATGTGGACGCCACGCCCCTACAGGAGGAAAGGATGGAGTGTGTGTGTCTGTGTGTGGGGATGTGTGTTTAGGAATAAACTTGGAGAGGATGGGGCGACAGGGATGGGTTTCCGGGCTGAGAAATAGGAACACTGTGGGGCTGCTGCAAGCAGGACTTGGGCCTTAAACATTCCAGGAGAGTGTTCTCTGGAGTAGCCCCGGGAAGGACTTTAACAGAGGTTGGGAATTACATCTCTGGCACAGTTTTGCAAGCGGAGGGGGAGCTTAGTCGAAGGAAAAGGAGCAAAGAATGCATGTAGAAGATGCCAACATCTCGGTCTGGAAAGGATTCATTAACTAGTTTAGTTGAAGAGGGCTGGTGGACTAAAACACTTAGCACCCTAAGAAGCTTGGGAGATTCGATTATTATGTTGCGCTTTAGACAGGCGGGCAGGAGAAAGGGCGTTCTTTTCTCGATTTCTTCAAGACAGTCTCCGGTTACTTTTCTGTGGCGAGAATGGGTACGACCCATCTTTTATCCTGAATCATGTATATGTTTGTACATATATAATGTTTATATTGTATGTGTTTGTATATAAACACTTGATGAGGTGACTGTGTTCTGGCGTGCGATACCTGAGTTAAGTAGGTGCTTCGTATAACCTTGCGGAGTGTTTAAAGTTGTTTGATGATAGAGCCTAGTATGGACTCTTAGGTGGGGAGTGGAAACTAGAAGTTTTTAGGACTCTATTTGGGTATGTACTAGATTAGAGAGTGTTATAATGTTTAAATGTTCTGCAGGTTAACACGAAAATCTGCCACCTGGGCCATGCCGCTTCTAAGGCCTGTTTCTTATGAACCTCTGCAGAAGACAGATGGGCCAGTTCTCACAGTGGATAACTTCCCCTGCCTGAGCAAGAGATGGGATAGTATCCGGGATCTGTCCATCACCAGACTCTGAGCTTAATAAGGCAGCTGAATGAAGGGAGGTAACGGACCCCTGAGAGGGGCACTGAAGTCTGCAGTGGGGGGGGAGGGGCCTGGACACACCCCTTCCCCCCCAGACTCCTCCCCGTCAGGGTCAGCTCAGCCATGGACTTTGGACCTGGATAAGAAGAGAGAAGCTGCACTTTGGTGGATCTGATTTGGGATTATCGGTTTTGAAAATGGAGTGTTGAATGGGGGTTTGATGATCTCCTGGGGAGCAACTGAGACAAGAGGAAAGGTAAGGCTGCTGTCTCATTTCCCATGTAATGTCTTACTGCCTGTGTGCAGAAGTTGTTGAGCGGGCGAGTTTGCGGAGGCTGTTATTCAGGAAATCTTATCCAGATGGGGACACTGGAAGCTACACCTCTCCATTACTCTGTCCCGGTGTAGACTTGTTCCCACCTGTCCTTACCCAGGCTGGATGAGTGCCTTGTAAGGGGTTGTGAGCAATGGCAATTGAGAGGTTCGGCCAAGGAGAACATGAAAATAATTCAGGCTTCCGAAGGGAGGTTGGATTAGATTACCTTTAAAGGCCCTTCCAACACTGAGATAATAGGATTCCAAGTCAGTCTGGGTTAAGACTGGAATGGATTACCTAGGCAGAGGCAGCTGCTCTGTTTTGGGGAGCTAACTGAAGAGGACTACTGGTGGGAGGAGAAGGCGGGAATGGTCTAGATCACCTCCTAAATTGTCTCTCTTCGTCTTTCTATAATAGGAGCTTAGCCCATGAAAGCTCAGGAAAAGAGCAGAGGAACAGAACACAGGTTTGGGAATCAGGAAGGAGTACTTGTGTTCTAGCTTTGACTTTTTTAGTCAATGTACAACCCTACACAGGCTATGTTCTCTTCACCTACAAAATGGGGAACACTGACTTTCCAGGTCCCTTACAAGTTGTTACAAGGAGCAAATGAAACAATAAAGGATTTTGAAAAGTATCGGGGCCATGTACATAGGAAACAATAACATTGATATTGCTACATGTGCCTTAAAAGCACAGAAACAACTGAATCAGGAGTTCTCTTTTCTTACTGAAATAGTGTGCTGGCAGAAGCCTAAGAAGATGTCCTTAGTTAAAAGCCTGAATTTGTTTCATCATCTTGTTGTTAAGCAGTACTTGGGATCATCAAGTTGTAGAACAGGCGAATGGATCCAAGGAGAACTTGGATTGAAGATTCTTGCAGATACTACATTGGTCCTTAGGGCTCTCCAGTCCAATTTCAGTGTGCCTCTTTGAGGTAGCTGGTTAAAGAGGGGGTGGAGGTATGCCGAAGCCTTGAGGGCAAGTGTCTGGCTAGGAGTTGGTACTGCATTTCTTGAAGTGAGTGGTGGTCTTTGCCTTCCTGTGCCATATCCTCGTTATCTTTCCAGCTCTTTGAGATGGTGTTGTTTTCCAGACTGACATCTTTTTGCCCTTCGTATTTTCTCAGGCTGTATTCCCACTAAAAGCAGCCCTGTTTGTCTTTATCTTCTCGCTTCCTGTCTGCTCCCTCCTTCAATTCCAGTTTACTTGTGCCAAGATGCCAGCTTTTCCCAGTGACCACACACAACAGAAAGGAGAGGTGGAGCACGGTGTTGGGAATTTTGAGAGACAGTAGGATGTCTGGGCAAAGGGCAGGAAGCCTGGCTTCTGGCACGTCTCCGCCTCTCCCTAGCTCAGTAACACCTAGGCCTCACGTGTTCCTTGAGGATGGGTGCCAGGGAGGTCATTTGCAAACTGAAAATCCTGTACTTACACCTTACTTTCCCTGTTAAATTTTTTTCTTCCACCCCCTTCCCCAGTCTTTCCTTTTTTGCCACAGGAGTTTTCCTCACTCCCTGCAGCGGCCTGAGTGGTGGGCGGTGGCCTGGGTGGAGCTGCTGCTCCCAAGCTGTTCTTTCTCCTCTGATTTGATGCCTGGGGCAGCCCCTTTGAGGCCAGGCTGCTCCTTTATAAGGTGTGGGTCTCAAGGTGGATATGTCACCTTCCCCAGCTTCACCCAGCACATTGCTGGTGTCAGTCTTTGCTTAGACACAGGGGTCACAGTGGTCCCTCAGGGATATGTGATGCCACGGTGCCTCCTCAGCCATCTCTGGGATCCCAGGTACCAGGGAGTTGTGTATTTGCGTAGTGCTTCTATCATGTGATCCATTCAATCTGTTTTGTCCGTTTTCCCTCATCACTTTGTTGTGAGGAGAACACAGCAGAGATTCTTTTCCCAGTTTGAGGGGAAGCTACGGAAGCCCTGAGTGGGAAGGGTTTGCCTAAGGGTAGAGTGGTCGGCACTGAAATCACCTCCCAGTACTGTGCTGTTTCCACAGCATCTGACCTGACAAGGGCCATCTGGGTTCTGCAAACCTCCAGGGAGAGAAGCTCTGTGCCTGCCAGACAGTCTCTCTGGTGGAACATTTCCTCCTTAGAGTGAGCAAGCATTCCTCTCCCTGACCTTCCCACCCTCCTGCCCTCCACCTGACCCTTCCATGAGACAGTCCTTTCAAGACAACCGTTGGCTTTTTCACAGGGGCACCAGGATGCCAGGGCATAGCACTCAGCAGGTGTCAGGCTACTTAGCCAAGAGCAGTGATAGACTTCACCAGACTGTGTGTGTGTGTATTTCTTTTCTTTCTTTTTTTTTTTGAGACGGAGTCTTGCTCTGTGGCCAGGCTGGAGTGCAGTGGTGCGATCTCAGCTTGCTGCAACCTCCACCTCCCAGGTTCAAGCTATTCCCCTGCCTCAGCCTCCCAAGTAGCTGGGACTACAGGCACGCGCCACCGTGCCTGGCTAATTTTTTGTATTTTTAGTAGAGACGGGGTTTCACCATGTTGGGCAGGATGGTCTCGATCTCCTGACCTTGTGATCTGTCCGCCTTGGCCTCCCAAAGTGCTGGGATTACAGGCATGAGCCATGGTGCCCGCCCATGTGTGTATTTTAACTCAATTATTTATATTCTTCTTTATTCCAAAAGGAATTGTAGGTGGCTAACCAAAAGTTACATTTCACAGACATTGTTTAGTGATTATTATGTTAATCTTTCCTCTTTGACCTGGATGAGATGAATTTCTGGGTCTCCATTGTGGGGTGAGGGAAAGTGGCAAACAGAGAGATTGGGAGGCAGGGAGAAGGGAAACAAAACACTGATTTTAAACATTTGCTTTTACTTTTTTTTTTTTTTGAGATGGACTCTCACTCTATCACCCAGGCTGGAGTTCAGTGGCATAGTCTCTGCTCACTGCAACCTCTGCCTCCCAAGTTCAAGTAATTCTCCTGCCTCAGCCTCCTGAGTAACTGGGACTACAGGTGCATGCCACCACACCTGGCTAATTTTTGTATTTTTAGTAGAGATGGTGTTTCACTATGTTGGCCAGGCTGGTCTCGAACTCCTGACCTCGTGATCCACCTGCCTTGGCCTCCCAAAATGCTGGGATTATAGGCGTGAGCCACCGCACCTGGCCTGCTTTTACTTTTACTGATGTTTTCATTTTAATTTAAGGGCATGAATTCTTTTCAAATTGTAAAAAATGTCAGGGATCTTGGGCATGGTTTATGGGAGGGCCATTTCCTGCAACAGTTTTCACTTCCTTTTCATCTTTTCAGTTCTCTTTTGTTGGTGGTGGAGTGGGCAGGAGAGTATTGTTCCTCCTAATTCTGGTTTAATCCTGTGACTGTTTATCCTCCTGTTTTTTCATTTTGCACATAATCCAATCCCAAGCCCACCCCCAGAATCCTGGGCCCTTGTTTCTATCCTTCTTACCGCTAATCACTGCTCCCTATGTAACCTCTATCAAGATTTCAGAGCCTCTTTTTCCCAGGTCAGTTTGGCACTCATTTACCCTGGTTTCTTGCCTCTCAGACCAAGTGCTTTCTTTTGCCTCCATCACACCCATTCTGATTCTCTAACCAGGCCCTTTCTTTTTGAGATGGTCTCTTGCAGTCCGGGAATTTCTCCCTTTGGATCTTCCTGTGAGCCTTGGGATTTAAACAAAGAGTGGTAGAGAGGGGTGTGCGTTACAGTACACAAACAGCCCTCATACTGTTTCCCCTTCACCTGCCTTAGATGGAGAAGCATCAGAGTTAGTGGTGGGAATCTGACATCTCATGGGCTGATCTTCCCCCACCTTTCAGCACCCCCTGATGTCTCTCCTTTCTCCTGGAAGGTGATTTTGGCTCCTCATGTCTTGGATCTACAAAACAGTGTTTCCCAGCCTTTTCACTTTTAGGAAACATAATTGTTTCTTCCTTTACGCCTGACACCTAGTGTAAGTGTGCAGAGCCCCCAGGCCCCGACTCTTGTTCATTAGAGAAACATAAGGCAGAGGTGACAGACAACTGGCCTCTGACTGGCACACCCACCTGGGCTCGAGGCTCCTGCCACAGTGCACGCAGTCAGCTAAAGTGGAGGCCACGGGCTTGGCGCACACTGCACACGGCGGGCTTTGGTGGGCTGCTCTTCTCTCCAGGTCTGGTCTCTGGCCACTTCCGCGGAGGCTTCAGGGCAGCGCCTGAGAGGACACAGAGCCCTCTTAGAGCACTGACGCTGTAGGATGTGTGCGAGGGTGGATGGGGGGGGGGTCGCAAGAGCGCCCGGTCTGAAACCTGGCCATGCTCCCCACCAGGTCTTGTGGCCTCCAGCACGCTGGCACTTACCCTGAGTCTCAAACTAGTTATCTGTAGAATGGGGATGATAACGCCCACTCCGCAGAGCTCCTGAGGCTTGAAGGAGAGGCCGAGGGAGGGTTTGGCCCCTGAGGCCTCTCACTATGCCTGGTAACCCTTTAGCAGTTTTGATTTAGGTCCTCGCCTCCACGCAGGGGCCCTTTGTTTCTCTAGAACCCTGCACGATTCGTGGTTTCATGTAGAAACAAGTTAGTGAGCAGTCAGTCAGTAACCACAGGCCTCAGAGTTCCGGGCTGCTCCGTGCTCTGGAACACGGGGGAGGGGTTGATGTCAGGGGCGTGGGTCCTGATCATATGGCAGCAGCCCTTCTAAGGGAAGTCAGCTACCCAGCAGCCAGTAGCCCTCGGCTATCCACCCTCACTACCTGGGATCCCATGGTGAGAGTGGGCATCAGGCTTCTGCAGAGGGCCAGGCCGGACGGAGCTGGGGGAGGGAGTGGGGGTGGCTCCTGGCTTGCACCGGCCTCGTGGAATCCAGGCCTCAGACCTGATCGCTGGCGAAACAGGCTCTGTGCGCTGGAGCCCCTGGTCTTCTGCGTCTCTCCTCCTCCTGGCCAGACTTTGCTCCTGGCTCAGCCACAGGTATTTGCTATGGAAGAGCTGTCCCTCCCTCCCCTGGGTGGGCCTGGGTCCACCTCCACCTCCTCTTCAGTTCCGCACCTTCCTCCCCTTGAAAACACCAGCCAGGCGCAGACCGGTTCTGGGCTTTTCCATGGCGCTCCCGCCAAAGCTTGTGACCGAGTCCTTCCCGCCTAGGGCTGGTGGGCCTACCCTGCTGGCAGGTCTCTCCCTGCTTTCTTTACTTAGAACTAACGCTCTCGTTCCCCACCCACAAAGGAAAAACAAAAGGGAAGAAGCCACAGCTGGCCCTGGCTTGCTTTGGCACAGGTGTTTTCCCCCGGCCCCGCGTCGGGCACCCTGGTTCCTCTTCTGTCCTTGCCCCACGCGCCCTGGGGCCCCCACCCAGGCTCCTCAGCCTCCCCTGGGTTGGGGCGGGGGACCGGCTCCCAGCCCTTGGCCTAGGGTTTGGTGAACGCCTTTCCTGGACTGCGGGCCCACTTGAGGCGCGGCTCCAGGCAGGGCGGCTGCGCTGAGGGGCCGAGGGCAGGGGTGGGGTCGGGCGTCCACCCTCAGGGTTGCGCGAGGGAGCAAGAAAGCCGACTCCCGAAGTTGGGGGCCTGGGAAAACTTGGGCCCTGGGTTGACTGAGAAGCGGCGGGGAAAGGAGGCGGGCCAGGAGGAGGGGGCCCGGCAGACGCCGGCCGGGGGGCGGGACGCGGAGGGGCGGTCGGTCCCGCCCATGAGCCCGCCCCGCCCATCCGTCCGCCCCGCCCCGCCTGCCGGGGAAGGGCCACGTTGCCCGCCCGGGCCGTCCGGCCCCGGCGCGCCGCAGGAAGGGCTGGCGAGTGGAAAGGCGAGGCGGCCGCGGCAGCGCCTGGGCACCGGGCTCGCTCCCTGCGACCCCGGGCGGGCCCAGTTCGGGGCCAGGACGTTGGGAGGCCCTGGTGAGTAGAGGTCCGGGATCGGAGGTCTGACCGGGGGAGGCCTCTCGGGCGCCGAGAGGGAGCCCCAGGGACGTCGGGTCGCCCGAAAGCCCCGGTGCCCGTGAGCGCTAGCGAGAGGGGGCTTGGCTGGGGAGCGGCCCGGGCCGACCCGGTCCCAGCTGCGCCTTAGTCCCTTCCCGAGCCGGGAGGGTGGAACTCCGCCTTCTGCTTTCGGAATCCCGGGCCTCCAGCTGTTAGAGGGAGGGAGGGAGGGCTCAGCGGACTGGGGAGGATGTTGTGAAACTCGGCCCAGGGCGTCCGTGGGTGCGGGGCAGGGAGGGGGTGGGAGTGCCCGGAGGGTTTGCGGAGCGAGACTAGGGAGGTGGCCTTTCCCCCTAACCTCACTCCAGCATCCTTTCCCCAAGTTAATAGAGGTTGATTCTCCTCAGCAGAAAGGAAATGTTGACTCAGTGTTGAAATATATATATAATAAATTGGCAAGAAAACTTTTCTTCCTACCTGTTTGCTAACGTGTGTGGAATAGAGAGCCCCGGGACGTGCAGTGCCCGCGTCTGATAAACTCTGTAGTAGAGGGACTGTGGCTGGCCCACTCTGTCTCCCGCAAGGCTGGAGCTTCACTTCGGTTAACCCTTGCTCCTGTAGCGGGTCTGCTGTTTTGTTTGAGAACATCACTGGCTGAGAAGTTGTCCAACTTTATTTTCAGTCATTTACAATATTTTTTCAGGCCATGTAGCCTTTGCTCTTACATGCTCACATCATCCAGGGTCTGCCTTCCATCAGGAATCACTGGGTCCTGGTCCTTCCCAATTCCGGGGACCATTGAGCTCACCTATATCCCTGCTTCTGTGTCTTATTCTCACTGTTAGAAGCACTGCAGTATGTCTGACCTCAGTGGCCTGTGTAACAAGGGAAACTCATTACTGTTTGGGGCATTAGAGAAATTGTCACTATCCTCAGTATCCAGACACTGGTACCTTGTGATGAACCAAATCAACCCTGTCACCTCATAGATGAGAGAACTAAGGTACAAGTGGGTCAAGTGACTTGTCCAAAGTTGCCTTGCTTGCTGGCTGGATCGTCTGAATCCCAGGCCTCATGCCTTTTGTGGCACTTGTATTTAGCTCTTCTTTTCCAGGATGAATAACCTGCATCCTTTCCCTCCTAGGTCTTATTCTCTAAACCCTTGAATTATTTAGTGTATCTTCTCTGACTACCTTTCTTTTTTTTTCCGTCCTGAAATTATGGGCCTGGTACATGATACAGGAGTCCAGCCAAGGTCTAAGAATGAACATGAAAGTAGTTCAGTTAGATTTCCATTATCTGTAACATGTCTATATTTTCTGGAATTTTTACGTAGTGCTTTTTAACATTAAGCAAAGCAGAGATGGGAAAATCTGTTACCATTTCTTCCACTTCTATACTTAATTTTAAAGCTAAATATAACTTCTCTCTTATTGCTCATGATTGGAAGTTCACTATCTGGTGTTCACTTGCTGTTTAAGCAACATTTTTTGCCAGATAAAGGAAATAGGCTGGAGAATACCATGGCATTAGAGTGTTAGAAAGGATCTCACAGCTCCTAGGCAGTCCTTCAAATAATTGAGAAATTGAGTGAGACCCATAGGGGTGGGTAGCACCTACCCAGATTTTGGCTGAAGGGTTTGGTACTGAAACCCACCACCTGGGTTTTGGCTGAAGGGGTTGGTACTGAAAAGACACACTTGTCATCTCTCACGCTGGTGCAGATGTCTTTGTACTTGGTGGTGTGGATTGGCTGTGTCACTTCCCTAAAGGAGTTGTGAAAACTCTAGAAAATGGAAGTCAGTTTTGAGTCTGTGCCTTGCATGTCAGTCTCATAATGATATCATTAGGTACTCAGGTCAGGATTAAGGACAGTTGTTCTATTTAAAAAGGAAAGTGTAGCAGATTGTGTTTTCCCTAAAGGGCCTCACCCGTAAGTATCCCCTTCCACTTGTAGTTATAGTTTGACATTGTCCACTTCCCACCCAGTGGTGGGGTTTGTGATTCTCTCCCCGTGAATGTGGATAGGAACTTGTGGTTCCCTTGACCAGTGAGTAAGACAGACCTGATCCAAGGCTGAATCAGGAACGGGACACACCTTCACCTGGCTTGCTCGCTTTCTTGGAACACTCCCCTTTGGAATGCAGCCACCACTTCCAGTACATTTCCAGGCCACACAGAGGGGTTCTAGCGAGCACTCCTGCCAGTAATGTCTCAGCTGCTGCCAACGTCATCCTACAGACATGTGAGAGAACCTGAGAGCCTCCAGGGGAGTCTAGCCTTCAACTTTTGAGTCTTTCAGCAAGGCCTCAGGCATGGTAGAGCAGAGACATCCATCCCCTCTGTGTTGTACTGTCCAAATTTCTGACCAATAAAAACTGTGAGAAAGAGTAAGTGATAACTGTTGTTTTAAGCCACTAAATATCGAGGTAATTTATTATGTAGGAGTAGATATCTAATAAGGAAGGGGACATGAGTGGAGACAGGGCCTCAGTATTTGGATTTTGAACTGAGCACAGAGGACAGGGAGGACGCTTGCCCTGCTTGTCAAGATTATCTAGATTCTGTTTTTCTCATTGCTTCAGGTACTGCTGGCTGCATAATGAATCACCCCAGAACTTAGTGGCTTACAGCAACAGAATCATTTTATTAACATCTCAGCTGTGTGGTTCTTGCTTGTGGTCTTTCACACGGTTGCAGTCAGGTATGGCTGGGGCTGGGATAATCTGGAGGGCCGTCTCCTGTGTCTAGCAGTTGATGCTGGCTGTCAGCTGGGACCGTAGCTGGGGTTGTCAGTTGGAATACCTAGAGGGGTCCTGTCCGTGTAGCAGGGTCCTAGGATTAAGCATCTTAAGAGGACCAGATGGAAACTACTGCCTTTTATGAGTTAGTCTCACAAGTCACATAGCATCTCTTCTTCCCAGAACCAAAGGGAGGGAGCACAGACCCTCAGCTCTGGAGCCAGTGGTGTCTTTGTCACTTGTAAGAAGAGCGTATGGAATGGGATATGTGCGGTCATCTTTGGAAAATGGAACGCGTCACTCTCTTGCTGCTGCTTTGACCATCTTTCTCCCTGGTTTCACTAATAGTGCGAGCAGTCTTCCATCTAGCCACTTGAACCTCACGCATGTGCCAAGCACTGTGACGGGCACAGAAGTCATAGAGTCTTCTTTCCTAAGGAGGAAGGTGGGAGTCAGGTGCGTGTGGCCACAGATTCTGTTATGGTGTAGAGAGAGTGCTATGGGAGTGTAGCCACAGGGAGGCCTGGCTCTGTCTGTGATGTTGCAGAAGGAGTCACCTGAAGTGGCCTGAAAGGATGTATGGGTGGCTGGCAGGGGGTGCCATGGGTCAGATTCCAGGATGAGGGACCAACTGGAGCAAAGACCCAGCAGTGTCCAGGTTTGCTTATTGGGGAAAAAGCAGCCTGCTGAGGCCAGAGTGCAGGGTCCATGGGGTGAGTGGTTGGAGGTCAGGTTGAAAAGGGATGTTTGAGCCAGTCTGTAAGAAGGGCTTTGTATGTCATAATAATGAGTTTGAGTTTTATTTTGTGGGCAGTGCAGCCTCTGATGGCTTTAAGGCAAGTTATTGTGACCAGACGTGCTTGTCAGGAGGGATGCACCGTTGCTGTTGGGAGGGTTTGTGAGAGGGAAGCAGGATGAGTGACAGGTGGACCAGCTGGGAAACTACATCAAGAGTCCAGACTTAAGACAGTCCTTCCTATGAAGGAGTGAGTTCAGGTTAACAGGCTGGAGGGCTTGACATGGGCTGCTAGCAGTCAGAGTAACTTTGTACTTCCATTCTCACAGTTTTAAAGTTTTTGGGCCTAGACGTATTTCAGAATTCAGAATTTTTGGAGTTTTGAAAAGGTGATCTGGTGAATTTACTCTGTAGTGGAAGATCAGAAGCAGCACAGCATAAGCCACCATGTTTATTTCTGTAGCAAAATGTATGAATAGCCACAGCAGGAGAGATAAAAGACTATAAATAGCCCCATATTAGATCAGATCAGATTTTAGCAAATGAGGTTGGATGAGACTTTACTGCCAATTGAGTTAAGAAAACTTCCGTTTTTTAGTGCTTCTTGGATTTGGCAGTTGCAGTTGAGGAACTGTGGATGTGTTTAGATCCCAGGCACGTCTGCTGAATGTTGAGGGCCCTAGCACAGCGGCTTGGTGGTGCTGGTGGAGCCAATCCCTGTCTTCATGTAGCTTGCAGCTGAGGGGGCCTGAGAGAAATCGAGCAGGTGGTTGTGCTCGTTGCTGTTGGTGAAGGGTAGGTGGACCTTATGTGGTCCCAGGCGTCAAGGAAGGCATCTTGGCAGAGACACGAAGCAGAGTGTGCCAGGTGAAGAAGATAGGGAAGAGCAGAGCTGGCTCAAGGGCACATGCACAGACCCCAATGGTAGGGTTGGCCATTGGGGTACCTGATGGGAGTGTGGTAGAATGGAACAAAGAGAATGGGGAGAAAGGAGTGAAGTAACTGGCCAGTATTTACGTGGTCATGCCGGGCACTGTTCTAAACACCTAACATGGCTTATCTCATCTGATCTTCACAGCAACCCAGTTTGAGTCTCAGAAATGTGACAAAACGTAGGGTGATGCCTCTTGGCTGTCTGGCTTGCCTTTGTTACTGCTGCACTCTCCTGATGGTGGCCTGAGCAGACCTGAGCAGTGCTTGCTGGAGGAGCAGGTCACCGCTGCTGGCCAGGGTGTGGGCTTGACCAGCCTTTTGGGCACAGCCAGCTGTGAGAGGGTGTGTGGCTCCTGGTTCATGTGTGTGCACACAGCACTAACTTCCAGGCAGAGCTGAGGATCCTATCCCAGGAATTACATGGGTAAACAGTAGGAAAATAGCACTGGAGCCCAGGATGAGCCTATGTGAAGAAGCAAGTGGGCTGGAAATAGGGGTGTCATGTACTCTTACAGCAAGAGGAGCAAGTTTGAAGCACAGGGCTGTGGGGTGGAGAACAACGGTCCAAGCACTAAGGTGGAGACCAGGGCTGGGCTGGGGTAGCTTTTCCTGTGAGCTCTCCAGCCACTCCAGATGTATGCAGATTTACTAAGTAAAAACCCAGTCAGAAGATTGCTTTGACCTGCATGACTTAGAAGGGTGGAGCAGGAGGTCCTAAGTGTCAGGTAGTGGGTGTGGGCCACCAAATTCTAATGTTTGGAGAAGAGCAAAAAGTCATCTAAAGGGTGCAGAAGTCATCTGGAGGGTCCCATGAGGCTTTGCCATAAGGGCTTACAGGTCGTTGGTAAGTCAGGGACGGGCTATCCCTCTAGCCCCCTTTTTTATTTCTTTTTTTGGGATGGAGTCTTGCTCTGTCATCCAGGCTGGAAGGCAGTGGCGCCATCTCAGCCCACTGCAACCTCCACCTCCCAGGTTCAAGGGATTCTCCTGTCTCAGCCTTCCGAGTAGCTGAGATTACAGGCGCACACCACCACACCCAGCTAATTTTTGTATTTTTATTTTATTAGAGATGGGGTTTTGCCATGTTGGCCAGGCTGCTGACCTCAGGTGATCCGCCTGCCTCGGCCTCCCAAAGCTCTGGGATTATAGGCTTGAGCCACTGAGCCCAGTGTGGCCCCGCCCTTCTAAGCCATGCAGAGCAGCACTTCCGTGAATAGAGTTCAGTCCCTCCTCTCCATCCCTGTCCTGTTATATAAAGTCTTTTTCTTGCACAGTCATTTAGGAGGCGAGAAGTTGGGAGACAGAGAATCCTGGCCATCAGATTAGAGGGGAGGTTCCAACATGGACAACATACTGAGGGGAGAGCGAAGAGGAAAGTGAAACTCTGCCGGGCGCCGTGGCTCACACCTGTATCCCCGCACTTTGGGAGGCTGAGGAGGGTGGATCACTTGAGGTCAGGAGTTTGACACCAGCCTGGCCAACATGGTGAAACCCCGTCTCTCTTAAAAATACAAAAAGTAGCTGGGCAAGGTGGCAGGCGCCTGTAATCCCAGCTACTCAGGAGGCTGAGGCAAGAAAGTTGCTTGAGCTTGGGAGGCAGAGGTTGCAATGACCTGAGATCATGCCACTGTACTCCAGCCTGGGCAACAGACAGATCGAGACTCTGTCTCAAAAAAAAAGGAGATAAAGAAACTGAAACTCTTCTCTGCATCACTCTTTTCTTCCACATAAAGTTTCTTAAAAATCAAATATGGGGATATGGCCCACAGCTCTGAGTAGCTTCATCCGTCTGTATGGCCCCAGCTGGGCACAGCAGTAAGGCCAACTGAAACAGTGTTTGCCCTGAATTCCTCAGTCACTTGATGACATGTATCTAACTGATCTATAGTGTATGAGCCCTGATATAATAGGAATTTAATTGCACAGTTACGTGGAAATGGACTTGAGGTTTCTGAGAAGACTGATGTCCTGGAGTCGTGGGGGTGGTTGGTTTCTAGGAAGAAGACAAGTGGTGGTGAATGCTGGCAGGGGCTGGAGAAGTCTCGCCAGGAGGGAGACAGAATCCAGGTCTCTTTAGACGCCCTTCAGGATCAGCCCTTTTAAGCCAGATCTGCTGGTTTGAGAGCCCAGAGCCTCAGAGATTAGATCGGAGGCCCCAGGTTTTGACCAGGATTAGAGAGTAGGCTGTGAAGCAGAGGGTAACTGGCAGAGCTGTTGGTGTAAGAGGGTGCATGCCTGAAGCTTCTGGGTGTGAAGGGAGATCAGAGGCAGGACAGTCAAGGAGTTATGGTCTGGAATGGCAGCTGGCTGGGAATTGGGGAGTGTTTCAGATCCTTTCCAGTAATGTGGTCTGGTAGAGCTTGGAGGGTGGGTGGGGCCATGCCTTTTTCTCAGTGGTTTCTGTCCTGGTTCCTTCCCAGAGCCTAGCAGAGAGCAGGTGTGTGATGCATGTCGTCAAGTGACTGACTGAGGAATTCAGGGCAAACAGATCATCTCAATTTGCCTTGCTGATGTGCCCAGCTGGGGCTACCCTGATGGATGAAACTATTCAGAGCTATGGGCAATGTCTACATATTTGACTGTCAAGAAACTTCATGTGGAAATAGCTTCAAACTTACACAAATTGCAAGAATAAAAAATAGTATAAGGATACTCGTACACACTGTCTTTACTCAGATTCACTTGTTAATATTTTGCTCCATTTGCTCTCCCTCTCTATGTATGCAGTATATTTTTGTTCTGAACCATTTAAGAAGTTGCATCTGTCCTGGCCCTCTACCTCTAAATACTTCAGTGTGTATTACCTAAGAATTGGAATTAATCAGTTATCACTGATACTTTAACCTACTGTCCATATTCCAACTTTGTCATTTTACCCAATAATGTCTTTTTTTAAAAAGTTTTTTGAGGTTTCATTGACATACAATTGATATAAATATGTGCAATAAACTGCATATAAAGTGTACAGTTTGATGTTTTCACAAATATGTGTGTGTGTGTGTATATATACACACGTGTAAAAGTATCACCACAATCAAGATAATAAACATACCCACCTTTCCAGAAGTTTCCTAAAGCCCCTGTGTAGTAACTACCCCACTGCCTTTCTCTGCCTCCATTCCTAGGCAACAACTGATCTGCTTTCTGTCATATAGATTAGTTTCTATTTTCTGCAGTTTTATGTCAATGGAATCTTAGTGTACGTGTTCTTTTTTATTTTTCCCAAAAAGACCCATATTGTGTAATTATTTGGAGATTGTGTTGTGCGTGTCAGTGATTTATTCAGGTTTTTTTTGCTGGATATTATTCCATTCTATGAGTAAATCACAATTTGTTTATCTGTATTTCCCTGTTGATGGGCCTTTGGGTTATTTCCAGTTTTGAGTGATTATGAATAAAGTAACTATAAACATTCCTGTATAGGTTTTTGTATGGATATGGCTGAAAGTAGGAAGTGTGGCATGCAGGAGAGACAGTAGAAAGGAAGTAGGGCATGCAGGAGAGACAGTAGAAAGGAAGTGGG